>NC_090273.1:168424696-168741125 GCF_040414725.1 Anabrus simplex
CCCCGAAGAAAAGGAAAGTGGACCAAGTCACAAATACAGATCCCATCTGTGAACTCTCTGATATGAGACTGAAGAACGAAGAAATTAAAAGACTGAAACCCGAAATAGAAGTTCTAAAGAAGAAAAATGCAATCCAAAAAATTGCCTTAAAAAGTGTGATGCAGCCCTGAAAAAGGCTAAAGCTGTAAGGCACATGCTGCCAAACAAGAGAAAATTATGCAGAACTTTGAAGGAACGTGTCGTGAGGAAGAAAGTGGAAAGTGTGCTGTTTCACTCCCGGACAAATTCGCTCCTTGTTACGAGTAAGATGGAGCTCAACGCACTGACTTTAAAGCCCCTTTCTCGAAAGTCTTATACCTATTTAAGAAAGCGCAACACTCCTTTGCCGTGTCGTGCTACGCTTCAGAATTGGACTAGGAATTTTAAGTGCAATTCGGGTGTTTCGGGATAAGTTCTTTCAGTTTTGAAAGTTAAGGCCCGTACATTTAGCGAGTTAGATAAGAAAACCTTGTTGTGCTTTGACGAAATGAATATTGATGGCCGTATCTGCTATGATGCCTTGGAAGACAGGATTTTAGGACCTCACAGGAATGTTTAAGTTGTGATGATTCGCTGTTTGTGTAAATCTTGGAAGCAACCACTTTATTACGATTTTGATGTGACAATGAACAGAAAATTGCTCCAAGATATAATAATGAGAGTTGAAGATTTAGGGCTACATGTTGTGGCGGTAATGTGTGATATGGGAAGAAGTGTGGAACGAACTCTGCGTCAAAACATTCAAAACGTTTTTCATAAATCCAGCGGACAAGGAAAGAAAGATCTGGGTATTTATGACGTGCCTCACTCACTGAATCTCCTTCGAAATCACTTTTTAGATGAGGGGAACTGAGATAACGAGGAAGACGATTGAGGACGTATTAGACAGCCATCACGTATCAGCGACGGAGCGCGCTTGTTTTCACACCGTACAGCTAAAGCATCTTCTAGGTAAAGAACGCATTTTCCTTGAATTAGTGAATGATGTTCTCGATGTTCCCTTTGACCATGGTACACCTCTCCGTAGCGGATTCGGTCTCAATCTTCCGAGCCAGGAAGAAGGTTCATGGACGTGGCATGCGCTGTGGAAGTAGACAACGTTTGCTGCCGTCTCCATCACGTCACTTCTGGGACTGTTTCAAGAAATCAGAGAAGAGAATGGAAGATACATCCTAAGATCTCGACTAAATCAAGACTGTCTAGAAAATTATTTTTCGAGAATTCGAGGTCTTGGTGCCTTTTATAACAACCCTACAGCACTTGAGGTGAAACACAGGATACTCTTATCAGCAAGTGCATCAGTTGTGCAACACGGGAACCTCGTGAACTGTGCATTGAAGTAACAGAAGAAGACATTAAAGAAGACAAAGAAGAGTCCACGAGTTATATTCTAATAATGAAGACGTTTCTCCCGACACTGTCCAGTACATGGCGGGCTAGCTTGCATTTAAACGCCGAGCGACTGATAAATCCTTGGGATCACGAACTGAAATGTGCCCGATTCCTGGGGCAGGTTCTAATTCCTGGATATCTACTGTTTTTCGATGGGGGCCTTTTTACTCCGACAAAAGATTGGGTGAACACAGTCAAACAGTTCGAAATTATATTTGCTGGTTTTTATGGACATGACAGTTCGAAGTGTGACAAAGTGATTTAAACGTTGTCTTCCGTTATTAAATCGAAGTTTCTTCAGGTGCATGAAAATATAATTCATTTGTATACAAGGACAAGGACATTTAGTCGCGTCAGGCATTTGAATAAGGAAAGGGAGTTAGAAGCATCTCAGCCAGTAAAATACAGGTGGCCGTGGAACTCACCGTATTAACTTGTGTTTATTTTACACATTTTAAAACGTGTAAATTACGAAACTAGTACATTCTCGCATCCTAGACAGCACGCGCTGCCTGTTGACGTCACGCGTAAGCGACCACTGCCGGACTTCCCCGCAATGAATGTGACGTCACGGCCGCTTCTATACACACGTTCGAACGACTGGCCGATATGCACAAGCGTATACTGTATCACAGTCACCTACATTTAGTTCACACTTTCTATGCATCCGGCCCGAGATGGCCATGAATAAAACTTTAAAATATTTAAGTATTGTGAAGTGGACTGTATTGCCATGAGGCTGGTTCTCTCACAGGATGCGAGAAGGGATAATGTAAACAACGGTAAACTTGAGTAACTACATTAAACATAGGTAGTTAATACACTGGTGCAGGACTAAGCTGCAAAATGCAGGGCTACGCTGCCACTAACACTCAAGCAAACATAACATCTCCGTCCCTCATGTCCAGAGCTACCCCAACTCACTCACCCCCTCTCTCACACCGAGTTGCCAGGGGACATCCGGAGGCCATCTGGTAGCGCCAGAGTGAAGTGCATATGTCTAGTTACTTAGCTTTGTTGTGGGATCCTTGAGTATTTCTTTCGAATTCCATCTTTTAATGGAAATGTCAATTTCTTTTTGGTCGTAATAGGCATTTTGTAATTACGATACGTCTGAACGCATATTGTAGAGTCTCGTGACAAGGACATGGCATGACATAACAATTAAAACTAATAAAATAATTAGTAATGAAGGAATTATGACAGAAGATGTTGTCAATGTTCTCCTCGTGGCATCGTCTTAGGAAAGTCCGATTCACACGCTATATGTTGTTTCAGGTCGTCCAACGTCTGAGTGTTTCTTACATACATTTCCTTTTCTAAGCTCCCCCATAAACAAACAGAGCAGTCAGTGCCAGTGCGCACCTTGTGGAGCATATACGTGGCGGGCAAACGGAAGCATAAAATATTTCACCATGAACGTTTCGCAACATCCAATTACAAAAACGTACCCGCTTATCATGAGCTCTTCTTATCGCTCGGTCTCTCTATGTGGAGGGAAATCGCCTAACGACTTCCCTGCAAGACTCTGTGAGAACTCGAGAACAGTTGGAGCTGCGCTGTGTGGCCACTGGGCGTGCCAGCCGGCCAACTGATGAAACTCACTGTAAATACTGTTGTAATTAGTTTAGAATTGTAGCGTAGACAGTGTCGTGCTTGCCTTTTCTACCTGCAAGTAATAAGTGCGTGAAGGCTTCGCACTCCACCAGCGTGTGGGATTGTTACCCCACACATCATCTCCTCCGCCGAACCGCTCTCGCATTATTTCAGAGCCGCATCAGGCTTCTTCTTTCGTTTCTCCTTTACCGACGTTTTCTCTCGTACGATACTTTCTGCATATAGGCAATAGATTCAGTTCTCCTTCGTGTAGACCAGCACTCACATCGTCACCATCATACACTCTCCTCGAGTGCGACAGGCAAGTGCTACCGTGCGATAAGGCTCATCTCCGTCTGTGTTTTGTACACTCAAAGAACTCAGCCCAAAATTTCTGAACCATATTGCTTGACTATCGACATCAAAAGTCGTCTCGTCCTGGATTTCGGACTCATTAATCTGCTCAGCGCAATAGTAGTTTTCTCCGCCACAGAATATAAGTTTGGTATCAAGTGTCACGCCAACATACTTTATACTTCGAGATATTTCGATCACTGTTCGTCCAACCTGCTTTGGAAAGATGGTCATAATCGGATTTGAGAAATTCTCAAGTTTCTTCATAGTGGTCTTATGTCCTAGTCCACTTCCTTATCCAGTTTCCACTATTCGTTGACCTTACTCGTTTTAATTGCATTTCTGAGTTCTTTCTTCGCTGACTTCTACTCATCTGTGAGTGAGATACCTTCCTGGTTGCGTTGCGTTCTCTGTGCCAAACACACCTCAGTCCACCAGTTCGCTGAATGGTGTGTTTCTGCTCATAGACAAATCGCATGCTCTCTAAATGAGCTGAATGGTCTGAACCGCTTCATTTACCTTGTAGCCATAACACTTTTCTGTTATACACTCCACTCCATTCTTTAAAACCTCAAGACATGTATTTCTGTTCATACTATCTATATTCCACTGTGTTGATTTACATGGTGCTGTGGAGTTTAATTAAGAACACTTCCCGTGTATTCCTTAATCACTCCGGTCTGGTATAGTTCCTTTATGACCTGGTCGCCGACAGCTTCGCACGTCTGGCGGCCATCTCCATTGTTCGTCGTCCTCTAGAATCTGCCCCATTTTAATGCTTGGGCATTAAAATCTCCAGCTACTATTGTCAATGCCTTGTAATGCATCCCAAATACCATCCAGCTTTGCCTGAAAATAGAAAACTGACTCATTCGGGGTAAAATAACAGGTCACCAAAGTATATTCGCCAGTGCGGACCCAGACAAATCCATCTCCGCGTCCTTGGTTTGTTACTTGAAGTTTACCTAAATTTCGTATCCAAATAGCATCTGTTTCAATATTACCGACGAACCAGCCTGGGTGATCTATACCCTGATATTGTTCACTGAGGAGAAAATTATCTGCTCCTATCTCAAAGGTAATCTACGTCAAAAGTTCGTTTGAAGTTCGACTCCTGTGTATGTTTCGCTGAATAATCTGTATCATTCATCGCTTATTTTAGATTTTTTGAGAGCTTCACGAAGTGCTAGGCACGCTCCTGAACCAGAAGCATGTACAAATGCACTGGCGGAAAAGAAATCCAAACACCATGAAATAAGGAAATGTTGGCAAGATATTTGTCGAGGTAACGTAACACTGGGAAGTGTTTGCTGATTAGTTCTCTCCATTTCAAGATATCTCAATGAAATTTCGTAATCATAACTGGGGGCTCTTACCAAACAAGATTTTGTAAATAGGATACCATATATTTTAAATGTCTTTTAGGAGAGAAAATTTGTCACTTCCTTATGAAAACATTTAGAAGCATTTGTTTACCAATTCGGTACGCTTTTCTCAGAAACTAGTGGTCAGATTCCAGCAAAACTGTATACAGGATTTCTAAGACCCTGTTTGATATAGTGGGTGAAACACAAAGTTACAATCTTCCTCCTCCCACTTTAAAAATAAAATTGTTGACATACATGAAAGTTTTTACAAAATTTTGAGTAACTTTCAATTTTTTTTGGACACTGTTCTGGATAAAATCACCATATCTTTCACCCACTGTGTTGTACTGAATCCTGTTAATAAGTACCTGTATGAGTAATAGGACTTGAGAAAAGTGTACCTAAATAAAGAAAATATCAACTTTTGGAAAAACATAAAATTCTAAAACCATGTCAATTTAGCGCATCCCAATGGTGTTAAAATTCCCCAGGACCATACTCGTCGTCTTTCCTGGCCTCCTCATCTCCTTTCCTCTTTTTGTCTGCCCTCGTTTCCTTGGTCAGTTGCTGAATGACTCGCTGCAAGTCTGAGGGCACTCTCCAGGTTCTTCCCTGGTTTGATGCCACAAATTGCTGCCTTTTAACACTTCAGCATCAAATACCGGTACTGCAAGTTTTAAAGTTTTTATTCCTATGATAACAGTTTTGGGTACCCTTTCCCACATGCAATGGTTGAAGCTTATATTGGGGTTCACCGGGCGAGTTGGCCGTGCGGTTAGGAGCGCGCAGCTGTGAGCTCGCGTTCAGGAGATAGTGGGTTCGAACTCCACTGTCGAAAACCCTGAAGATGGTTTCCGCAGTTTTCCATTTTGACACCAGGCAAATACTAGGACTGTACCTTAATTACGGCCACGGCCGCTCCTAGGCCTTTCCTCGCCATAAGACCTACCTGTGTCGGTGCGACGTTACATTGGGTTTCTGGATACGACCATGTAAGCATTTAGCCAGCAGTTCTCTGTACACAGGCTTTATGTCTGACTGAACTGCTTGAGGTAATGAGTGCTTGTCGCCTGTTACCTGTGCCTTTTGGTACGCTAATAGCAAGACCATAATAATGTTGCAGAAGGTTAATTTCAGAGTCAGTCAGACATCCTCGTCCACTGAGAGGTTTACCGTCTTCTAACTTTACACCCTTTTTATTTTTGCTAAGATTTCGTAGTCTGGCCTCCATCCTTTTCTGGACATGCCCACAACACTGCTTTATTAAGTGTGACAGCAGAAATAAATCAACAATCACATTACCATGAGGCGTTTTCACATTACCGGAAAGTATCATCACTATGATGCTCCATTGTTTCACTACAATTGGCTGTTTCCTTTAGTGGGAACACGGGAATAATACTTTCCCTTCCCAAATTTCTTAATTCTGGCCCTACAGATCCACAATACAGGTGCAAAACGAATAAAAACACGTTGCTTTCACTAAAACAGTCAAGTGAAAGGCGGGAAATACGCTACTGAGTGGCCAGACAATTGACATTTACCACAGAACAACTGGAGTGGGGCGTGGCTCTACAGACCGATTAATTATATCAGTATGTAGAACACACTCCAGGGAATTACATCACACCAAAAAAGAAAATTAGAATTTTTGACCGCAGAACATTCCCAATGTCCTTAATATCTTCGCGAGAAATGCCATCGCCATGCTGGCCCATTATTAACCGGTGTAATCGCCTGACTGTTGAATGCAGGCCTGCATTGTATGATACAGGTGCCGGACATCAGCTTCTGAGAAGCAGTTGCATGCCTGTTGCAGATGATGTCCCATACGTGCTCGACTGGGGACAGATCGGGGAACATGTCGACACTCTACAACAGCGGCATTATACTGTTGGAAAACGCCCCCGGGAATTCTATTTATGAATGGCAGCACGACGCTCCCCAGACCAGAACTCCAGTGTATCGACAGGCGCTCACCTGTCCTCCTTCTAACACACCACTCAAGTTACAGCCGGGTAAGTGAAATGCACGCCGCTCGAGACGCAGTCCACTGAGCCACAGCCAGTGGTGCACGGGGACGTCCGAAGCGTACCACTCCTGGAGACATCCACCTCGTCGTTGTCGTAAAGGCATTCATTCACAATCTCACAGGTGACGAACTGCAGACCGTATTTAAATCAAACCTGATGTGCAACATCATGGGACCGCTACTAGCGCCACGCTAATACAGTTTGCGCGAAATTTGAGTCAACGTTATATTTCAGATGTATAAACACGCCTCCCAACGTTCATTAATCTAACACAACCCCTTCTTGGTGTCTGGATACTTTCTTCCGCAAGTGTGGCTTTACAACCTATAGCCTTGTGTCCAGCTTCCCCAGCATACATCTGCCCGCGCCTTCGCATCTACGTCTCCGATGCCCATATATCGAAAGCATTATCATTTTCCGGATTCTGCAATATAACCATCCAATAATAATTTTACCTATCTCCAATGGTTTCTGAAGCTTCTTATCGTTTATCTGTATAGTGGCAAGTTTCTGCCCTCTGCTGTCCGAATTTGTAACTGAGACTGTCTTACAGCTTCTAGTGGTGACATGTCGTCCAAGGACATCTCTCAGAGATTTATTCTCATTTTGTGTGGCTTCATCGCTTCAGCCAGTGTTTTGAGAATACATCGAATGCTCACTCCACTGTCCACACAGGTCTTGCCGCTCGTTGGCTTCATAAGGACAGCTTGCTCTTGATGAGTTCCATTCTGCCAGAATCGGCTCCGTCTGCTGTAAGCTCAATTTATTTATTCCTCTTTGATCCTCTCTTCTTATTCTTCTTTATTTATTACTAACGGTGTCACAGGCAATTCATCCATGTTTAGCTGTTGATTTTCTCTAGCTCTCTTCTAGGCTATCCTGCTTGTCGCTCCAGCATCGAAGGCTTCTCTCCATTTTCCGCAAAAAGGTCTGAATTTCCAACTACAAAAAGCCTTAAGCGGAATAGCGAAAATGTTTTTCACTCGTGCCCGGGCATTGATCCTCCATTATCGAGTTCATTACTTCAACCCCCTTCTCAGAGTAGTATAGTGTGTGACTATTGTGCCATTGACATGATACTGTATAGGCTTTTGGGCTTATGCCGTGTCAACGACATAAGGTGAAATTCTTTGCGTTTCGCAGAGAACTGAGCTCTGTCCACGAGAAAGGCTTCTTAAACAATGACTCTTTAAATGTAGACGTTATAATAGAAGTGGAAATGGTACGTTCATTCGCCACCAGATGGCTCCCAGGACATGGCAAAACGCTGGCGTTCGAAGCGGAAGCTGACCGAACCATCAGAATCAGTCTAAGCGGTTCACATAACGTTCGTATGTACCATATGACATAGACACAAGCCTGGAATGAAACATCTGGCGACAAGGAACGTACGGATTTGGAAAACACCGAGACAAAGTAACAATAGTGAAAGAACAGAGAAGGGAACTGCCTACATAAATCCTTAATGGCTGGCAACCAGGTATTACTTAATTGATAGCCGGTGTCCCTGTTGAAATTATTAGGATTTCTACATATTTCCACAGCTTCCCATATAATCCTGGACATGTAGTGTCTAGTGTGGGTAAGAGCTCGAGCATCTTGGAACATGACATAGAGCGTGCTCAGCTATTGTCGATTTGTCTGGCTGGTTGAGACGAATATTACGCTCATATTCTTTGATACGGGTACCACTGGACCGGTATGTTTGGCTGATGTATACCTTACCGCAAGTACAGGCAATTTCGTATACCCAAAGTTGTAAAAGTGCGGACAATTTGTCCTTGGCTAACTAGGATGGTAGCACGGGTACATCAGCTAGTTTAATCTAAATCACATCAAGCAATTGCCGATATGGCTGATGTTTACATTTAATTAAAATATATAATCCCTCACGGGCACTTAACATATACCAAGAATCATGCATTAATACGACATCATGGCACTTAACTTTCAACAACTTACATGGCTATACTATATTGTACATACTCACGTAGCCTGTGTCCTGTACAGCCCTGTTGCTAGCTCGCTCTATTCACATACAACATGGCTATACTATGTTGTACATACTAATGTAGCCTGTGTCCTGTACAGCCCTGTTGCTAGCTCGCTCTATTCACATACAACATGGCTATACTATGTTCTACATACGTAGCCTGTGTCCTGTACAGCCCTGTTGCTAGCTCGCTCTATTCACATACAACATGGCTATACTATATTGTACATACTAATGTAGCCTGTGTCCTGTACAGCCCTGTTGCTAGCTCGCTCTATTCACATACAACATGGCTATACTATGTTGTACATACTAATGTAGCCTGTGTCCTGTACAGCCCTGTTGCTAGCTCGCTCTATTCACATACAACATGGCTATACTATGTTGTACATACTAATGTAGCCTGTGTCCTGTACTGCCCTGTTGCTAGCTCGTTCTATTCACATACAACATGGCTATACTATATTGTACATACTAATGTAGCCTGTGTCCTGTACAGCCCTGTTGCTAGCTCGCTCTATTCACATACAACATGGCTATACTATATTGTACATACTAATGTAGCCTGTGTCCTGTACTGCCCTGTTGCTAGCTCGCTCTATTCACATACAACATGGCTATACTATATTGTACATACTAATGTAGCCTGTGTCCTGTACAGCCCTGTTGCTAGCTCGCTCTATTCACATACAACATGGCTATACTATGTTGTACATACTCACGTAGCCTGTGTCCTGTACTGCCCTGTTGCTAGCTCGCTCTATTCACATACAACATGGCTATACTACATTGTACATACTAATGTAGCCTGTGTCCTGTACTGCCCTGCTAGCTCGCTCTATTCACATACAACATGGCTATACTATGTTGTACATACTAATGTAGCCTGTGTCCTGTACTGCCCTGTTGCTAGCTCAATCTATTCACCTACAACATGGCTATACTATGTTCTACATACGTAGCCTGGGTCCTGTACAGCCCTGTTGCTAGCTCGCTCTATTCACATAAAGCACGCTATACTATATTGTACATACTAATGTAGCCTGTGTCCTGAACAGCCCTGTTGCTAGCTCGCTCTATTCACATAAAGCACGCTATACTATATTGTACATACTAATGTAGCCTGTGTCCTGAACAGCCCTGTTGCTAGCTCGCTCTATTCACATACAACATGGCTATACTATGTTCTACATACGTAGCCTGTGTCCTGTACAGCCCTGTTGCTAGCTCGCTCTATTCACATAAAGCACGCTATACTATATTGTACATACTAATGTAGCCTGTGTCCTGTACAGCCCTGTTGCTAGCTCGCTCTATTCACATACAACATGGCTATACTATGTTGTACATACTAATGTAGCCTGTGTCCTGTACTGCCCTGTTGCTAGCTCGCTCTATTCACATACAACATGGCTATACTATATTGTACATACTAATGTAGCCTGTGTCCTGAACAGCCCTGTTGCTAGCTCGCTCTATTCACATAAAGCACGCTATACTGTGTTGTACATACGTAGCCTGTGTCCTGTACAGCCCTGTTGCTAGCTCGCTCTATTCACATACAACATGGCTATACTATATTGTACATACTAATGTAGCCTGTGTCCTGTACAGCCCTGTTGCTAGCTCGCTCTATTCACATACAACATGGCTATACTATGTTGTACATACTAATGTAGCCTGTGTCCTGTACTGCCCTGTTGCTAGCTCGCTCTATTCACATACAACATGGCTATACTATGTTGTACATACTAATATAGCCTGTGTCCTGTACAGCCCTGTTGCTAGCTCGCTCTATTCACATACAACATGGCTATACTATATTGTACATACTAATGTAGCCTGTGTCCTGTACATCCCTGTTGCTAGCTCGCTCTATTCACCTACAACATGGCTATACTATGTTCTACATACGTAGCCTGTGTCCTGTACAGCCCTGTTGCTAGCTCGCTCTATTCACATACAACATGGCTATACTATATTGTACATACTAATGTAGCCTGTGTCCTGTACAGCCCTGTTGCTAGCTCGCTCTATTCACATACAACATGGCTATACTATGTTGTACATACTAATGTAGCCTGTGTCCTGTACTGCCCTGTTGCTAGCTCGCTCTATTCACATACAACATGGCTATACTATGTTGTACATACTAATATAGCCTGTGTCCTGTACAGCCCTGTTGCTAGCTCGCTCTATTCACATACAACATGGCTATACTATATTGTACATACTAATGTAGCCTGTGTCCTGTACAGCCCTGTTGCTAGCTCGCTCTATTCACATACAACATGGCTATACTATGTTCTACATACGTAGCCTGTGTCCTGTACAGCCCTGTTGCTAGCTCGCTCTATTCACATACAACATGGCTATACTATATTGTACATACTAATATAGCCTGTGTCCTGTACAGCCCTGTTGCTAGCTCGCTCTATTCACATAAAGCACGCTATACTATATTGTACATACTAATGTAGCCTGTGTCCTGTACAGCCCTGTTGCTAGCTCGCTCTATTCACATACAACATGGCTATACTATATTGTACATACTAATGTAGCCTGTGTCCTGTACAGCCCTGTTGCTAGCTCGCTCTATTCACATAAAGCACGCTATACTATATTGTACATACTAATGTAGCCTGTGTCCTGTACAGCCCTGTTGCTAGCTCGCTCTATTCACATAAAGCACGCTATACTATATTGTACATACTAATGTAGCCTGTGTCCTGTACAGCCCTGTTGCTAGCTCGCTCTATTCACATAAAGCACGCTATACTATATTGTACATACTAATGTAGCCTGTGTCCTGTACAGCCCTGTTGCTAGCTCGCTCTATTCACATACAACATGGCTATACTATATTGTACATACTCACGTAGCCTGTGTCCTGTACAGCCCTGTTGCTAGCTCGCTCTATTCACATAAAGCACGCTATACTATATTGTACATACTAATGTAGCCTGTGTCCTGTACAGCCCTGTTGCTAGCTCGCTCTATTCACATACAACATGGCTATACTATATTGTACATACTCACGTAGCCTGTGTCCTGTACAGCCCTGTTGCTAGCTCGCTCTATTCACATACAACATGGCTATACTATATTGTACATACTAATGTAGCCTGTGTCCTGTACAGCCCTGTTGCTAGCTCGCTCTATTCACATAAAGCACGCTATACTATATTGTACATACTAATGTAGCCTGTGTCCTGTACAGCCCTGTTGCTAGCTCGCTCTATTCACATACAACATGGCTATACTATATTGTACATACTCACGTAGCCTGTGTCCTGTACAGCCCTGTTGCTAGCTCGCTCTATTCACCTACAACATGGCTATACTATGTTGTACATACTAATGTAGCCTGTGTCCTGTACAGCCCTGTTGCTAGCTCGCTCTATTCACATACAACATGGCTATACTATGTTGTACATACTCACGTAGCCTGTGTCCTGTACAGCCCTGTTGCTAGCTCGCTCTATTCACCTACAACATGGCTATACTATGTTGTACATACTAATGTAGCCTGTGTCCTGTACAGCCCTGTTGCTAGCTCGCTCTATTCACATACAACATGGCTATACTATGTTGTACATACTCACCTAGCCTGTGTCCTGTACAGCCCTGTTGCTAGCTCGCTCTATTCACCTACAACATGGCTATACTATGTTGTACATACTAATGTAGCCTGTGTCCTGTACAGCCCTGTTGCTAGCTCGCTCTATTCACATACAACATGGCTATACTATGTTGTACATACTAATGTAGCCTGTGTCCTGTACTGCCCTGTTGCTAGCTCGTTCTATTCACATACAACATGGCTATACTATGTTGAACATACTCACCTAGCCTGTGTCCTGTACTGCCCTGTTGCTAGCTCGTTCTATTCACATACAACATGGCTATACTATGTTGTACATACTAATGTAGCCTGTGTCCTGTACAGCCCTGTTGCTAGCTCGCTCTATTCACATAAAGCACGCTATACTGTGTTGTACATACGTAGCCTGTGTCCTGTACAGCCCTGTTGCTAGCTCGCTCTATTCACATACAACATGGCTATACTATATTGTACATACTAATGTAGCCTGTGTCCTGTACAGCCCTGTTGCTAGCTCGCTCTATTCACATACAACATGGCTATACTATGTTGTACATACTCACCTAGCCTGTGTCCTGTACAGCCCTGTTGCTAGCTCGCTCTATTCACATACAACATGGCTATACTATGTTGTACATACTCACCTAGCCTGTGTCCTGTACAGCCCTGTTGCTAGCTCGCTCTATTCACATACAACATGGCTATACTATATTGTACATACTAATGTAGCCTGTGTCCTGTACAGCCCTGTTGCTAGCTCGCTCTATTCACATAAAGCACGCTATACTATATTGTACATACTAATGTAGCCTGTGTCCTGTACAGCCCTGTTGCTAGCTCGCTCTATTCACATAAAGCACGCTATACTATATTGTACATACTAATGTAGCCTGTGTCCTGTACAGCCCTGTTGCTAGCTCGCTCTATTCACATAAAGCACGCTATACTATATTGTACATACTAATGTAGCCTGTGTCCTGTACAGCCCTGTTGCTAGCTCGCTCTATTCACATAAAGCACGCTATACTATGTTGTACATACTAATGTAGCCTGTGTCCTGTACAGCCCTGTTGCTAGCTCGCTCTATTCACATAAAGCACGCTATACTATATTGTACATACTAATGTAGCCTGTGTCTTGTACAGCCCTGTTGCTAGCTCGCTCTATTCACATACAACATGGCTATACTGTGTTGTACATACTCACCTAGCCTGTGTCCTGTACAGCCCTGTTGCTAGCTCGCTCTATTCACATACAACATGGCTATACTGTGTTGTACATACTCACCTAGCCTGTGTCCTGTACAGCCCTGTTGCTAGCTCGCTCTATTCACATACAACATGGCTATACTATATTGTACATACTAATGTAGCCTGTGTCCTGTACAGCCCTGTTGCTAGCTCGCTCTATTCACATACAACATGGCTATACTATGTTGTACATACTCACCTAGCCTGTGTCCTGTACAGCCCTGTTGCTAGCTCGCTCTATTCACATACAACATGGCTATACTATATTGTACATACTAATGTAGCCTGTGTCCTGTACAGCCCTGTTGCTAGCTCGCTCTATTCACATACAACATGGCTATACTATGTTGTACATACTCACCTAGCCTGTGTCCTGTACTGGCTGGTATGTCGCTCAATTCACACAGAACATGGCTATACTCACGTAGTCTGTGTCCTGTACATCCCGGCTGGTAGCTTCCGCCATTCACACAGAAGTCCACATGCCCTACTTGCGCCTCTTCCCCAAGTGCTCCAGCATTTGTGTGGATCACCTGCACAAAGTGAGCGTCATCTCTTGTCAGGCGGAACTCGGAGGAGCTGTAGCGATCGATGAGGGGGCGAGCTGGATCCAGACCTGAGGAATGTGGTCACCGTGGTAAGTAAACAAAATGATTTTGAAATCAGCCTTTCTAAATAGTAATATGAACCATCTCAGTATTTAATTGGAATAAAATACATAATCATTTCAGTACAAACTGCCAACTATTGTGAGCAATAAGGTGATACATGGAAATCAGTTCTAAAGAGTCTTTTACAATCAATATTCACTGTTTTTGTTGTCTTTTTAGGAATCCTGGAAACCTGAAGGATTTTATGTACGGTACTTTAATTACTTGAGGAGGTGGTGTATTCTCATTTTCATCAAAGGATTATGATTTAGTGGATTCATTCTCATCACTGCAATGGCGCCAGTGTGTGAAAAACACCTCATCTTCAAATACGAGAAATGAAAATAAGTAAGAGGACGGCATTGATATCAGCAGTTGAGCTCTTGAGAGGCAGTTCCACCTGAGAGCGATTTCTGTTTCATAAACTTGTATTGGAGATATTCACAAACTTTCAGATATCTCTGGGCTTATCTGCTACATAACAACAATATTCTGAAGCTTGTACTTCTCAATATGACTGATACATGTTTAAGTTTTGAGTTTTAATAATCTCTGAAACAAGAAACAAAGTCCTACAAAGAAACGGGGAATTAGACCTACACGAATTAATCAGGAAACTGTACAAACGACTATTGAGAAGGTGTTACCATTTCTCAAACAACAACCTCTTTTAACTGCACGTACAAGTAGACACCAGGCATTACTAACATTTTAAATCCACAAAACGGAAGAAAGTATCTTAATATCAGTAAATAATTTACCGTAATTATCAGACAAAACAGAGACAATCTCAGAAAAATCTAATGGAGCAAAATTACCATAAAAAAATTCTAGGGGCAATAACAATATCTTTGAAGACAGAAAAAAAAAAGGAAACCCCTACATTAATACCGAAAGGCAAAAATGGCATATAGTAAGACGGAAGTGGCTCTCACAAGGCCTGTGGAGAAGACCGTGGCTCTGTCAAAAATTACGATAGAAGAGAAATTCCAAAATACATACTGGAAACTTTGAGAAATAGAAGTAGAACGTGCGGGAATCTTGTGCGCCACGCCTGTTACTGCTGCTCTTCAACCCGAAGAACATAAACAATTAAAGATGCAAAGACAACATACGTTTTTAAACTGCCTGGGACTTCCCGATGACCTTGCTGTTCTCTTCAAGAGCGTTGATAAATCCTGACTGCAAGTTCAATCAATCACTATCAATCACTAGCCCTACTGATCTGCATTTAGGGCAGTCGCCCAGGTAGCAGCTGTTCTATCTGTAGTTTTCCTAGCCTTTACTTAAATGATTGCAAAGGAATTGGACATTTATTGAACATCTCCCTTGGTAAGTTCTTCCAATCCCTAACTCCCCTTCCTATACACGAATATTTGCTCCAATTCGTCCTCTTCAATTCCAACGTATCTTAATATTGTGATCTTTCCTACTTTTAAAGACATCACTCAAAGTTTTTCGTCCACTGATGTCATTCCACGCCATCTCTCCACTGACAGCTCGGAACATACCGCTTAGACCAACAGCTCGTCTCCTTTCTCCCAAGTATTCCCAGACCAAACTTAGAAACATTTTTGTAACGCTACTCTTTTGTCGGACATCGCCCTGAACAAATCGAACTGCTTTCCTTTGGATTTTCTCCAGTTCCTGAATCAAGTAATCCTGGTGAGGGTCCCATACATTGGAACCATACTCTAGTCTCACCGGAGACAAATATGCTCTCTCCTTTACATCCTTACTACAACCCCTAAATACCCTCATAACCATGTGCAGAGATCTGTACCCTTTATTTACAATCATATTTATGTGATTACCCCAATGAAGATTTTCCTTATATTAATTCCTAGGTATTTACAATGATTCCCAAAGGGAACTTTCACTCCATCAACGCAGTAATTAAAACTGAGAGGACTTTCCCTATTTGTGAAACACACAACTTGACTTTTAATCCCGATGATCAACATACCATTGCCTTCTCAGAACATTTTCGAGGTCACGCTGCAGTTGCTCACAATCTTGACTCTTATTTATTATTCTGTACAGAATAAGGTCTTATCTCTGGTTCCACTACTTTACAAATATCATTGATATATATAAGAAAACATAAACGTCCAATAATACTGCCTTGAAGAATTCCCCTCTTAATTAATACAGGGACAGATAAAGCTTCACCTACTCTAATTCTCTGAGTTCTATTTTCTAGCAACTGAGCCACCCATTCAGTCACTCTTTTGTCAAGTCCAATTGCACTCATTTTTGCTAGTAGTCTCCCATGATCTACCCTATCAAATGCCTTAGACAGGTCAATCGCGATACAGTCTAATTGAGCTCCTGAATCCAGGATAACTGCTATATCTTGTTGGAATCCTACAAGTTGGGCTTCAGTGGAATAACCTTTCCTAAACCTAAACTGCCTTCTATCAAACCAGTTATTAATTTCGCAAATATGTCTTATATAATCAGAAAGAATGCTTTCCCAAAGCTTACATACAATGCATGTCAAACTGACTGGCCTGTAATTTTCAGCTTTATGTCTATCACCCTTTCCTTTATATACAGGGCCTACTATAGCAACTCTCCATTCATTTGGTAAAGTTCCTTCATGCAAACAATAATTAAATAAGAACTTCCGATATGGTACTATATCCCAACCCATTGTCTTTAGTATATCCCCCAAAACCTTTAAAATTCCAGCTGCTTTCTAGTTTTCAACTTTTGAAGCTTACTGTATATGTTATTGTTATCATAGGTAAATTTTAATACTTCTTTAGTATTAGTCACCCCCACCTATCTGCACATTATCCTTGTGACCAACAACCTTTACATACTGCTGACTGAATACTTCTGCCTTTTGTAGATCCTCACATGCACACTCCCCTTGTTCATTAATTATTCCTGGAATGTCCTTCTTGGAACCTGTTTCTGCCTTATACCACCTTTACATACTCTTCCATTTTTCAAAAAAATTAGTGTGGCCGCCAATTATGCTTGCCATCATGTTATCCTTAGCTAACTTCTTTGCTAGATTCAATTTCCTAGTAAGTTCCTTCAATTTCTCCTTACTTCCACAGCAATTTCTAACACTATTTCTTTTCAACCTGCACCTTCTTCTTAGTCTCTTTACTTCCCTGTTATAATATAGTGGATCTTTACCATTCCCTACCACCCTTAAAGGTACAAACCTATTTTCACATTCCTCAGCAATTGCTGTAAACCCATCCCAGAGTCTGTTAACATTTTTATTTACTGTTTTCCACCGATCATATTTACTTATCAAAAACTTCCTCATGCCTGTTTTATCAGCCATATGGTACTGCCTAATGATCCTAATTTTAATATCTTCCTTTCTTTCACATTTATTTTTAATTACCACAAAAACAGCTTCATGATCTATTACAGGGTTGGCCACAACGAGTCAGTCTCGTGCGGCTCTTGACACCAAGCTTAGAGTAAAATTAATTCATATAATTAATGGAAACTAACAACATCTCGCGGTCAGTAGCAGCGATGTGCGGCTTAACGTTATTTAATGATTTGAGATCACTTAAACCTTCATTTTTATTCCTCAACAATCCTTTTGCTCTTGGTGTTGTGGGCGATGGCTGTCCTGTTTCATCACCAATAACAAAGGATACAGCAGCTGTGGAGTTGTAGCTACTAGAAATGCAAGAGGACGAAGGACTAAAAGGACTCAAACGAAGTGGCGTTTCTACCATAGACTTTTGGAAGAATGCTCCTGAAGAAAAATACCCACTAACAAAAGAGTGTGCTAAGAGACTTATCTAAACCTTTGGGACTACATGTGTGTGTGAATCACTGCACTCAACGCTTAAATTCATTAAATCTAAATATCTATCTTAACTAACTGATGAACATTTAAGTTAACTTGTGCGAACTGGGCTTACCAATTATCAGTCAGAGTTCATCAAAACTAACAGCAAAAATGAACACTCAAAAAAGCACTTCTCAAAAGTATGATGTGTACGTTCCTTCATTTGTTATAAAACGAAAAACGTTTCTTCATTTTATAAACCATTTTCTAAACATGCTCCCAGTTTTGTCTCCTAAATTTGCGGCTCCCAAAATTAAGGTTAGTGGCCACCCCTGATCTATTACTTCGGTTGGTTCTAGTTGGTTCCATCACTTTCTCAATGAGGTGCCCTTCCCATACTATTTGCCATTTGTCGGCCATGCTTCCTGTCGTTCACATTACCTTCCCAATTGACATTTGTTAAATTGAGATGACCCGCTAAAATCATATTTCTTTCCATGTCGTTTCTTACATAGCAGATTATCTTACCAAATAATTCTGAATCAGCATCTGCGCTACCCTATCTCGGTCTGTACACTCGAAAGACATCAAGTTTCATTATCTTTGGAAATGAGCCTTACCCCTAAAATTTCATGTGTCTCATCTTTAACTTTTCGTAGCTTACAAATTCTTCTTTCACCAGAATGAATACTCCCCCTCCTACCACTCCTATCCTATCTCTACGTTACACACTCCAGTGCCGTGAGAACATTTCTGTATCCATTATATCATTTCTCAGCCATGATACAACTCCTATTACAATATCTGGTAAATATATGTCTATTAAATTACTCAATTCTATTCCTTTCTTTACAATACTTCTACAGTTGAGCACTAACATTTTTATGTCATCCCTACTTGATTTCCAGTTCGCTGTTCCCTTATCACCGCTCCCTAGGCCACCCTCTTTCCCTGAATGTATCTCCCTATAACCCTTCCAAACAAATTTCCTAACTTATATGTACCACTGCGGTTTAAGTGAAGGCCATCTCCTACCCACCCATTAGGATCTAGAAATTTCACTCCCAGTTTCACACATACCCACTCCATACTCTCATTTAAATCCCCAATCATCTTTCAGTCAGTATTCCTCATACACAGTATTCCACTGATAACAATCTCCGCTTCCTTAAACTTCACCCGTGCTGCATTTACCGGATCCCACACATCCCCAACTATGTTGGTACTTATACCTGCTTGTCTTACGTTGTTAGTACCAACGTGAAACACTACCACCTTCTCCTTTCCCTCCTCCTTCTCTTCTACTTTCCTCAACATCTGCCTTAACCTAATTCTGGATAACACTCTACCCTGGTACCCTTTTCTCCACACACTTTCCCGACATGTCTAACGATGGAATCCCCATGACCAGAGCCTCAACCCTACCCACCTCATCTGATCCCCTCCCCTCTTGGTCAGTCCTATATTTCCTGATACCTGCAGAAGCTACTTCCTCCTCCCTTTTCTGCATCCCATGACCCTGTTCCACCTGTCTTTTCCTATCCACTACTCCACATTTCCCTTTCCTACCTCTTCCCTTTCTCCTACTTCTACACTTCTCTGCAACAGTTCCCTGTTCCTCATCTTCAGTCTGTTGTTCTACCTGCAGTGACTCGTGCCGATTTCTCACCGACACCTGTTCTGAATTCTGAGCCTGAATGTAGCCCTTAGCCTGCAATCTCCTTCCCCTTAAAGCATTAGACCACTTGTCTTCTACAATTCCGCCCTTTCCTTCCCATTCCTCTATCACACCTACTGTATTCTGTACATTGCTTGAGGGAGGCCTACTTTCCTTCCTGTCCTCTGAGAGAATCCTAATTACCTCCCTCAAGCTCTCCAACTCCTCCCTCATACTCCTCAATGCCTGGCCAAAGCCACAGTTCCTACACTCGCACTCCTTAGTCATTCTTTACTAAATAATGGAAGGGAAAGGAAAAATATGATAACTTATTCTATGCAAAGTAAAAATGAAAGGAAAGAAATATTGTCTAGGATAGTTCACAATGATCACACGACAATAAGTTAATTAGTATAGGCTACTACTACACTACAATACTACTTAGTTGTACGATTTATTATTCCTACAACACGCTAACAGGATGAACATTGTTTTTGATTACAGGAAACAGAGAATTACACAATTCTTAAGTGCAGTTAAGTCTGCCTTAATTAAAACAACAGAATTCTAGTAAGAGAGTTATTACAGATACCACAGAAACGGTACTATACTACACAAATATTTCACAGTAATAGAACAAAGACACTACTTTCTAATAAGATACTATAATACACTACAATAATTTTAAACTACGTTCAGGCGTATTCTAATTAGAACAGATTATTACCAAGCACAAACAGAAAAGAAAATTTACCATTAAAGTTCGAAATTCGCAAAACTACTCAAAATTATAGAATAGGCACTCTAATTTCTAATGATTTACTATACTACACTACAATAATGTTTAAACTACGTTCAAACGTATCCTAGGTAATTACTAAGCACAAATAGAAATGAAAATTGCAATTAGGCCTAAATTATATATTCGCAAGAAGTAGCGGTCGGCACTCAAAGATAAACACGATCCTCGTATGTAGTAATACAAGAGGCAAGATACCGTATCTACACTACAATTCTCAACTGAAATGTGGTTATGTGATCTTTACAGATGGTGGATTACTATTATTTTCTCTACTCTGCGGGATGGAGAATAAGAGTGTCCTTAAATGCTTAAAAATTTGAGGTTCTTTACATTAATTTCTCAAAAGTATTTCTGTCTAAACTACGCCAGGGACTTGAATTGTAATTGTTGGAATGTAGGAACTTATTAACTAACCGCTCAAAAATACTGAAATATCGAGGGTGTGAAATGTAAATGCCACCTTCGTGATAGGTGGGACAGTTGAATTGCTATTTGAAATACCCTGTCAAATGCCTGCACTAATAGACTATAACCGCCGCCGAATTACGACTCTTTTTGATATCCCGTCTTTGTAAGTACCGTATTTTATCAACACACCTATAGATATTTAAAAGAGAAAGAGATATTTCTTCTTCAACGCAGCCCATAATTACAGGTTGTGAAGTACCGAACGCCTACAGAACTACTCAGTGTGAAAATTTGCAAATAAATACCACTAATCGCAGATTACTACAAACAAACACTAAACACAATTATTTATGGAGCTAAATGTATCACACACACACACACACACACACACACACACACACACACACACACACACACACACACACACACACACACACACACACACACACAAATGTGGTAAATTTCTACAATAATTAACTACTTTATCACTGAGATAACACAGAGCTCTTGGAACAGCCAACCACTCGCTAGTGCATACAACCAATCAAGTTGAATCACTACAGGACATAACGTAGAAAATCGGCCTCAGAATATCTTGCATACGGTCAGAAATCATGCTGACACGCTACTCGTTAACATAATCACAACAGAAGAGGAGGGAATCAAAACTGTTGACTGATTTAAATACTTAGGAAAAATAATGACACAGGTTTATAATCTCATCAAAAAGAAAACAACGCACACAGTGACGTATCTAACTGTGCTTAGTTTATCAATTCTATCAATTCTGTCAGTCCATCCATTCTATCACTAGGAACGCATACAGTGATCTATCGTACTCTGCTCAGATTATCAATTCTACATTCAACAACACCTAGAGTGATGTATCGTACTCTGCTCAGTTCATTCATCCTATTACCAAGAACACATACAGTAATGTATACTGCTCAGCTTATTCATTCTATCACCAAGAACACATACAGTGATGTATACTGCTCAGTTTATCTACTCTATCACCAAGAACACATACAGTGATGTATACTGCTCAGTTTTTCTATTCTATCACCAAGAACACATACAGTGATGTATCGTACTCTGCTCAGATAATCTACTCTATCACCAAGAACACATACAGAAATGTATACTGCTCAGCTTATTCATTCTATCACCAAGAACGCATACAGTGATGTATACTGCTCAGTTTATTCATTCTATTACCAAGAACACATACAGTAATGTATACTGCTCAGTTTATTCATTCTATTACCAAGAACACATACAGTAATGTATACTGCTCAGCTTATTCATTCTATCACCAAGAACACATACAGTGATGTATACTGCTCAGTTTATCTATTCTATCACGTAGAACACATACAGTGATGCATACTGCTCAGTTTATCTATTCTATCACCAAGAACACATACAGTGATGTATCGTACTCTGCTCAGATAATCTATTCTATCACCAAGAACACATACAGTAATGTATACTGCTCAGCTTATTCATTCTATCACCAAGAACGCATACAGTGATGTATCGTATTGTGCCCAGTTTATCCATTCTATCACCAAGAACGCATACAGTGATGTATCGAACTCTGCTCAGTTTATCTATTCTATCACCAGGAACACATACAGTGATGCATACTGCTCAGTTTATCTATTCTATCACCAGGAACACATACAGTGATGTATCGTACTCTGCTCAGATAATCTATTCTATCACCAAGAACGCATACAGTGATGTATCGAACTCTGCTCAGTTTATCTATTCTATGACCAAAAACACATGCACTGATGTATCGTACTCTGCTCAGTTTATCTATTCTATCACCAAGAACACATACAGTAATGTATACTGCTCAGCTTATTCATTCTATCACCAAGAACGCATACAGTGATGTATCGTATTGTGCCCAGTTTATCCATTCTATCACCAAGAACGCATACAGTGATGTATCGAACTCTGCTCAGTTTATCTATTCTATCACCAAGAACACATACAGTGATGTATCGTACTCTGCTCAGATAATCTACTCTATCACCAAGAACACATACAGTGATGTATACTGCTCAGTTTATCTACTCTATCACCAAGAACACATACAGTGATGTATACAGCTCAGCTTATTCATTCTATCACCAAGAACGCATACAGTGATGTATCGTACTCTGCTCAGATAATCTATTCTATCACCAAGAACGCATACAGTGATGTATACTGCTCAGTTTATCTATTCTATCACCAAGAACACATACAGTGATGCATACTGCTCAGTTTATCTATTCTATCACCAAGAACACATACAGTGATGTATACTGCTCAGTTTATCTACTCTATCACCAAGAACACATACAGTGATGTATACTGCTCAGTTTATCTACTCTATCACCAAGAACACATACAGTGATGTATACTGCTCAGTTTATCTACTCTATCACCAAGAACACATACAGTGATGTATACTGCTCAGTTTATCTACTCTATCACCAAGAACACATACAGTGATGTATACTGCTCAGCTTATTCATTCTATCACCAAGAACACATACAATGATGTATCGTACTCTGCTCAGATAATCTACTCTATCACCAAGAACACATACAGTGATGTATACTGCTCAGTTTATCTACTCTATCACCAAGAACACATACAGTGATGTATACTGCTCAGTTTATCTACTCTATCACCAAGAACACATACAGTGATGTATACTGCTCAGCTTATTCATTCTATCACCAAGAACACATACAGTGATGTATCGTACTCTGCTCAGATAATCTACTCTATCACCAAGAACACATACAGTGATGTATACTGCTCAGTTTATCTATTCTATCACCAAGAACACATACAGTGATGTATACTGCTCAGTTTATCTACTCTATCACCAAGAACACATACAGTGATGCATACTGCTCAGTTTATCTATTCTATCACCAAGAACACATACAGTGATGTATACTGCTCAGTTTATCTACTCTATCACCAAGAACACATACAGTGATGTATACTGCTCAGCTTATTCATTCTATCACCAAGAACACATACAGTGATGTATCGTACTCTGCTCAGATAATCTACTCTATCACCAAGAACACATACAGTGATGTATACTGCTCAGTTTATCTACTCTATCACCAAGAACACATACAGTGATGTATACTGCTCAGTTTATCTACTCTATCACCAAGAACACATACAGTGATGTATACTGCTCAGCTTATTCATTCTATCACCAAGAACACATACAGTGATGTATCGTACTCTGCTCAGATAATCTACTCTATCACCAAGAACACATACAGTGATGTATACTGCTCAGCTTATTCATTCTATCACCAAGAACACATACAGTGATGTATCGTACTCTGCTCAGATAATCTACTCTATCACCAAGAACACATACAGTGATGTATACTGCTCAGTTTATCTACTCTATCACCAAGAACACATACAGTGATGTATACTGCTCAGCTTATTCATTCTATCACCAAGAACACATACAGTGATGTATCGTACTCTGCTCAGATAATCTATTCTATCACCAAGAACACATACAGTGATGTATACTGCTCAGTTTATCTATTCTATCACCAAGAACACATACAGTGATGTATCGTACTCTGCTCAGTTTATCTACTCTATCACCAAGAACACATACACTGATGTATCGTACTCTGCTCACTTTATCTATTCTATCACCAAGAACACATACAGTGATGTATCGTATTTTGCTCAGTTTACTCATTCTATCACCAAGAACACATACAGTGATGCATACTGCTCAGTTTATCTATTCTATCACCAATAACACATACAGTGATGTATCGTACTCTGCTCAGTTTATCTACTCTATCACCAAGAACACATACACTGATGTATCGTACTCTGCTCACTTTATCTATTCTATCACCAAGAACACATACAGTGATGTATCGTATTTTGCTCAGTTTACTCATTCTATCACCAAGAACACATACAGTGATGTATACTGCTCAGTTTATCTACTCTATCACCAAGAACACATACAGTGATGTATACTGCTCAGCTTATTCATTCTATCACCAAGAACACATACAGTGATGCATACTGCTCAGTTTATCTATTCTATCACCAATAACACATACAGTGATGTATCGTACTCTGCTCAGTTTATCTACTCTATCACCAAGAACACATACACTGATGTATCGTACTCTGCTCACTTTATCTATTCTATCACCAAGAACACATACAGTGATGTATCGTATTTTGGTCAGTTTACTCATTCTATCACCAGGAACACATACAGTGATGCATACTGCTCAGTTTATCTATTCTATCACCAAAAACACATACAGTGATGCATACTGCTCAGTTTATCTATTCTATCACCAGGAACACATACAGTGATGCATACTGCTCAGTTTATCTATTCTATCACCAGGAACACATACAGTGATGCATACTGCTCAGTTTATCTATTCTATCACCAAGAACACATACAGTGATTGTGCTCAGTTTATCTATTCTATCACCAGGAACACATACAGTGATGCATACTGCTCAGTTGATCTATTCTATCACCAAGAACACATACAGTGATGTATCGTATTTTGCTCAGTTTACTCATTCTATCACCAGGAACACATACAGTGATGCATACTGCTCAGTTAATCTATTCTATCACCAAGGACACATACAGTGATGCATACTGCTCAGTTTATCTATTCTATCACGTAGAACACATACAGTGATGCATACTGCTCAGTTTATCTATTCTATCACCAAGAACACATACAGTGATGTATACTGCTCAGTTTATCTATTCTATCACCAAGAACACATACAGTGATGCATACTGCTCAGTTTATCTATTCTATCACCAAGAACACATACAGTGATGCATACTGCTCAGTTTATCTATTCTATCACCAAGAACGCATACAGTGATGTATCAAATTGTGCTCAGTTTATCTATTCTATCACCAAGAACACATACAGTGATGTATCGTATTTTGCTCAGTTTACTCATTCTATCACCAGGAACACATACAGTGATGCATACTGCTCAGTTTATCTATTCTATCACCAAGAACACATACAGTGATGCATACTGCTCAGTTTATCTATTCTATCACGTAGAACACATACAGTGATGCATACTGCTCAGTTTATCTATTCTATCACCAAGAACACATACACTGATGTATCGTATTTTGCTCAGTTTACTCATTCTATCACCAGGAACACATACAGTGATGCATACTGCTCAGTTTACACATTCTATCACCAAGAACACATACAGTGATGTATACTGCTCAGTTTATCTATTCTATCACCAAGAACACATACACTGATGTATCATACTCTGCTCAGTTTAACTATTCTATCACCAAGAACACATACAGTGATGTATACTGCTCAGTTTATCTATTCTATCACCAAGAACACATACAGTGATGCATACTGCTCAGTTTATCTATTCTATCACGTAGAACACATACACTGATGAATCGTACTCTGCTCAGTTTATCTATTCTATCACGTAGAACACATACAGTGATGCATACTGCTCAGTTTATCTATTCTATCACGTAGAACACATACAGTGATGCATACTGCTCAGTTTATCTATTCTTTCACGTAGAACACATACAGTGATGCATACTGCTCAGTTTATCTATTCTATCACCAAGAACACATACAGTGATGCATACTGCTCAGTGTATCTATTCTATCACCAAGAACACATACAGTGATGTATCGTACTTTGCTCAGTTTACTCATTCTATCACCAGGAACACATACAGTGATGCATACTGCTCAGTTTATCTATTCTATCACCAAGAACACATACAGTGATGTATACTGCTCAGTTTATCTATTCTATCACCAAGAACACATACACTGATGTATCGTACTCTGCTCAGTTTATCTATTCTATCACGTAGAACACATACAGTGATGCATACTGCTCAGTTTATCTATTCTATCACGTAGAACACATACAGTGATGCATACTGCTCAGTTTATCTATTCTATCACCAAGAACACATACAGTGATGTATCGTACTTTGCTCCGTTTTCTATTCTATCACCAAGAACACATACAGTGATGTATACTGCTCAGTTTATCTATTCTATCACCAAGAACACATACAGTGATTGTGCTCAGTTTATCTATTCTATCACGTAGAACACATACAGTGATGCATACTGCTCAGTTTATCTATTCTATCACCAAGAACACATACAGTGATGTATCGTATTTTGCTCAGTTTACTCATTCTATCACCAAGAACACATACAGTGATGTATACTGCTCAGTTTATCTATTCTATCACCAAGAACACATACAGTGCTGTATACTGCTCAGTTTATCTATTCTATCACCAAGAACACATACAGTGATGTATCGTATTTTGCTCAGTTTACTCATTCTATCACCAAGAACACATACAGTGATGTATACTGCTCAGTTTATCTACTCTATCACCAAGAACACATACAGTGATGCATACTGCTCAGTTTATCTATTCTATCACGTAGAACACATACAGTGATGCATACTGCTCAGTTTATCTATTCTATCACCAAGAACACATACAGTGATGTATCGTATTTTGCTCAGTTTACTCATTCTATCACCAGCAACACATACAGTGATGCATACTGCTCAGTTTATCTATTCTATCACAAAGAACACAAACAGTGATGCATACTGCTCAGTTTATCTATTCTATCACGTAGAACACATACAGTGATGCATACTGCTCAGTTTATCTATTCTATCACCAAGAACACATACAGTGATGTATCGTACTTTGCTCCGTTATCTATTCTATCACGTAGAACACATACAGTGATGTATCGTACTTTGCTCCGTTTTCTATTCTATCACGTAGAACACATACAGTGATGTATCGTATTTTGCTCAGTTTACTCATTCTATCACCAGGAACACATACAGTGATGTATCAAATTGTGCTCAGTTTATCTATTCTATCACCAAGAACACATACAGTGATGTATCGTACTTTGCTCCGTTTTCTATTCTATCACGTAGAACACATACAGTGATGTATCGTATTTTGCTCAGTTTACTCATTCTATCACCAGGAACACATACAGTGATGCATACTGCTCAGTTTATCTATTCTATCACCAAGAACACATACAGTGATGCATACTGCTCAGTTTATCTATTCTATCACGTAGAACACATACAGTGATGCATACTGCTCAGTTTATCTATTCTATCACCAAGAACACATACAGTGATGTATCGTACTTTGCTCCGTTTTCTATTCTATCACGTAGAACACATACAGTGATGTATCGTATTTTGCTCAGTTTACTCATTCTATCACCAGGAACCCATACAGTGATGTATCAAGTTGTGCTCAGTTTATCTATTCTATCACCAAGAACACAAACAGTGATGTATCGTATTTTGCTCAGTTTACTCATTCTATCACCAGGAACACATACAGTGATGCATACTGCTCAGTTTATCTATTCTATCACCAAGAACACATACAGTGATGTATACTGCTCAGTTTATCTATTCTATCACCAAGAACACATACAGTGATGCATACTGCTCAGTTTATCTATTCTATCACCAAGAACGCATACAGTGATGTATCAAATTGTGCTCAGTTTATCTATTCTATCACCAAGAACACATACAGTGATGTATCGTATTTTGCTCAGTTTACTCATTCTATCACCAGGAACACATACAGTGATGCATACTGCTCAGTTTATCTATTCTATCACCAAGAACACATACAGTGATGCATACTGCTCAGTTTATCTATTCTATCACGTAGAACACATACATTGATGCATACTGCTCAGTTTATCTATTCTATCACCAAGAACACATACAGTGATGTATCGTACTTTGCTCCGTTTTCTATTCTATCACCAAGAACACATACAGTGATGTATCGTATTTTGCACAGTTTACTCATTCTATCACCAAGAACACATACAGTGATGCATACTGCTCAGTTTACATATTCTATCACGTAGAACACATACAGTGATGCATACTGCTCAGTTTATCTATTCTATCACCAAGAACACATACAGTGATGTATCGTATTTTGCTCAGTTTACTCATTCTATCACCAAGAACACATACAGTGATGTATACTGCTCAGTTTATCTATTCTATCACCAAGAACGCATACAGTGATGTATCAAATTGTGCTCAGTTTATCTATTCTATCACCAAGAACACATACAGTGATGTATCGTACACTGCTCCGTTTTCTATTCTATCACCAGGAACACATACAGTGATGCATACTGCTCAGTTTATCTATTCTATCACCAAGAACACATACAGTGATGCATACTGCTCAGTTTATCTATTCTATCACGTAGAACACATACAGTGATGTATACTGCTCAGTTTATCTGTTCTATCACCAAGAACGCATACAGTGATGTATCAAATTGTGCTCAGTTTATCTATTCTATCACCAAGAACACATACAGTGATGTATCGTACTCTGCTCCGTTTTCTATTCTATCACCAGGAACACATACAGTGATGCATACTGCTCAGTTTATCTATTCTATCACCAAGAACACATACAGTGATGTATACTGCTCAGTTTATTTATTCTATCACCAAGAACACATACAGTGATGCATACTGCTCAGTTTATCTATTCTATCAACAAGAACGCATACAGTGATGTATCAAATTGTGCTCAGTTTATCTATTCTATCACCAAGAACACATACAGTGATGTATCGTATTTTGCTCAGTTTACTCATTCTATCACCAGGAACACATACAGTGATGCATACTGCTCAGTTTATCTATTCTATCACCAAGAACACATACAGTGATGCATACTGCTCAGTTTATCTATTCTATCACGTAGAACACATACAGTGATGCATACTGCTCAGTTTATCTATTCTATCACCAAGAACACATACAGTGATGTATACTGCTCAGTTTATCTATTCTATCACCAAGAACACATACAGTGATGCATACTGCTCATTTTAGCTATTCTATCACGTAGAACACATACGCTGATGAATCGTACTCTGCTCAGTTTATCTATTCTATCACATAGAACACATACCGTGATGCATACTGCTCAGTTTATCTATTCTATCACGTAGAACACATACAGTGATGCATACTGCTCAGTTTATCTATTCTTTCACGTAGAACACATACAGTGATGCATACTGCTCAGTTTATCTATTCTATCACCAAGAACACATACAGTGATGTATACTGCTCAGTTTATCTATTCTATCACCAAGAACACATACAGTGATGTATCGTATTTTGCTCAGTTTACTCATTCTATCACCAAGAACACATACAGTGATGTATACTGCTCAGTTTATCTATTCTATCACCAAGAACACATACAGTGATGTATACTGCTCAGTTTATCTATTCTATCACCAAGAACACATACAGTGATGTGTACTGGTCAGTTTATCTACTCTATCACGTAGAACACATACAGTGATGCATACTGCTCAGTTTATCTATTCTATCACCAAGAACACATACAGTGATGTATCGTACTTTGCTCCGTTTTCTATTCTATCACGTAGAACACATACAGTGATGTATCGTATTTTGCTCAGTTTACTCATTCTATCACCAGGAACACATACAGTGATGTATCAAATTGTGCTCAGTTTATCTATTCTATCACCAAGAACACATACAGTGATGTATCGTACTTTGCTCCGTTTTCTATTCTATCACGTAGAACACATACAGTGATGTATCGTATTTTGCTCAGTTTACTCATTCTATCACCAGGAACACATACAGTGATGCATACTGCTCAGTTTATCTATTCTATCACCAAGAACACATACAGTGATGCATACTGCTCAGTTTATCTATTCTATCACGTAGAACACATACAGTGATGCATACTGCTCAGTTTATCTATTCTATCACCAAGAACACATACAGTGATGTATCGTACTTTGCCCCGTTTTCTATTCTATCACGTAGAACACATACAGTGATGTATCGTATTTTGATCAGTTTACTCATTCTATCACCAGGAACACATACAGTGATGTATCGTATTTTGCTCAGTTTACTCATTCTATCACCAGGAACACATACAGTAATGCATACTGCTCAGTTTATCTATTCTATCACCAAGAACACATACAGTGATGTATCGTATTTTGCTCAGTTTACTCATTCTATCACCAGGAACACATACAGTGATGTATCAAATTGTGCTCAGTTTATCTATTCTATCACCAAGAACACATACAGTGATGTATCGTATTTTGCTCAGTTTACTCATTCTATCACCAAGAACACATACAGTGATGCATACTGCTCAATTCATCTATTCTATCACCAAGAACACATACAGTGATGTATCGTACTCTGCTCAGATAATCTACTCTATCACCAAGAACACATACAGTGATGTATACTGCTCAGTTTATCTACTCTATCACCAAGAACACATACAGTGATGTATACAGCTCAGCTTATTCATTCTATCACCAAGAACGCATACAGTGATGTATCGTACTCTGCTCAGATAATCTATTCTATCACCAAGAACGCATACAGTGATGTATACTGCTCAGTTTATCTATTCTATCACCAAGAACACATACAGTGATGCATACTGCTCAGTTTATCTATTCTATCACCAAGAACACATACAGTGATGTATACTGCTCAGTTTATCTACTCTATCACCAAGAACACATACAGTGATGTATACTGCTCAGTTTATCTACTCTATCACCAAGAACACATACAGTGATGTATACTGCTCAGTTTATCTACTCTATCACCAAGAACACATACAGTGATGTATACTGCTCAGTTTATCTACTCTATCACCAAGAACACATACAGTGATGTATACTGCTCAGCTTATTCATTCTATCACCAAGAACACATACAATGATGTATCGTACTCTGCTCAGATAATCTACTCTATCACCAAGAACACATACAGTGATGTATACTGCTCAGTTTATCTACTCTATCACCAAGAACACATACAGTGATGTATACTGCTCAGTTTATCTACTCTATCACCAAGAACACATACAGTGATGTATACTGCTCAGCTTATTCATTCTATCACCAAGAACACATACAGTGATGTATCGTACTCTGCTCAGATAATCTACTCTATCACCAAGAACACATACAGTGATGTATACTGCTCAGTTTATCTATTCTATCACCAAGAACACATACAGTGATGTATACTGCTCAGTTTATCTACTCTATCACCAAGAACACATACAGTGATGCATACTGCTCAGTTTATCTATTCTATCACCAAGAACACATACAGTGATGTATACTGCTCAGTTTATCTACTCTATCACCAAGAACACATACAGTGATGTATACTGCTCAGCTTATTCATTCTATCACCAAGAACACATACAGTGATGTATCGTACTCTGCTCAGATAATCTACTCTATCACCAAGAACACATACAGTGATGTATACTGCTCAGTTTATCTACTCTATCACCAAGAACACATACAGTGATGTATACTGCTCAGTTTATCTACTCTATCACCAAGAACACATACAGTGATGTATACTGCTCAGCTTATTCATTCTATCACCAAGAACACATACAGTGATGTATCGTACTCTGCTCAGATAATCTACTCTATCACCAAGAACACATACAGTGATGTATACTGCTCAGCTTATTCATTCTATCACCAAGAACACATACAGTGATGTATCGTACTCTGCTCAGATAATCTACTCTATCACCAAGAACACATACAGTGATGTATACTGCTCAGTTTATCTACTCTATCACCAAGAACACATACAGTGATGTATACTGCTCAGCTTATTCATTCTATCACCAAGAACACATACAGTGATGTATCGTACTCTGCTCAGATAATCTATTCTATCACCAAGAACACATACAGTGATGTATACTGCTCAGTTTATCTATTCTATCACCAAGAACACATACAGTGATGTATCGTACTCTGCTCAGTTTATCTACTCTATCACCAAGAACACATACACTGATGTATCGTACTCTGCTCACTTTATCTATTCTATCACCAAGAACACATACAGTGATGTATCGTATTTTGCTCAGTTTACTCATTCTATCACCAAGAACACATACAGTGATGCATACTGCTCAGTTTATCTATTCTATCACCAATAACACATACAGTGATGTATCGTACTCTGCTCAGTTTATCTACTCTATCACCAAGAACACATACACTGATGTATCGTACTCTGCTCACTTTATCTATTCTATCACCAAGAACACATACAGTGATGTATCGTATTTTGCTCAGTTTACTCATTCTATCACCAAGAACACATACAGTGATGTATACTGCTCAGTTTATCTACTCTATCACCAAGAACACATACAGTGATGTATACTGCTCAGCTTATTCATTCTATCACCAAGAACACATACAGTGATGCATACTGCTCAGTTTATCTATTCTATCACCAATAACACATACAGTGATGTATCGTACTCTGCTCAGTTTATCTACTCTATCACCAAGAACACATACACTGATGTATCGTACTCTGCTCACTTTATCTATTCTATCACCAAGAACACATACAGTGATGTATCGTATTTTGGTCAGTTTACTCATTCTATCACCAGGAACACATACAGTGATGCATACTGCTCAGTTTATCTATTCTATCACCAATAACACATACAGTGATGTATCGTATTTTGCTCAGTTTACTCATTCTATCACCAAGAACACATACAGTGATGTATACTGCTCAGTTTATCTATTCTATCACCAAGAACACATACAGTGATGTATACTGCTCAGTTTATCTATTCTATCACCAAGAACACATACAGTGATGTGTACTGCTCAGTTTATCTATTCTATCACCAAGAACACATACAGTGATGCATACTGCTCAGTTTATCTATTCTATCACCAAGAACGCATACAGTGATGTATCAAATTGTGCTCAGTTTATCTATTCTATCACCAAGAACACATACAGTGATGTATCGTATTTTGCTCAGTTTACTCATTCTATCACCAGGAACACATACAGTGATGCATACTGCTCAGTTTATCTATTCTATCACCAAAAACACATACAGTGATGCATACTGCTCAGTTTATCTATTCTATCACCAAGAACGCATACAGTGATGTATCAAATTGTGCTCAGTTTAACTATTCTATCACCAAGAACACATACAGTGATGTATCGTATTTTGCTCAGTTTACTCATTCTATCACCAGGAACACATACAGTGATGCATACTGCTCAGTTTATCTATTCTATCACCAAAAACACATACAGTGATGCATACTGCTCAGTTTATCTATTCTATCACCAGGAACACATACAGTGATGCATACTGCTCACTTTATCTATTCTATCACCAAGAACACATACAGTGATGTATCGTATTTTGCTCAGTTTACTCATTCTATCACCAGGAACACATACAGTGATGCATACTGCTCAGTTTATCTATTCTATCACCAAAAACACATACAGTGATGCATACTGCTCAGTTTATCTATTCTATCACCAGGAACACATACAGTGATGCATACTGCTCAGTTTATCTATTCTATCACCAAAAACACATACAGTGATGCATACTGCTCAGTTTATCTATTCTATCACCAGGAACACATACAGTGATGCATACTGCTCAGTTTATCTATTCTATCACCAAGAACACATACAGTGATTGTGCTCAGTTTATCTATTCTATCACCAGGAACACATACAGTGATGCATACTGCTCAGTTTATCTATTCTATCACCAAGAACGCATACAGTGATGTATCAAATTGTGCTCAGTTTATCTATTCTATCACCAAGAACACATACAGTGATGTATCGTATTTTGCTCAGTTTACTCATTCTATCACCAGGAACACATACAGTGATGCATACTGCTCAGTTAATCTATTCTATCACCAAGGACACATACAGTGATGCATACTGCTCAGTTTATCTATTCTATCACGTAGAACACATACAGTGATGCATACTGCTCAGTTTATCTATTCTATCACCAAGAACACATACAGTGATGTATACTGCTCAGTTTATCTATTCTATCACCAAGAACACATACAGTGATGCATACTGCTCAGTTTATCTATTCTATCACCAAGAACACATACAGTGATGCATACTGCTCAGTTTATCTATTCTATCACCAAGAACGCATACAGTGATGTATCAAATTGTGCTCAGTTTATCTATTCTATCACCAAGAACACATACAGTGATGTATCGTATTTTGCTCAGTTTACTCATTCTATCACCAGGAACACATACAGTGATGCATACTGCTCAGTTTATCTATTCTATCACCAAGAACACATACAGTGATGCATACTGCTCAGTTTATCTATTCTATCACGTAGAACACATACAGTGATGCATACTGCTCAGTTTATCTATTCTATCACCAAGAACACATACAGTGATGTATCGTACTTTGCTCCGTTTTCTATTCTATCACCAAGAACACATACAGTGATGTATCGTATTTTGCTCAGTTTACTCATTCTATCACCAGGAACACATACAGTGATGCATACTGCTCAGTTTACACATTCTATCACCAAGAACACATACAGTGATGTATACTGCTCAGTTTATCTATTCTATCACCAAGAACACATACACTGATGTATCATACTCTGCTCAGTTTAACTATTCTATCACCAAGAACACATACAGTGATGTATACTGCTCAGTTTATCTATTCTATCACCAAGAACACATACAGTGATGCATACTGCTCAGTTTATCTATTCTATCACGTAGAACACATACACTGATGAATCGTACTCTGCTCAGTTTATCTATTCTATCACGTAGAACACATACAGTGATGCATACTGCTCAGTTTATCTATTCTATCACGTAGAACACATACAGTGATGCATACTGCTCAGTTTATCTATTCTATCACGTAGAACACATACAGTGATGCATACTGCTCAGTTTATCTATTCTATCACGTAGAACACATACAGTGATGCATACTGCTCAGTTTATCTATTCTTTCACGTAGAACACATACAGTGATGCATACTGCTCAGTTTATCTATTCTATCACCAAGAACACATACAGTGATGTATACTGCTCAGTTTATCTATTCTATCACCAAGAACACATACAGTGATTGTGCTCAGTTTATCTATTCTATCACGTAGAACACATACAGTGATGCATACTGCTCAGTTTATCTATTCTATCACCAAGAACACATACAGTGATGTATCGTATTTTGCTCAGTTTACTCATTCTATCACCAAGAACACATACAGTGATGTATACTGCTCAGTTTATCTATTCTATCACCAAGAACACATACAGTGCTGTATACTGCTCAGTTTATCTATTCTATCACCAAGAACACATACAGTGATGTGTACTGGTCAGTTTATCTACTCTATCACCAAGAACACATACAGTGATGCATACTGCTCAGTTTATCTATTCTATCACCAAGAACACATACAGTGATGTATCGTATTTTGCTCAGTTTACTCATTCTATCACCAGGAACACATACAGTGATGCATACTGCTCAGTTTACACATTCTATCACCAAGAACACATACAGTGATGTATACTGCTCAGTTTATCTATTCTATCACCAAGAACACATACACTGATGTATCATACTCTGCTCAGTTTAACTATTCTATCACCAAGAACACATACAGTGATGTATACTGCTCAGTTTATCTATTCTATCACGTAGAACACATACAGTGATGCATACTGCTCAGTTTATCTATTCTTTCACGTAGAACACATACAGTGATGCATACTGCTCAGTTTATCTATTCTATCACGTAGAACACATACACTGATGAATCGTACTCTGCTCAGTTTATCTATTCTATCACGTAGAACACATACAGTAATGCATACTGCTCAGTTTATCTATTCTATCACCAAGAACACATACAGTGATGTATACTGCTCAGTTTATCTATTCTATCACCAAGAACACATACAGTGATTGTGCTCAGTTTATCTATTCTATCACGTAGAACACATACAGTGATGCATACTGCTCAGTTTATCTATTCTATCACCAAGAACACATACAGTGATGTATCGTATTTTGCTCAGTTTACTCATTCTATCACCAAGAACACATACAGTGATGTATACTGCTCAGTTTATCTATTCTATCACCAAGAACACATACAGTGCTGTATACTGCTCAGTTTATCTATTCTATCACCAAGAACACATACAGTGTTGTGTACTGGTCAGTTTATCTACTCTATCACCAAGAACACATACAGTGATGCATACTGCTCAGTTTATCTATTCTATCACGTAGAACACATACAGTGATGCATACTGCTCAGTTTATCTATTCTATCACCAAGAACACATACAGTGATGTATCGTATTTTGCTCAGTTTACTCATTCTATCACCAGCAACACATACAGTGATGCATACTGCTCAGTTTATCTATTCTATCACAAAGAACACAAACAGTGATGCATACTGCTCAGTTTATCTATTCTATCACGTAGAACACATACAGTGATGCATACTGCTCAGTTTATCTATTCTATCACCAAGAACACATACAGTGATGTATCGTACTTTGCTCCGTTATCTATTCTATCACGTAGAACACATACAGTGATGTATCGTACTTTGCTCCGTTTTCTATTCTATCACGTAGAACACATACAGTGATGTATCGTATTTTGCTCAGTTTACTCATTCTATCACCAGGAACACATACAGTGATGTATCAAATTGTGCTCAGTTTATCTATTCTATCACCAAGAACACATACAGTGATGTATCGTACTTTGCTCCGTTTTCTATTCTATCACGTAGAACACATACAGTGATGTATCGTATTTTGCTCAGTTTACTCATTCTATCACCAGGAACACATACAGTGATTCATACTGCTCAGTTTATCTATTCTATCACCAAGAACACATACAGTGATGCATACTGCTCAGTTTATCTATTCTATCACGTAGAACACATACAGTGATGCATACTGCTCAGTTTATCTATTCTATCACCAAGAACACATACAGTGATGTATCGTACTTTGCTCCGTTTTCTATTCTATCACGTAGAACACATACAGTGATGTATCGTATTTTGCTCAGTTTACTCATTCTATCACCAGGAACCCATACAGTGATGTATCAAGTTGTGCTCAGTTTATCTATTCTATCACCAAGAACACAAACAGTGATGTATCGTATTTTGCTCAGTTTACTCATTCTATCACCAGGAACACATACAGTGATGCATACTGCTCAGTTTATCTATTCTATCACCAAGAACACATACAGTGATGTATACTGCTCAGTTTATCTATTCTATCACCAAGAACACATACAGTGATGCATACTGCTCAGTTTATCTATTCTATCACCAAGAACGCATACAGTGATGTATCAAATTGTGCTCAGTTTATCTATTCTATCACCAAGAACACATACAGTGATGTATCGTATTTTGCTCAGTTTACTCATTCTATCACCAGGAACACATACAGTGATGCATACTGCTCAGTTTATCTATTCTATCACCAAGAACACATACAGTGATGCATACTGCTCAGTTTATCTATTCTATCACGTAGAACACATACAGTGATGCATACTGCTCAGTTTATCTATTCTATCACCAAGAACACATACAGTGATGTATCGTACTTTGCTCCGTTTTCTATTCTATCACCAAGAACACATACAGTGATGTATCGTATTTTGCACAGTTTACTCATTCTATCACCAAGAACACATACAGTGATGCATACTGCTCAGTTTACATATTCTATCACGTAGAACACATACAGTGATGCATACTGCTCAGTTTATCTATTCTATCACCAAGAACACATACAGTGATGTATCGTATTTTGCTCAGTTTACTCATTCTATCACCAAGAACACATACAGTGATGTATACTGCTCAGTTTATCTATTCTATCACCAAGAACGCATACAGTGATGTATCAAATTGTGCTCAGTTTATCTATTCTATCACCAAGAACACATACAGTGATGTATCGTACACTGCTCCGTTTTCTATTCTATCACCAGGAACACATACAGTGATGCATACTGCTCAGTTTATCTATTCTATCACCAAGAACACATACAGTGATGCATACTGCTCAGTTTATCTATTCTATCACGTAGAACACATACAGTGATGTATACTGCTCAGTTTATCTGTTCTATCACCAAGAACGCATACAGTGATGTATCAAATTGTGCTCAGTTTATCTATTCTATCACCAAGAACACATACAGTGATGTATCGTACTCTGCTCCGTTTTCTATTCTATCACCAGGAACACATACAGTGATGCATACTGCTCAGTTTATCTATTCTATCACCAAGAACACATACAGTGATGTATACTGCTCAGTTTATTTATTCTATCACCAAGAACACATACAGTGATGCATACTGCTCAGTTTATCTATTCTATCAACAAGAACGCATACAGTGATGTATCAAATTGTGCTCAGTTTATCTATTCTATCACCAAGAACACATACAGTGATGTATCGTATTTTGCTCAGTTTACTCATTCTATCACCAGGAACACATACAGTGATGCATACTGCTCAGTTTATCTATTCTATCACCAAGAACACATACAGTGATGCATACTGCTCAGTTTATCTATTCTATCACGTAGAACACATACAGTGATGCATACTGCTCAGTTTATCTATTCTATCACCAAGAACACATACAGTGATGTATACTGCTCAGTTTATCTATTCTATCACCAAGAACACATACAGTGATGCATACTGCTCATTTTAGCTATTCTATCACGTAGAACACATACGCTGATGAATCGTACTCTGCTCAGTTTATCTATTCTATCACATAGAACACATACCGTGATGCATACTGCTCAGTTTATCTATTCTATCACGTAGAACACATACAGTGATGCATACTGCTCAGTTTATCTATTCTTTCACGTAGAACACATACAGTGATGCATACTGCTCAGTTTATCTATTCTATCACCAAGAACACATACAGTGATGTATACTGCTCAGTTTATCTATTCTATCACCAAGAACACATACAGTGATGTATCGTATTTTGCTCAGTTTACTCATTCTATCACCAAGAACACATACAGTGATGTATACTGCTCAGTTTATCTATTCTATCACCAAGAACACATACAGTGATGTATACTGCTCAGTTTATCTATTCTATCACCAAGAACACATACAGTGATGTGTACTGGTCAGTTTATCTACTCTATCACGTAGAACACATACAGTGATGCATACTGCTCAGTTTATCTATTCTATCACCAAGAACACATACAGTGATGTATCGTACTTTGCTCCGTTTTCTATTCTATCACGTAGAACACATACAGTGATGTATCGTATTTTGCTCAGTTTACTCATTCTATCACCAGGAACACATACAGTGATGTATCAAATTGTGCTCAGTTTATCTATTCTATCACCAAGAACACATACAGTGATGTATCGTATTTTGCTCAGTTTACTCATTCTATCACCAGGAACACATACAGTGATGTATCAAATTGTGCTCAGTTTATCTATTCTATCACCAAGAACACATACAGTGATGTATCGTACTTTGCTCCGTTTTCTATTCTATCACGTAGAACACATACAGTGATGTATCGTATTTTGATCAGTTTACTCATTCTATCACCAGGAACACATACAGTGATGTATCGTATTTTGCTCAGTTTACTCATTCTATCACCAGGAACACATACAGTAATGCATACTGCTCAGTTTATCTATTCTATCACCAAGAACACATACAGTGATGTATCGTATTTTGCTCAGTTTACTCATTCTATCACCAGGAACACATACAGTGATGTATCAAATTGTGCTCAGTTTATCTATTCTATCACCAAGAACACATACAGTGATGTATCGTATTTTGCTCAGTTTACTCATTCTATCACCAGGAACACATACAGTAATGCATACTGCTCAGTTTATCTATTCTATCACCAAGAACACATACAGTGATGTATACTGCTCAGTTTATCTATTCTATCACCAAGAACACATACAGTGATGCATACTGCTCAGTTTATCTATTCTATCACCAAGAACGCATACAGTGATGTATCAAATTGTGCTCAGTTTATCTATTCTATCACCAAGAACACATACAGTGATGTATCGTATTTTGCTCAGTTTACTCATTCTATCACCAGGAACACATACAGTGATGCATACTGCTCAGTTTATCTATTCTATCACCAAGAACACATACAGTGATGCATACTGCTCAGTTTATCTATTCTATCACGTAGAACACATACAGTGATGCATACTGCTCAGTTTATCTATTCTATCACCAAGAACACATACAGTGATGTATCGTACTTTGCTCCGTTTTCTATTCTATCACCAAGAACACATACAGTGATGTATCGTATTTTGGTCAGTTTACTCATTCTATCACCAAGAACACATACAGTGATGCATACTGCTCAATTCATCTATTCTATCACCAAGAACGCATACAGTGATGTATCAAATTGTGCTCAGTTTATCTATTCTATCACCAAGAACACATACAGTGATGTATCGTACTTTGCTCCGTTTTCTATTCTATCACCAAGAACACATACAGTGATGTATCGTATTTTGCTCAGTTTATCTATTCTATCACCAAGAACACATACAGTGATGTATCGTATTTTGCTCAGTTTACTCATTCTATCACCAAGAACACATACAGTGATGCATACTGCTCAGTTTATCTATTCTAACACCAAGAACACATACAGTGATGCATACTGCTCAGTTTACTCATTCTATCACCAAGAACACATACAGTGATGCATACTGCTCAGTTTACTCATTCTATCACCAAGAACACATACAGTGATGCATACTGCTTAGTTTATCAATTCTATCACCAAGAACACATACAGTGATGCATACTGCTCAGTTTATCTATTCTATCACCAAGAACACATACAGTGATGCATACTGCTCAGTTTATCTATTCTATCACCAGGAACACATACAGTGATGCATACTGCTCAGTTTATCTATTCTATCACCAAGAACACATACAGTGATGCATACTGCTCAGTTTATCTACTCTATCACCAAGAACACATACAGTGATGCATACGGCTCAGTTTATCTATTCTATCACCAAGAACACATACAGTGATGCATACTGCTCAGTTTATCTATTCTATCACCAGGAACACATACAGTGATGCATACTGCTCAGTTTATCTATTCTATCACGTAGAACACATACAGTGATGCATACTGCTCAGTTTACATATTCTATCACCAGGAACACATACAGTGATGCATACTGCTCAGTTTATCTATTCTATCACCAAGAACACATACAGTGATGCATACTGCTCAGTTTACCTATTCTATCACCAGGAACACATACAGTGATGCATACTGCTCAGTTTATCTATTCTATCACCAAGAACACATACAGTGATGCATACTGCTCAGTTTATCTATTCTATCACCAAGAACACATACAGTGATGCATACTGCTCAGTTTACTCATTCTATCACCAGGAACACATACAGTGATGCATACTGCTCAGTTTATCTATTCTATCACCAAGAACGCATACAGTGATGTATCATATTGTGCTCAGTTTATCTATTCTATCACCAAGAACACATACAGTGATGTATCGTACTTTGCTCCGTTTTCTATTCTATCACCAAGAACACATACAGTGATGTATCGTATTTTGCTCAGTTTATCTATTCTATCACCAAGAACACATACAGTGATGTATCGTATTTTGCTCAGTTTACTCATTCTATCACCAAGAACACATACAGTGATGCATACTGCTCAGTTTACATATTCTATCACCAGGAACACATACAGTGATGCATACTGCTCAGTTTATCTATTCTATCACCAAGAACACATACAGTGATGCATACTGCTCAGTTTATCTATTCTATCACCAAGAACACATACAGTGATGCATACTGCTCAGTTTACCTATTCTATCACCAAGAACACATACAGTGATGTATACTGCTCAGTTTATCTATTCTATCACCAAGAACACATACAGTGATGCATACTGCTCAGTTTATCTATTCTATCACCAAGAACGCATACAGTGATGTATCAAATTGTGCTCAGTTTATCTATTCTATCACCAAGAACACATACAGTGATGTATCGTACTTTGCTCCGTTTTCTATTCTATCACCAAGAACACATACAGTGATGTATCGTATTTTGCTCAGTTTATCTATTCTATCACCAAGAACACATACAGTGATGTATCGTATTTTGCTCAGCTTATTCATTCTATCACCAAGAACACATACAGTGATGCATACTGCTCAGTTTACTCATTCTATCACCAAGAACACATACAGTGATGCATACTGCTCAGTTTATCTATTCTATCACGTAGAACACATACAGTGATGTATACTGCTCAGTTTATCTATTCTATCACCAGGAACACATACAGTGATGCATACTGCTCAGTTTATCTATTCTATCACCAAGAACACATACAGTGATGCATACTGCTCAGTTTATCTATTCTATCACCAAGAACGCATACAGTGATGTATCAAATTGTGCTCAGTTTATCTATTCTATCACCAAGAACACATACAGTGATGTATCGTATTTTGCTCAGTTTACTCATTCTATCACCAGGAACACATACAGTGATGCATACTGCTCAGTTTATCTATTCTATCACCAAGAACACATACAGTGATGCATACTGCTCAGTTTATCTATTCTATCACGTAGAACACATACAGTGATGCATACTGCTCAGTTTATCTATTCTATCACCAAGAACACATACAATGATATATACTGCTCAGTTTATCTATTCTATCACCAAGAACACATACAGTGATGTATCGTATTTTGCTCAGTTTACTCATTCTATCACCAAGAACACATACAGTGATGCATACTGCTCAATTTATCTATTCTATCACCAAGAACGCATACAGTGATGTATCAAATTGTGCTCAGTTTATCTATTCTATCATCAAGAACACATACAGTGATGTATCGTACTTTGCTCCGTTTTCTATTCTATCACCAAGAACACATACAGTGATGTATCGTATTTTGCTCAGTTTATCTATTCTATCACCAAGAACACATACAGTGATGCATACTGCTCAGTTTATCTATTCTAACACCAAGAACACATACAGTGATGCATACTGCTCAGTTTACTCATTCTATCACCAAGAACACATACAGTGATGCATACTGCTCAGTTTACTCATTCTATCACCAAGAACACATACAGTGATGCATACTGCTCAGTTTATCAATTCTATCACCAAGAACACATACAGTGATGCATACTGCTCAGTTTATCTATTCTATCACCAAGAACACATACAGTGATGCATACTGCTCAGTTTATCTATTCTATCACCAGGAACACATACAGTGATGCATACTGCTCAGTTTATCTATTCTATCACCAAGAACACATACAGTGATGCATACTGCTCAGTTTATCTACTCTATCACCAAGAACACATACAGTGATGCATACGGCTCAGTTTATCTATTCTATCACCAAGAACACATACAGTGATGCATACTGCTCAGTTTATCTATTCTATCACCAAGAACACATACAGTGATGCATACTGCTCAGTTTATCTATTCTATCACGTAGAACACATACAGTGATGCATACTGCTCAGTTTACATATTCTATCACCAGGAACACATACAGTGATGCATACTGCTCAGTTTATCTATTCTATCACCAAGAACACATACAGTGATGCATACTGCTCAGTTTACCTATTCTATCACCAAGAACACATACAGTGATGCATACTGCTCAGTTTATCTATTCTATCACGTAGAACACATACAGTGATGCATACTGCTCAGTTTACATATTCTATCACCAGGAACACATACAGTGATGCATACTGCTCAGTTTATCTATTCTATCGCCAAGAACACATACAGTGATGCATACTGCTCAGTTTATCTATTCTATCACCAAGAACACATACAGTGATGCATACTGCTCAGTTTACTCATTCTATCACCAGGAACACATACAGTGATGCATACTGCTCAGTTTATCTATTCTATCACCAAGAACGCATACAGTGATGTATCATATTGTGCTCAGTTTATCTATTCTATCACCAAGAACACATACAGTGATGTATCGTACTTTGCTCCGTTTTCTATTCTATCACCAAGAACACATACAGTGATGTATCGTATTTTGCTCAGTTTATCTATTCTATCACCAAGAACACATACAGTGATGTATCGTATTTTGCTCAGTTTACTCATTCTATCACCAAGAACACATACAGTGATGCATACTGCTCAGTTTACATATTCTATCACCAGGAACACATACAGTGATGCATACTGCTCAGTTTATCTATTCTATCACCAAGAACACATACAGTGATGCATACTGCTCAGTTTATCTATTCTATCACCAAGAACACATACAGTGATGCATACTGCTCAGTTTACCTATTCTATCACCAAGAACACATACAGTGATGTATACTGCTCAGTTTATCTATTCTATCACCAAGAACACATACAGTGATGTATCGTATTTTGCTCAGTTTACTCATTCTATCACCAAGAACACATACAGTGATGCATACTGCTCAGTTTATCTATTCTATCACCAAGAACGCATACAGTGATGTATCAAATTGTGCTCAGTTTATCTATTCTATCACCAAGAACACATACAGTGATGTATCGTACTTTGCTCCGTTTTCTGTTCTATCACCAAGAACACATACAGTGATGTATCGTATTTTGCTCAGTTTATCTATTCTATCACCAAGAACACATACAGTGATGTATCGTATTTTGCTCAGCTTATTCATTCTATCACCAAGAACACATACAGTGATGCATACTGCTCAGTTTACTCATTCTATCACCAAGAACACATACAGTGATGCATACTGCTCAGTTTATCTATTCTATCACGTAGAACACATACAGTGATGTATACTGCTCAGTTTATCTATTCTATCACCAGGAACACATACAGTGATGCATACTGTTCAGTTTATCTATTCTATCACCAAGAACACATACAGTGATGCATACTGCTCAGTTTATCTATTCTATCACCAAGAACGCATACAGTGATGTATCAAATTGTGCTCAGTTTATCTATTCTATCACCAAGAACACATACAGTGATGTATCGTATTTTGCTCAGTTTACTCATTCTATCACCAGGAACACATACAGTGATGCATACTGCTCAGTTTATCTATTCTATCACCAAGAACACATACAGTGATGCATACTGCTCAGTTTATCTATTCTATCACGTAGAACACATACAGTGATGCATACTGCTCAGTTTATCTATTCTATCACCAAGAACACATACAGTGATGTATACTGCTCAGTTTATCTATTCTATCACCAAGAACACATACAGTGATGTATCGTATTTTGCTCAGTTTACTCATTCTATCACCAAGAACACATACAGTGATGCATACTGCTCAATTTATCTATTCTATCACCAAGAACGCATACAGTGATGTATCAAATTGTGCTCAGTTTATCTATTCTATCATCAAGAACACATACAGTGATGTATCGTACTTTGCTCCGTTTTCTATTCTATCACCAAGAACACATACAGTGATGTATCGTATTTTGCTCAGTTTATCTATTCTATCACCAAGAACACATACAGTGATGTATCGTATTTTGCTCAGTTTACTCATTCTATCACCAAGAACACATACAGTGATGCATACTGCTCAGTTTATCTATTCTAACACCAAGAACACATACAGTGATGCATACTGCTCAGTTTACTCATTCTATCACCAAGAACACATACAGTGATGCATACTGCTCAGTTTACTCATTCTATCACCAAGAACACATACAGTGATGCATACTGCTCAGTTTATCATTTCTATCACCAAGAACACATACAGTGATGCATACTGCTCAGTTTATCTATTCTATCACCAAGAACACATACAGTGATGCATACTGCTCAGTTTATCTATTCTATCACCAGGAACACATACAGTGATGCATACTGCTCAGTTTATCTATTCTATCACCAAGAACACATACAGTGATGCATACTGCTCAGTTTATCTACTCTATCACCAAGAACACATACAGTGATGCATACGGCTCAGTTTATCTATTCTATCACCAAGAACACATACAGTGATGCATACTGCTCAGTTTATCTATTCTATCACCAGGAACACATACAGTGATGCATACTGCTCAGTTTATCTATTCTATCACGTAGAACACATACAGTGATGCATACTGCTCAGTTTACATATTCTATCACCAGGAACACATACAGTGATGCATACTGCTCAGTTTATCTATTCTATCACCAAGAACACATACAGTGATGCATACTGCTCAGTTTACCTATTCTATCACCAAGAACACATACAGTGATGCATACTGCTCAGTTTATCTATTCTATCACGTAGAACACATACAGTGATGCATACTGCTCAGTTTACATATTCTATCACCAGGAACACATACAGTGATGCATACTGCTCAGTTTATCTATTCTATCACCAAGAACACATACAGTGATGCATACTGCTCAGTTTATCTATTCTATCACCAAGAACACATACAGTGATGCATACTGCTCAGTTTACTCATTCTATCACCAGGAACACATACAGTGATGCATACTGCTCAGTTTATCTATTCTATCACCAAGAACGCATACAGTGATGTATCATATTGTGCTCAGTTTATCTATGCTATCACCAAGAACACATACAGTGATGTATCGTACTTTGCTCCGTTTTCTATTCTATCACCAAGAACACATACAGTGATGTATCGTATTTTGCTCATTTTATCTATTCTATCACCAAGAACACATACAGTGATGTATCGTATTTTGCTCAGTTTACTCATTCTATCACCAAGAACACATACAGTGATGCATACTGCTCAGTTTACATATTCTATCACCAGGAACACATACAGTGATGCATACTGCTCAGTTTATCTATTCTATCACCAAGAACACATACAGTGATGCATACTGCTCAGTTTATCTATTCTATCACCAAGAACACATACAGTGATGCATACTGCTCAGTTTACCTATTCTATCACCAAGAACACATACAGTGATGTATACTGCTCAGTTTATCTATTCTATCACCAAGAACACATACAGTGATGTATCGTATTTTGCTCAGTTTACTCATTCTATCACCAAGAACACATACAGTGATGCATACTGCTCAGTTTATCTATTCTATCACCAAGAACGCATACAGTGATGTATCAAATTGTGCTCAGTTTATCTATTCTATCACCAAGAACACATACAGTGATGTATCGTACTTTGCTCCGTTTTCTGTTCTATCACCAAGAACACATACAGTGATGTATCGTATTTTGCTCAGTTTATCTATTCTATCACCAAGAACACATACAGTGATGTATCGTATTTTGCTCAGCTTATTCATTCTATCACCAAGAACACATACAGTGATGCATACTGCTCAGTTTACTCATTCTATCACCAAGAACACATACAGTGATGCATACTGCTCAGTTTATCTATTCTATCACGTAGAACACATACAGTGATGTATACTGCTCAGTTTATCTATTCTATCACCAGGAACACATACAGTGATGCATACTGCTCAGTTTATCTATTCTATCACGTAGAACACATACAGTGATGCATACTGCTCAGTTTATCTATTCTATCACCAAGAACACATACAGTGATGCATACTGCTCAGTTTACCTATTCTATCACCAACAACACATATCGTTGTGCAATGCGACTTTATTTTAGTTAAATAAATATCACACGAGAACACGTTCACTTCCGTGTATAAATTCTTATATTTACACTGCACGTCACAGAAGCACTACACTCAATAGCGGAGTACAACACTGACTCGCGCACTCCGCCTACACGCAGTCCATCACGACAGCTCGATATATATACTACTCGACCAACCATCTAGAATGATCGACTTCTGGAAGCGTTCTTCCAACACTCTAATGGAACACACTCGAAACGTCGATCGACCGGCTAGTCGAGCGGGTACTCGAACATTCGTTTACTGTTTACAAATACACCTGGAAATATCTACAACATTCGTAACGTCTATGCGTGTATCTGCATAATAAAACCTTACAGCAAGTTTCCATAACCCTTCATATATATCAAATTATAGTACAATACGTCTAACATAGGAACATTATGGAATTTTCCACCACTTTAGACTATCTAGGTTTTGAGATGAAACTTATAGGCAATATGTATTTGAGGTTATACATATTCATACTACATATTTACAGGGTAACCATGTACTAGTCATGTTTAACATTTAATAAAAGACAATTTAGCATTAAATAACATATTTTATACACAATAACTGTAAGTTTTATATTGGTTACGATGTCGTATCTACGACACACATAGAGTGATATATCGTACTCTGCACAGTTTATTGATTCGATCACTAACAACACCCCGGCTGACGTGACAATAATTATTTTATTTTTTGGATGGACTGTTGATCCATTCGCATTTACGACCAAGTTAAGGCATTGGAACTGAAGTTTTGTGGTTAACATTATTGAATTCCGCCAATTTAGATATGACCAACCTGTTATGCTATATTTGGGCAAGTGAATAATTTAAATTGAAAGCACATACTTCTACGTCACGAGAACCGTGTGGATTTAAAATGACCTGCTCTTTTAACAGGAGCAGTGCTATAATTTGCCTCATAAAGGCGACTGAACGTTTAAAATTAATGTAACGTTTGCTGATTTTAAACGAAAGTGAATACTGAAGCGTGCTTTGTGTTGTATCTAATTTTATTCCATTTTTTTCTTAAAAATTAAGTTCTTCTTTTATTATTAATAATATTATTCAATTTTCCGTTCCTTAAATTTTGATTAATAGTTACTGTTCTAAGGCCGCCCTCCATTTCATTGCATCGTTGTGATATGCTGCCGTCTTTTGTTTTTGATAACGGTTTGCTTAGCGTGCATTGTCGTGGCGTAGTCAGTGTTGTAACAATACTTGAGGTGTCCTGACTCTCGTTGTTGTGTGGTGAACTTATGAAGTTGGTGTGATGAACCACGTCACGAGATGAGTTTTATTGCTTCAATATTATTGTGTTACCTGTCCGATTCGTTGGCTGAATGGTCAGCTTACTGGCCTTCGGTTCAGAGGGTCCCGGGTTCGATTCCCGGCCGGGTCGGGATTTTAACCTTCATTGGTTAATTCCAGTGGCCTGGGGGCTGGGTGTTTGTGCTGTCCCCAACATCCCTGCAACTCACACACCACACATAACACTATCCTCCACCACAATAACACGCAGTTACTTACACATGGCAGATGCCGCCCACCCTCATCGGAGGGTCTGCCTTACAAGGGCTGCACTCGGCTAGAAATAGCCACACGAAATTTAAAAAAATGTGTTACCTTATAACTGTTTTCTTTCAATCATTTATTCTTTTCTCTTTTGACGTGGGCTCTTTCTCAATTTAATTCTAGCCTATCTTTATGTTACTTGAGGACATTATCGTTCTGCTGCGGGACGTCGTTAGATGTTTTCATTTGAAACGCTTCCATGCTACCTGAGGTATCTCAAACCAGGTAAATATTTATTGCATTAATGCCTGTTGGCTTTTAATTGTTTAGTAATAATTTTAAAGGTTGTAAATTGAAAGAGGCGCGTGTACATCAAGTGAGGGGGTCGAGCTCGAGCAGTAATTTGTTATGAACTTCAAAGTCATCTCAAGTTAATTTCTTCTGGAAAATATCATTGAACCTTTTGAAATGGTTGAAACTGTAGCTTCGTGACGACGCGTGGTGGTAATTCTAGGAAAAAGAGCCTTGTCATTAGTAGTCCTTTTAAATTTAATTTATTTCAATTTGTCTTATATACTTAAATTGCACCACCGACCCGACTTTTTGTCTTTCTTATATTGTATTCAATTATGGTCCCTTAAGTGTGACGGTGAGTGTTATTATCGTGAATTGCTCTACCCCTCACTCCTTCCACCTTCTGTTATGGTCATTGAGCTTTTGGTTTGCGCAGATTCCATCGCTACTCTTTCCTGTGTTCGTATATTATCGAGGCCCTGACCTCATTAGCTGGCGTGATCCTGCGCTACGACGGGCCTCATATTTCTTTAGTGGTTGTGCTGACAGTCGAAGACCTGGGCTGATTGCCCTCTCCTTCGATAGTTGGTGGGCCACACTTTCTGTCACCAAGAACGCATACAGTGATGTATCGTATTGTGCTCCGTTTATTCATTAATTACTAAGAACGCATACAGTGATGTATCGTATTGTGCTCAGTTTATTCATTCTATTACTAAGAATACATACAGTGATGTATCATATTGTGCTCCGTTTATTCATTAATTACTAAGAACGCATACAGTGATGTATCATATTGTGCTCCGTTTATTCATTAATTACTAAGAATACATACAGTGATGTATCGTACACTGCTCAGCTTATCCATTCTATTACCAAGAACACTCAACCGCACCATACCATTTTATGGTACGTTTGCCTTTTCTGAAGTCTTCACGTTCCTAGCGAATTCTTGTATTTATGAACTGTTACCCTTTCCCATCATGTATTGTTACCACTATGGAATCTTTCCTTATTCCTGTAGATGGCATCTGATACGATAGCATTTCTTTTCTGCCCCGTCTTGTTGGGTTATCTTTTCTGGTGGGTGGGGTGGAGATTTTTGACATGAGAAGATGGAAGGATTGGATTTCCAAGTCACCTTTGTGGCATATAAAAGATATTTTAACAGATTCAAGATTTCCTTGTACATATCTCGGTCTTTCGAGAATGTGAGTTGCTTATGTAATCAAGGTATACTTTTTCTTTATACTTCTCTTGGTTTTATATTTGCTTCGTTTTGTGCTCACCATGATCGGGTTAGAAAGGCTTCCCTCATTACGTGTTTTTCTATTGTATTCTTACGTTAACTTTGACTTCCTTTACCGATTCACTATGTTTGTTTTGAGAACATAAGGTGACACGGATTCATGTTTGTATGAGATTGATTGCTGTGTGCCAGCCGAGACCTTTAACTCATGTCGCTTCATTAACATAGCACATGAGCTCATGTTGTATTATTTTATTGCGTGTTCTGTCTATTTCATGTCCAACAATATAGGTGTTGTATGAATACAAACTAACAACGCGATTGGCTTGTTTCTCTGTGTTTTGGTGTTGGAGACACTGTGTCTCTTTAAGATGGACCACTTTCTGGTTCATACTCTCTGAGCTGGAGAGTGGTTGTTTATTTTGTTATGTGCTGTGTATTGACGTTCTTATACGTCCCTCTATTCGGCGACCTAATCCCTTGATCTATGTGTGAGCGTGGGTGGTTCAGACGCTTGAGTCCGTGATACCTTTTGTGTCTAATTTACTTATTTATTGTTCGTTTCACATTGCCGTCATTGGCTTTCCTTACCTATTTTTACTTTAATTTGTTTTATTCTTTGATGGGCGCCTTCTGTATTATTTTAGTTGTTTTGCGTAAAACCATGGTAACCGCCCCTTTTCTCTTTTTCGCTTCATTTTCTTTTATAAGCTGGGTGCATCCTTTCCTCTTCCCCCGTTTTAAGCTATGACTTTGTATTCTCGGGGATGTGGATTTTTATTTTTGAGAGCTTCAAGTCTTACCTTATGATATGATAAGGCGCTGTTACTTCCTAAACTTACGGTTGTTTTGACTTGATGTGCTACAAAGAAATACTTTTTACCCACCTGAATTCATATTCTTCAATTAATTATGATAGATGCCAAGTCCCTGTGCCTAAAGTTTTATCACGTCTTTTATGAAGGTAAGCGTGTGTGAAGGTGCTATAATATGAATCTTGATATTTTGATTATGAGCCACATATTATTCATATTAGCTATTTGATTTTTAGCCCCCTTGTTTTGCATATGTAACCTGTTTTTGATTTTCACTTAATAATAAATGTAAGTTCTTGCCCTTATTACTGTTATATTTTTCTTACTTTGCGTCTCTTATATGTTTGTTATCTGTAAGAGGCCCGGGTCCAGTTACTGGCAGTTTTTGCTAGTTTTGACCGCACTGGGTCTTCGTCGTATTCTTAGTGCCAGTTCAATTGGTAGGCAGAGCGTGGTTCGGTCAAAATATTTCACCAGAAGGGTGATTTTTAGTGAAGCAGAGCTGGACTCGTCAAACCCCCTGAAAATACGTCACGATGTGACTGTATGTGCGATACATGTCCTTCCACTACCGACATCGTTTTCTACGCACGTTAATTTGAGTGTATCTTGTGCAGTGTATTGTACTTTCATTCCTGATTTACGAGATCTTTTGAGCTATTCCTTTATTTGGTCTTGCGTATTGTATCTGTAAGCTATGGACAACGATATGGATAAGCATATTTGTGGTGATAGCGAGATGGTACCCGATGACTCTCCGGGTATTGAAGTGGACAAAAATAATAATGAAACTAATTATGGTGCTTCACCTCATGCTAGTACAAATTGTAGCGATGTGGATATCAGGGTTGGTGATAGTGGTCATGAACGTATCCCTGGCACGAACACGAGAGTTTTGGATCATATTCCTCATTCCATTACCGACAGGTCCCCCTATTTTAGCCCTGTTCTTGAAATCATCCGTAAATGGAACTTGAAATTTTCCTGGGAAGAGAAACTACTCTCTGTTATTGAGTGTTCAGAAAAGGTCGAGGATATAGCGGCATGCACCTCGATGCCTTTATTCCAATTTGTACTCGTCATTCCTGGTATGTTGGAAGGTAGTGCCGGCAGATGGTACAGATTCAGTAAACACAAAATTAAATGTTGGTCTGTTTTCGTCAAAGAGCTTAAAGTTAGTTTCGGGTTATCTGATATGGACTTCGTATTAAAGCAAAGATACTTAGGAGAACTCAAGGTCGGGATGAACCCATCGATGAATATGCCACTGGTATTCTTACCCTATTTAATCGCTCGGATATTAGAATTCATGAGTCTGAAATTTTCGATACCTTCTACCGCAACCTAGCTCCTCAATATAAATTGTTTATAAAGAGGTCGGAAATAAATTGTGTTGACAACATCATCAGTCTTGGCCGCGAATTTGAGTCGACACCGCAACTGAACAACATGTATCAACCCCCTCTTCCTTCTGCTGATTGCTCTTTTCCCGATACGGCTTGTCGCACCTTGTCTAAAACTCTTTCTTTCGCTAGGTCACCAACCAGTGTCTGACATTCTGACAGGTCTACTGATCGTTTTGAATCGCCTCATTCTTCGGGCCGTATTACCAATACTCTCTTGAGCCAAGATGTATCTCGCCGTAAGGCTGCAAATCCCGTCAAATGCTGGAATTGTGGAAAAGATGGACATATTTCTCGTAACTGTAGATTGAAGTCTTCTGTAAAGTGCAGTCAATGTGGTTTGACTGGGGTCTATCGCAACATACGCCCTCGATGCAATTCTAACCAGGGAAACTAACTTCGCACCAATGCAATGGCCCACCGTTGGTGCCTAATAACTGTCCTAATAGCAAAATTTGGGGACTTCCTTCATCTTAACCCTGGGCCAAGGTTCTTTGCGGCTCACGCGCCATGTATGCTCTCTTAGACACCGGATCGTGCAGTTCTTTCATCAATCAATCTTTTGTCGATTGTATGATATTAAAATACCTTCGTAATTCTGGTTGTACGGAAAATTATGAGTCTGCGGACGGTCGCCGCGTATTTCCTGTGAAACGCATCCGAATCCACGTGAAAATTCATAACCTTTCCTGGGACTGGAACTTCAATGTTGTCCCAGATTTGGCCGTTCCTCTCATCCTAGGTACTGACTTCATGTTAGCTACTGGACTGTCGATTGACTTCATCACTCAGTCCTTCGCTTTCCGTTCCAGATCGAACGAAAGTTTCCCCTCTGAGAGTCCCTTCAGAAACAAGCCCCTGTGTTCCTTATCTGACGACAAATCTTACATCGCCCTAAGTGATCTGTTCGAAAATCAAACTTTCATGCTAAATAGTCTCCTGGAAGAATTCCCTGATGTACTGTCTGCAAAGCTAGGATGTGCTAAGGAGTTTTCATATCGTATCATGCTGAAAGATGACACGCCTGTTCGACTCCCTCCTTTTCCTTGTTCTCCTCCTAAACTAGCCGCCATGAGGACGTGCGTCAATGATTTGCTGGATAAGGGTGTCATAAGCCCGTCGAAGTCGCCTTACAGCAGTCCTGCTTTTCTAATCCCCAAGAAAGACGGTCAAGCGCGTCTGGTCATTGATTACAGGTTCTTGAACCGTAAGATAATATTCGACATTTAGGTTCCTACGATAGAGTCCGCCTTGCAGTCCTTCGGGAAAGCCAAGTTTTATTCTATCTTCGACTTCAATTCAGCTTACTTTCAGATTCCCTTGGATCCTAGTTGCCGCGAATTTACTGCTTTCGCAACTCCTTTCGGCCTGTATCAGTTTAATAAGGTGCCTATGGGTATCTCGCATTGGTGGTCAAGCGCTAAGCCGCATACTTGACACGGTCTTGAGTGACTTAAAGTTCTCCTGTCTGTTTCCGTACCTCGCTGATTTCGTGATCTTTTCTAACACCTTTGAAGAACACATTGCCCATCTCCGTGAATTTCTCACAAAACTAAGAGGCATGGTTTTACGGTCAACCGGGAGAAAGTATCCTTATTTACTAGACGGATCAAGTTCATGGGCCACATCATCTCCGATTCTGGCATCTCTGTAAATCCCGACAAGGTGAAATGTATCCGCGAGTTTCGTAGACCTAAGAATGTCCGTGGTATCCGTAGATTTCTGGGTATGGTTGGGTTTTATTGTAGGTTCATCCCAAACTTCTGACATTTCTGTCCCTTTGAACCTGTTGAAAAGAAAGAATACTGGTTTCTGTTGGCGTGATGCTCAAGAAGAAGCTTTCAGCAAACTCAAGGATGCCCTCTGTCAGGCTCCGGTCCTGCACAGTCCCGATTTCGACAATGACTTCGTCCTTCAATGCGATGCTAGTGACATTGCAGTCTCTGCCGTTTTGAATCAGAAGTTGGAGAATGATAGTCTGGCCCCTATTGCATACTTCAGCAAGATGCTACTTGGTTCGGAATTAAGCTATTCTATTTATGAGAAAGTATGCTTGGCTGTCGTTGTCGGTGTTGAAAAGTTTCACTCCTACCTAGAACACCGTCATTTATGGATTCACACCGATAATCAGGCCTTATCTTGGATGAGCGCAAACGTAAAAATGTTAGGGAGAACGGCCCGCTGGATACTTCGCTTGTCATCTTATAAATTTACTGCTGTGCATGTGAGACGCAAGGACAACGTCGTGGTGACGTCGTACACTGCTTAGTTTATCCATTTTATTACTAAGAACACATACAGTGATGTATCGTGCACTGCTCACATTATCCATTCTATTACTAAGAACACATACAGTGATGTATCGTGCACTGCTTAGTTTATCCATTCTATTACTAAGAACACATACAGTGATGTATCGTGCACTGCTCACATTATCCATTCTATTACTAAGAACACATACAGTGATGTATCGTGCACTGCTCACATTATCCATTCTATTACTAAGAACACATACAGTGATGTATCGTGCACTGCTCACATTATCCATTCTATTACTAAGAACACATACAGTGATGTATCGTGCACTGCTTAGTTTATCCATTCTATTACTAAGAACACATACAGTGATGTATCGTGCACTGCTCACATTATCCATTCTATTACTAAGAACACATACAGTGATGTATCGTGCACTGCTTAGTTTATCCATTCTATTACTAAGAACACATACAGTGATGTATCGTGCACTGCTCACATTATCCATTCTATTACTAAGAACACATACAGTGATGTATCGTGCACTGCTCACATTATCCATTCTATTACTAAGAACACATACAGTGATGTATCGTGCACTGCTTAGTTTATCCATTCTATTACTAAGAACACATACAGTGATGTATCGTGCACTGCTTAGTTTATCCATTCTATTACTAAGAACACATACAGTGATGTATCGTGCATTGCTCACATTATCCATTCTATTACTAAGAACACATACAGTGATGTATCGTGCACTGCTCACATTATCCATTCTATTACTAAGAACACATACAGTGATGTATCGTGCACTGCTCACATTATCCATTCTATTACTAAGAACACATACAGTGATGTATCGTGCACTGCTCACATTATCCATTCTATTACTAAGAACACATACAGTGATGTATCGTGCACTGCTTAGTTTATCCATTCTATTACTAAGAACACATACAGTGATGTATCGTGCACTGCTTAGTTTATCCATTCTATTACTAAGAACACATACAGTGATGTATCGTGCACTGCTTAGTTTATCCATTCTATTACTAAGAACACATACAGTGATGTATCGTGCACTGCTTAGTTTATCCATTCTATTACTAAGAACACATACAGTGATGTATCGTGCACTGCTTAGTTTATCCATTCTATTACTAAGAACACATACAGTGATGTATCGTGCACTGCTTAGTTTATCCATTCTATTACTAAGAACACATACAGTGATGTATCGTGCACTGCTCACATTATCCATTCTATTACTAAGAACACATACAGTGATGTATCGTGCACTGCTCACATTATCCATTCTATTACTAAGAACACATACAGTGATGTATCGTGCACTGCTCACATTATCCATTCTATTACTAAGAACACATACAGTGATGTATCGTGCATTGCTCACATTATCCATTCTATTACTAAGAACACATACAGTGATGTATCGTGCACTGCTCACATTATCCATTCTATTACTAAGAACACATACAGTGATGTATCGTGCACTGCTCACATTATCCATTCTATTACTAAGAACACATACAGTGATGTATCGTGCACTGCTCACATTATCCATTCTATTACTAAGAACACATACAGTGATGTATCGTGCACTGCTTAGTTTATCCATTCTATTACTAAGAACACATACAGTGATGTATCGTGCACTGCTCACATTATCCATTCTATTACTAAGAACACATACAGTGATGTATCGTGCACTGCTTAGTTTATCCATTCTATTACTAAGAACACATACAGTGATGTATCGTGCACTGCTCACATTATCCATTCTATTACTAAGAACACATACAGTGATGTATCGTGCACTGCTTAGTTTATCCATTCTATTACTAAGAACACATACAGTGATGTATCGTGCACTGCTTAGTTTATCCATTCTATTACTAAGAACACATACAGTGATGTATCGTGCACTGCTCACATTATCCATTCTATTACTAAGAACACATACAGTGATGTATCGTGCACTGCTCAGTTTATCGATTCTTTTGCCAAGAACGCATGTATTAAAAGAAGGCTCTCAATAGCCACAAAAAATCGACAGTTACAAAACAAAGAGCACACGCTAGTGATACCTTTGTCTAACAAGTGACACTGCGCAAACAAGACATTGAAAGGCGAATAATGAGAAAACTGCCAATGAAGTGGACACTAGGTAGGAGGATCATCGGGAGAGGTAAATAATAATAATAATAATAATCGTATGGCCTCAGGTACCGTTTGCAGACATTTCAATTTGACGCCATCTGGCTGTCTGCTCGTCAATTTCGACGTTCCGGTTTACTCTGTCTGCCATCTAGCGGACCTAGAGTAAACCGGATCTCTCTTGGGCGTCAATGGCTGAGATTTAATTAATTTTGTCGGGTAAATACCAAATGTATCACCAGAGATCTTTTACATGCCGACATCGTACGTCATGGAGTGTCGATTGGACTTTTTTCCGCCCTTCAAAAATCCGACTACCTCTGCCGGGTTTGAACCCGCTATCTTGGGATCCGGAGGCCGACACTCTACCACGGATCCACAGAGGCAGCTATCGGGAGAGGTATTGAAAATTTATGGAACATTTAGAGCAACATTGAATTGATTACAGAAGTCAAGGAAGACAGAGGGGAGCAAAAAGTACAACAGAAGATTTTAAAACCATAACAGCCAAGGTCAAGTTACAGGAACCAAGATCAACTGACGCACGATGCAATGGTTGATTTTAGAAAATTGCGATCCAAGAAGAAAACCGGCTAAAGCGGTCCAGTGAGGGCCATACGGGAGGATAGTGTAATCCCGTGACGTATACCAGGCACAGAAACATAAGGTTTGTTTTGGGTCGAGGCCATGTGAATTGGATGGAAATTAGACACCCATCACAACGTTTATTTAAATCGCCACTGCGGTCTGTAAGAGCCCTTGTCTTTCTCAGAGATGGACGTAGTGATTTCTGCTACCTTACTGTTTAGTAACACGACAGACTTGTGACGAAGTGTTCGCGTTTTCTTGTGCAGTCACGTGATTCTGTCTTATTTATTTATTTATATCTTTATTTGTGGCGAAGTTAGGGCTCTTGGCCCTCTCTTACACTTAACCACATTATGCGGTCTTGATAATAAATAGAAAGGTAATATTCAAACTTAATATACTGCGTATAATATAATAATATAACTTAATATAGACTAAAACTAAAATATCTATATTCTAGGTCTAATATGAACTTAATTAATTCAATATTAACTACTTTACGTGGAATTCATATAATGTAACAGCAATTTATGTAAACTTTTGGGAACTATTTACTCAAGACATTCACTCACGTATTCATACATAACTACATAATATAGCCTACGTATTCAAGAGGAAATCTTAAGACTGTCTTTTGAAGGTAATTAATGAGGAACAATTTCTACTTTCATGGGGTAAAGTATTCCATATTCTAGCGCCCGACACAAGGAAAGAATTACTGAAGGCAGATGTACGATGTGGAGGTATTGTAATTTTTGACCCAGAACGCGTGTCACGGTCATGAAAGGAAGATAGAAAACGGAAGTTACTGGAGAGATATTCAGGTTTATTCTCAGTCAAGAGTCGATAGATAAGGGTTGATACATGCTGATTTCTCTGCTACTTTACTTTAAACCAAGAAATTTGTGCATAAAATGGGGATACATGCGAGGCAAAATTCAATGGAAAAATAAATCTAATGCAGGAGTTTAAAGCTCTCTGCAGTTGTTCACTGGTAGCATCCACCAGCACTTGATGTTAGCTATGGGACAAAGTAAGAAGAAGAGCATGAAAAGGGAGTGGCGTAGCGGTGTTTGGAGCACGATCTGTTTCTGTGGAATGTCACATGTTGGATTAGATTGTCCAAGTTTCAAACATTTTGAGTTTTGTGTGAAATATACAAATATTCAGTAGTAATCTCAATCACGTAACGTATTGTGACCCGCTAATTAATTCTCCCACAGAGGGGTGTTTGTGTACGATTCCACCATAATTTATCATTTCTCAATTTCCAGAAAGTTTTAGGATTATCTTCCAAAGCTGCAATATCCACATAATTTAAAAGCCCAACAGAGAACCTATACTATACTTTACAAATTCTAAAGGGAACACTTTTCTCAGAAAGTCAGGCATCATCATCATTTCCAAAGACATCTACCCTGTTACTCTTAACCTAAATGGTATAACATTATAGAAACGAAGACCCATCATATGAGGTCCAAAGGGAAATTTATTCTTCTACTTATTACTATACTCCATCTGGGAGCAAAGTCCTGGAAATCAGTCAAAACATTAAGCAAAAACACTTTATAATATTTTACATAACAACGAACAGCTGCCTTTGTGTATCAGCGGTAGAGTGTCGGGTTCCGGATCCCAAGATAGCGGGTTCAAACTCGGCAGAAGTAGTCGGATTTTTGAAGGGCGGGAAACGTCCATTCGACACTCCATGTCGTACGATGTCGCGATCTCTCCTGACACATTTGGTGTTTACCCGACGAAATTCAATAGAAATCTCAGCCACAGACGTCCAAGAGAGATCCGGTTTACTCTGTCTGCCATCTGGTGGGCCTACAGTAAAACGGAACGTGCAGACAGCCAGATGGCGGTAGCCGAGGCCATACGATTATTATTTTTATAACGACGAATAAAATCTAAAATATTTTCAACTCTTCTTTCTTTCTTGTGGCGGTTGTTTCTGTTTTTGGACTACCGGTATGTCAAGTAAATTCTGGGTCTTTAAAATTTGTGTTACATTTAATCATCGGAATTTGTGGGACACACCCCTCACTTGCCAATTATTGTAGGACTTGCACAAGACACAAGTTCTGAGAAGTGTCCAAGGATATGATAACCAGCGTGAAATTTAAAATGTGTTAAATTAGACTTTATTTAGTCGTTGCTGTTGCACCGCCCTTCGGGAAGCGCGTCACAGGGCAGATTCATTTTGTCTTTCGGGATCATGCAGAACGGAGGTGGAATGCGAGAGAGTTCTGACTTTTCTTGGGGTCAGCAAATGTAAAGTTTTCTAGTGTAACTTACTTGGTTTTAAATCTTAATTTTTCACAGGAGTTTACCCGCAATTTTACTAACGATGATGTAAAAGCTCTTATGTACCTTAAAGTTGAAATGTAATTCTGCCTTATTATTTTCATGTGACAAGTATTTTTCTTTAGCGATATTGGTCACTTCACATTTTCAACTTGTAATGAATTAAGTAACTTTTCTTTGAAAATCGACCCACTCTGCGCAGTGGACCAATTCGCTTTCCAATATAGTTTTATTTGATTGTAATCACACTCTGGTTGGCTTTTCTATTTCACTGTTTATGCTAGTGTTCTTCATTTTAGAACGCCATATAACTCGGCAGCTCGACAAGGAGTCGGGGTTCAGAACATCGAGTTCCTGACGCACAAAACCTCAAGACCATCCTCCAATAGAGCAAGAAACAAGCCAGATATTGGACTTCCAGAACTCTCTTCAAAAACTTAAGGAAACTAGGACTCAACAACATGCACCATTCCCAAGGTAAAGTTTAGAGGACAGCTGTTGGAGAGCTTTACAGTGAGGCAAGGAGATGGATCTCATGCATATTATTTAACTGTGTCCTGGAAAAGACACCTGATCCCAGCAGTGAAACGAGAGGACGAATAGGTTCTTCATCAAAGAGAAAACCTGTTAACAACCTTGATATTCCTTCAAGCAAGATAATTATGTTGAAAGGATGCCGTCAAATCAAGCGTAAAATGTCAAAGTCTTTAATGATAGTTGTCTGGAATAAAGCGTACATTCACCGCTCTAGCATCCAAACAGACTCGAACAGTTCCGCCTGGTTTTGGAACGACGATGAAGGATTTAAAAACGGACTGGGATTTTTACTGATGAGGCTATTCTGCTTCATCTCGCTAATGGCTTTCTTCACCGCATAATGTTTTTCTGGTACTGGATAAGGCCCTTTCTTCTACGGGCTCAAATTATTTACGCGGAGAGGGTATTTAAAATTCTTCACCATCCCGAGTTTCTAATCAAGGACATTCCGCTTCACTGACCTTCTTATGAACAATCGTGATATAATCGGGTTCCTTCTCTTCGAGACACTTCCTCTCCCACTTGAGCCGACGACAACCTGTGACATATTTACAAGAGAGAAAACAGTGCTATTTGTTCGGGGCGTCGACGCATGTGGATCTTTTGCCACTGCTGGCACCATATTGTATGAACCTGCATGCAAATGGAATGGCGGTAGTGTGGAATGTCGTGTGTGAGGAAAGAAAGATTAAGGACGTCACAAACACCCAGTCACCAGGCCAAGGATATTAATCATTACAATTTAAAAACCCTGACCCGGTCGGGAATCGAACCTGGATGGGCCGGGTTAGAGGCGTTTACGTTTCCCCCTACACCGCGGGGCCAGCCTGTGACATATCTATAAGAGCTAGATGTTCTTTCAGAAAATCTGCTCCAATTATTAAATGATAATGTATTACAAGAAATGTGTAAATAGAAAGTGAGTTCCCAGCCTCTTTAGAGACAACAATCTTGTCTTGAGATTGCAATAGTGGGAACACTAACTGATTGAGGCTCCTATCTTTACAATAATAGTATTACAGGCTTCGTCTTCTTCACACTGTTGCCGTCCCGCGCTTCGTGTCCTAAGAAAATAGGCGTTTTACTTCCTGAACAGACCCAAACCCTTGCGCTAACTCTCGGCCCCTTACTCTGTTGGAGTGCCACGCTCTCGGCTCTATAGTATACCCTTCTTCCATTGTACCTTCTCTCTTTTCTTCCTTCCAATCTCGTCCAAGTACCTCTCCGATTCTCTCCGTCTCTTCTCAATGTCTTCTCGAAAATTTCGGTACGTTAGTTTCATTCTCGAACTGCATTTTCCGTACGATCACTAAAGACTCTTCCGTTCTTGTAGGGGTGGATACAGTTCGCTTCTCTCTACGCCGGTCTTTTCTCCTGCCATTGCCTGTTCCCTGGACTTCAGCGTTCAAATATGACGGGTTGCCTACCGTACCTATTTCCATCTGCATAACGGTACACTGGCTTGGGGCCTGTTCCATCAACGAACTTTGCAACTTTTCACTTTGCACTCGCAGTTTTCAGTTCAGATTTCTTGCCATCATATCTTTTCAGATTCATCATACAAAGTAAAAAGTTAGTAATCTTTTCACTTTTCAAGCCTGTTATGTTCCTCCACTGGTACAGAAGTGCAAAGTGCAAAGCAATAAAGTGAAAAGATTTCAAAAATCTTGCAAAGATTTATCTGTTGATTAACAAGTATGTACACTAGTTTCTCGGCGTAAATTTGGTTCAGTGATATAAACATATTAAGAGTTTTTGTTATCATCAAGTGAGGACAGTGATGATGAATCCAAAAAGAGAACGTACAAAGACGGGATTAATTTTCATAACCTCACTTCGATGGAATTTCTCGAGTGTTTTCGTGCTACTCCAATACAGACTGACTCTATTCCTTGAATGATTGGTCATGTATTGTAACCTGCAACAAAAATAAGTCAATCCCTTTCCGAAAATGAACAAATTATCATATCCTTACATTGGTTAGGATATGGTGTCCAGTTCCACGGTGTAGCAGCAATGCATGGGACATCAAAATCAAGTATTGGCAGAACAGTTACTAAAGTCGTAGATGCCATAATAAAAGTAGTGTTTCCTAACCTAGTATGTTGGTTTAATAATCTACATAATATACGACGGAATTTCTGGCGAAGGGTGGCTTTCTTCCTGTGTGCAGATGTGTTAACCGCACTTTCGTTAATGTTGATGCTCCTACTGAGATGTGGGCATCATTCTCTCAATATTATGGTGATTAGTGGTGCTAATGCTAGTTGGCCGGGTGGTCCAAAAACACTGCCGTTTGTAGAGGTTTTAACTCAGGTTGGAGGCCATTCCCAGGAGCACTTTATTAAGTGACAGTGGCTAACACTCCCTGTTAATATAAATCATGACGATGCTGTTGAATGGACACGGCGTATTGTTGAGAACAGTGTCGGAACCTACTTACGATTATGTCCAACAAAAGCGGGAAAGGTGGTCTTAGCGTGTGTTGCATAATATTGCACGTAAGGTTGGAAGAGACTTAATGGATGAAAATGAAGAGCCCAATCCTGGAAATGATGAGGCACCCGATCTAGACGCCGTTGCTAAACTCAATTTGTTGTTGAGAAATTTTGCTAACTGAACTGAACAATAATATCTGTTTCTACATTAATAACATTCATTTTTATTTACTAAGCTGTATTTCGTACAATAAACACGTTGCTATGAAATTTAAGTTCACATGAATCACTCAACAATTTCGTTGGCTATGTATTCTGTTACAAGTGAACTATGTAATGCGAGTGGAATGTATTTTTTTAAGGCTTTGTTTGTAAAATATGATATGATGTTTTATTTTTATTGACCTAACCTGTACTGTATAATGTTGTAACATAGGCATTTGTAAATAGTAGAATTCTGTCTATAGTTCCTGGAAAGATCCAGAAAGTTACATAACTTTTGTACAGGGTGTGTTACTTTGTTGGTGTGTGTTCTAGAAAATGTGTTCTGTCTATTCTGGAAAAATACGACTTTCGCGATCATGCGTATTCTAGAATGTTAGTCAAAGTTCGCGATCGAAAGTAAGGTTGTGATTGGTGAGTCTAGGTGGCGATAGGGAACACGTGCACGCTGATTGGCTGCCTCCAAGGCCAGTAATTCCTATATATAGTGAGCGAGGCAGTGTTGGAATTAATTCTGTATCCTGAATTCTGTCGGTCTCGGTTTATCTGTCTGCGAGCAGCCTATCTGGTTGACGTCCCCCGGCTTCCGGGATGGCACTCTCCTCGAGTAAGCACTCTTGAATTCCGTTCCTGCTAAAATTTCCGTAATGTTCCGATTTGCTTTTCATACAGGAATCTGCCCTAACCTCGCCTAGATTCACCAAATTAGTTACTTATGACGCCTTAGTTTTTCAGCTAGGCTTACCTGTTCGTTTCCGAGGCATTCCCATTTCTTGTTTCACTAAAATATGTAGAATGTAGTTTAATATTATTTCCCTTGGGGTTTGCCTCTGGTAGTTCTGTATCACTTTAGGTACGCTAAGTTTTGGATAACCTTTTTTCACATCACTATATATTGCATTGTACCACTACATTGGTAAATAGATGTATAGTTGATTTGAAATTTGAATTTACACTGCTACGAAATAAGCTATGTATATCACTGAACTTAAAGCTCGTAACTTGGAATTGTATGTGAAATGTATTTGTAAAATAATTTGGTAAATAATAATATTCTTAAATCTAAGGATCACGGCCAGTTATTTCGGAATCCGCTATCTAAGCCATGTCCATGCCTTTGGTAGGTTCCCAGCCCTTTTCATCTTCCCGTTTTGTTGTTCACTAGTTGGCCCTACTGATAGTTACGTACTTGTTTTGTTGGAGATCCGCGTAATGCTTAGCTACTGTTTTTCCGAGTGTGTAGTGTTTTCTTATTATGTGCATTGTACTCTCACCTTCCCCTTCTAGCTGTGTTTGTGCCTTGTTTGGTGTTACCTCCGTAGTTGAGGTAGCATTTTGGTAGCAGAAGCAAGCGCTAGATTGCGGAAGAAGAAAAGTGAATCGTGATCATACCTAACCTAAAACTCCGTAAAAGTTGTGGTTCGTATATCGCTTGAAATCTTGTTTCTACCTGTCACGATGGCTCGCGCTGTTCCTAATCCTTTCCATTTAAGAAAGGCAGAACTGAGTCACGAGTGACAGTGTTAATTGTGGCGAGGCATCTGTTGCTGCTCAGGTGTGCGATCTGACACCTACTGCTGGTGTTAGGCCTATTCAGGAGTCTGAGGTGACTAATGCTGCCCTAGGATCTTGTTTCGTTGTCTGGACCTAGGACACCTGTAAGTCATTCTAATGATACATCTCTTTTGCATGTTGGTAACCGTACAAGTTTTCCTATGATTCCTGCTAATTCCGTTGAAGTTCAATGTTTACCTTCTATTCCTAATCAATCCGGTTCTGATTCAATGGTGCAAAACCACCCACCTGTCCTAGCGCCACTTGTATCGAGTTGCATAACCTCTACACAACCGGTTAATGCCCAAATGGTCTCTCAGATTAGTGAGAACCTTTCTCAAATTAGGTTGTCTGTGCCCGTAACATTGCAGGATAACGTTAATCCTAACCTATCCTGTACTCCGTCCTTTTCACAAGGGCACCCGAATCAAAGGCACGAGGCCTTGCTAAACCCTCTGGACTATTCTAAGCCTTCCCAAGCACCCCCTACACCTGTCTTCCCCCAGATTTTCTCCAATCTGCCTCACCCGTTGACCACTGTGTTTAGGGGTATCTCTAAATTTTCAGCTAACTCCGTTGATGAAGTTATTTCCTTCCTTCGGTTCCTAACTGAATTCAAGGATCAGGCAATTGTGTATGGTCTTAGGAACGACAACGTATTTCAAATTCTATACCTACATGTCTCTGGAGCTCTTTCTGAGCACATTGTCAGGGCCATTACTGAAAGATGGTCAGTAGATCAATTTCATGTCCATGTTCTTGAATATTTCATTCCTGCTCGTGCCTTGTCTGCATTAGTGCAGAAGCACTATTTTAGAGTAAAACATTTTAATGAGTCACTATCTGAGTATGTTCAAGACATTAAGCTCCAAGCCAAGATTTTCCGGCTCCACTATTCAGAGGCTCAGATGGTTGCCAACATAGTGGAAGGTCTCGCCCCGAACTATAGATCATATCTGGCTCTTTCACCGCGACCTCCAACATTCGCCCAGTTGGAAGCAATTACAGTGTCCGCAGAAGGCATTCGATATGCTGACCAGCTACGCCTGGCATTAGCCCCACCTCCTATAACCATACCCCCTACTCAGGATTCTAAAACCGCCCCGTCATCTGCTTCCAACTCGCGTAATCCCCGTTCATGTTTCAATTGTGGCTCCGCGGCTCATCTCAAGCGGGACTGTCCCAAGGCCGGGACATTAGGCAATGGGAAACCTGCGATGGGTGGAGGCTCTTCCACCAATACTTCTTGCCGTAACTGTGGATCAGCTAGGCATTTCTCTAGGCAGTGCCCACGTAACACTTCTGGCTCTGGACCCCCAGGCTATAGTAGTGGTAGATGTCTAACCGCCGGTTCTGCTGACAAATCCCAAGCATGGCTTCTTGTCGTGTCGATCATGACTGCACCCTGGTTAATTTAATTCTTAGGTTAATGGTTGCTCCCAGTCTGACTCTGGTCATCATTTCTTACAATCTTGTAGGATTTCTGCCATACCTTCTTGTAAACTACCATATTTAGGCATAGAGGTCAATAATGAACCTGTCTGTGCGTTGCTAGACTCTGGGAGTAGTGTCACCTTGATGAGTGAGACCTGGTATGATTCTATGAAAACTGTTTGCAAGCTACCTACATTACAATCCGTGTCCTTAACCTGCCATACTGCTAATTCCAATTCATTGAATATTGTAGGGTCCCTAGAGGTCAGGATTAGAGTCCGTGATTTCACCTGGAAAATTTCAGTGCTAGTGGCAAAAGATTTATCCCGCCAATTCATATTGGGTGCAAACTTTATTGCTAAAACAAGCATCATTTTGGACCTCCAGTTCAACAGATTCCATTTTAAATTTTGTGCAAGAACCTTTGAGCTGTGTGATCGCTCCCCTATTCTGCCTTGCCACGTTAACGCTGTTCCCGAAGATTCTGATGAACCCAAGGCTTTCGATTTTAATCACTTACCCGAAGAGCAGGCCAATCAACTTAGGAAACTCTGCGATAAGTTCCCTGATGTCTTCACCGTCAGGTTAGGCGTCACCAATGTATTCGAATACAAAATTGAGGTTACAGATAACATACCTGTTCGCTCTCCTCCGTACCGGTTGTCACCCCCCAAAATGAAAGCCCTGAAGGCTATCATTGATCAAATGCTCGCTGATGGAGTGATACGACCTTCCAAGTGAGCCTATTCTTCTCCAATGTTTCTGGTTCCCAAACCACAAGGTGGTTATCGGCCTGTAGTGGACTATCGGATGTTGAACCGTAAGGTAGTCCTCCAATCTGTCCCACTTCCTGATTTGCACTCTTGTTTTTCTTGGTTCGCTAATGCAAAAATTTTCACCACTTTCGATTTAAATCAGGCTTATTACCAGATACCCCTTGCCGAAGAATCCAAGCATCTCACTGCATTTGCAACCGATTGGAACCTATATGAATTCGAACGCGTCCCGTTTGGCCTAGCAACTGGAGCGGCCGTCCTTACACGGTAGATTATGTCTTATCGGACAATAAGTTCAAGTTTGTTTATAATTACCTCGATGATCTGATCATTTTTAGCGTAACCTTCGAGGAACACCTACTCCATCTCAACGAAGTGCTGGAAAGATTGCGTAAAGCAGGTCTAACCCTCAAGGCATCCAAGGTTACTTTCGCACAACCCCAGATGTCCTTCTTAGGACATATCGTGTCGGGGAGGGGTGTCTCAATCGATCAGTCTCGTACTGCCGCCATCCAGAATTTTTCCCCTCCAAAGGACGTCAAGGCTGTAGCCAGATTCATTGGCATGGTGAATTTCTTTCGCAAATTCATTCCTAATTTTGCTGAACATGCAGCTCCATTAAATGATGTGAGAAGAAAAGATGCCAAATTTGTGTGGGGTGATGCCCAACGTGAAGCCTTCAGGAACTTGAAATCTGCCTTATATAACGCCCCTGTACTGGCTATGCCAGACTTCTCTAAACGCTTCATTCTTCAGACTGACGCCTCTTCCTCGGGCATATCCGTAGTCCTTCTACAGGAATTTCAAGAAGGGCGTCGTCCTATTTCTTATGCTTCCCGTGCCCTGAATCATGCTGAGCGCAATTATTACATTTATGAGTTGGAAGCCCTGGCTGTTGTCTTCTCCTTAGAACGCTGCAGAATGTACCTGGAACATCTCCCTTTCGATCTGGAAACTGACAATCAGGCGTTGAGTTGGGTACTGGCCAAGCCGCGAAAGACCGGTCGTCTAGCACGATGGGCAGTGCGCATCTAAGCCTTCCAATTTGAAGCCCGCCACATTCGTGGCACGGAAAACGTTGTGGCTGATGGCCTCAGTAGAATGTTCCATCCAGACAGCTCTGACCCTCAATCCGAGCCAGTTAACTCATCTCCCAAACAAGTATCAGCTTTTGTCAATGTTGTTCTCACTGACTCTCCCTTCCTTTTCAAGGATATTGCCAAACATCAAGAGGATGATCCTGAGTTAAAAGCCATTGTCGACAAGATTAAATCCGGTGAGCATGTTAAGCCCTATATTCTTAAGAATGGTGTCTTGTGTTGTCCTGCTCGTGGTCGCAGAGGCCCCAAAATTGTAGTCCCAACTAACCTGGTCCCGGCTCTCTTCAAATACTTTCATGAATCCCCAGTGGGCGGTCACCTGGGCGTTTTCAAAACAAGGGAAAAAATCCGTAACCACTTTATTTGGAAATCCATGGATAGTGAGATCCGTACCCTTGTCAAGTCCTGTAAGATTTTCAACATCAGTAAACCTGCCTCGAATACTCTTCTAGGTCTCTTGTCTTCTGAGCAAGCTTCTCGCCCCATGGAAAGACTGTTCATAGGCTATATTGGTCCTTTCCCGAGATCTCGGAATGGTCATCGTTTCATACTTGTGTGTGTTGGCTGTTCCCCACTCGGATGGCTAACGCCAACACCACCATCTCGTGCTTGAAACAGATATTCGCCTCGTTTGGACCCTGTCAATTCTTGGTAAGTGATAACGCAAGAGCCTTTACTTCTGCCCAGTTCCGGAATTTCTGTTTTGATCTATCCATTGCTCATGTAACCACTACCCCGTATTACCCGAAGCCCAATTATGCTGAGAGAGTGAATCGTAACCTGCGATCTGCCCTAATCGCTTATCACTCCTCAGACCACTCCAAGTGGGATTCCTCATTCAATTGGTTGTCATTTGCATTTAACACTGCTGTCCATGAAAGCCACAAGCAACCCCTGCTTCGTTGATGTTGGCTTTTACTCCAAATTCTCCTCTATCTAACCTATGGTCAATTAATGATCTTCTGCCCGACGATGCCAGCCCAGAAAAGATCCGAGCTAATTGTCACCGTGCACGAAAGAACTTGAAGGTTTATTACGCTAAGGTCCAGCGTAATTACAACCACGGGCGAAGACCGCACGATCTCTCTGTGGGTGACCATGTGTTTATTAGAACACATCCCGTCAGTAGTGCTGTGGACCATGTTATCAGTAAGTTGGCCCCCAGATTTCGAGGTCCTTGCCCCATCTTAATGTTCCTCACCCCGGTGACATTATTGGTGAGCGATCCCGAAAGGAAAAGGATCAGCAGAGTACATCTCTCCCAGATCAAGGTACCTTAAGTCTGGTAGGGAAGTGTAAATACCATCATTGGTGACCTTGTAGATTTAGTTGTATGTTATTCGTAAGAATTTAGTTATAAAATAAGTTTATTGTAAGGTTATTTATAAGGTTTTAGTTATAAGATCATAATAAGTTTTATTGTAAGTTAGTTGTAAGTAATTGTGTAAGTGAATACTTTAGGTATCCTCTAGTGTAATCGATTTAGTATTTTATTTTAGATAAGTTTTAGTTTAGGGTCACTACTTGGAATTTTCTTCCTTTTACGGTCAGGTTTAGGGCACCTCCTGTAGTTTATTTTCACTCCCACCATAATCTTGTCTAGTGAATTGTAGATAGCAGTGCTCACCCCGGGGCTAGTGCCATAATATCCCCGTGTGCGAGGGAGAATCCGTCCTGCATATTCATTAAGCCACCCATGGGGTGACTACGCAATCTTGAGCCCAGCAGCATACTTTCCCCTCAAAGTATTCCCCTGTCTGCTGCGGTTTGTGTGTGATACAGCGGCTGCAGTGACCAGCTTCTTCGGGCAGGAACCTGAAGTGCCAAATTGGGAGGCACACTGTGTGCCTTGGGCGTCACCATCCGGCACCACTATCCTGCGGGGAACGTCCTATTGGTGGCAGGTGGACTGGACGGTGTCTCACCGCGGCTTATTTGGTGCAAGAGACCACTGAACTGCATCTCACCTAGGTGTCGGGTTTGGACTGACATTGAATGGAGGCTGGCGGCAAACGGCCGTGTCGGCAGCCGCATCATCAGCAAGAACCTGTGGCCTAGCTGCGCTGTGACTGTTGTGGGAATGTAGTGCAAAAGTGTTAGCAACAAGTGAGAAGTTTTGGTATTTCTAACATTTGCCAGAAAGTATGGTATACATGATTTGGTGGTCAGACTACAAATTGTCTAATCATCTGTGAAAGAAGGCATTTTGAAGTGCAATGTGACAATCCATGTGGATTTTGTGATATTTATTCAAGAGGTGGATCTATATTATTTTTGAAAATTATGTGACAGTTTGTGTTGTTGGTTATGACAAAGTTAACTTCAAGAAATCAGGTGTGTTAAAGTAATGTACCTTTCTATCGGTACTGTGTGAAAACGTTCTATCGCTTGCTCCCCAGTGAAGTTATTTCAATGGTCGAACAGGGCTCGACTTTCGGGGGGAGGAAGAAGTTACAAGTGAACTATGTAATGCGAGTGGAATGTTTTTTCTTTAGACTTTGTTTGTAAAATATGATATGATGTTTTATTTTTATTGACCTAAGCTGTACTGTATAATGTTGTAACATAGGCATTTGTAAATAGTAGAATTCTGTCTATAGTTCCTGGAAAGATCCAGAAAGTTACATAACTTTTGTACAGGGTGTGTTACTTTGTTGGTATGTGTTCTAGAAAGTGTGTTCTGTCTATTCTGGAAAAATACGACTTTCGCGATCATGCGTATTCTAGAATGTTAGTCAAAGTTCGCGATCGAAAGTAAGGTTGTGATTGGTGAGTCTAGGTGGCGATAGGGAACACGTGCACGCTGATTGGCTGCCTCCAAGGCCAGTAATTCCTATATATAGTGAGCGAGGCAGTGTTCGAATGAATTCGGTATCCTGATATCTGTCGGTCTCGGTTTATCTGTCTGCGAGCAGCCTATCTGGTTGACGTCCCCCGGCTTCCGGGATGGCACTCTCCTCGGGTAAGCACTCTTGAATTCCGTTCCTGCTAAAATTTCCGTAATGTTCCGATTTGCTTTTCATACAGGAATCTGCCCTAACCTCGCCTAGATTCACAAAATTAGTTACTTATGACGCCTTAGTTTTTCAGCTAGGCTTACCTGTTCGTTTCCGAGGCATTCCCATTTCTTGTTTCACTAAAATATGTAGAATGTAGTTTAATATTATTTCCCTTGGGGTTTGCCTCTGGTAGTTCTGTATCACTTTAGGTACGCTAAGTTTTGGATAACCTTTTTTCACATCACTATATATTGCATTGTACCACTACATTGGTAAATAGATGTATAGTTGATTTGAAATTTGAATTTACACTGCTACGAAATAAGCTATGTATATCACTGAACTTAAAGCTCGTAACTTGGAATTGTATGTGAAATGTATTTGTAAAATAATTTGGTAAATAATAATATTCTTAAATCTAAGGATCACGGCCAGTTATTTCGGAATCCGCTATCTAAGCCATGTCCATGCCTTTGGTAGGTTCCCAGCCCTTTTCATCTTCCCGTTTTGTTGTTCACTAGTTGGCCCTACTGATAGTTACGTACTTGTTTTGTTGGAGATCCGCGTAATGCTTAGCTACTGTTTTTCCGAGTGTGTAGTGTTTTCTTATTATGTGCATTGTACTCTCACCTTCCCCTTCTAGCTGTGTTTGTGCCTTGTTTGGTGTTACCTCCGTAGTTGAGGTAGCATATTCTATGCAAGGGCCTGCCTGGCCGAGGCGGTAAAGGCGTACTCTCTGCGCCCGGAAGGACGTGGGTACGAATCCCCGTCAGGAAGTCGTAATAAATGAGATATCCACCTCCGGAGATTTTGACAGCTTCGTTTTCTGTCTCCTCGGTGTATTTTGGAGGTTTTCGCCTCTGGGAGTCGGTATTGGCACTATGGGCGCTTGATCTTACATGTAGGTTTCCAACCCGTCTACAACGGCCGAATCTTTCTGCAAGATGTTATCCAAATACTTATCCTTCACTTCCAGTTTTTTGGCATTATCTCTCTTTGCCTAAAAGCAAGAAGTTGAGACGTGATATATAGGTAAGATGAAATCATAGCATATATTTTTCAATCACTACTACATCACAATTTCATGTAACATGCTCCATCGACAAATGTGAGTTTGTACAAATTGATTTAAACGATATATTGTCGATGAATGAATTTTACGGAAACGTAAACATTTACTAACCGGTGCGCGATATTTCGACAATCCAAATGAATTATCCCTCGCGTACGTCCAAGATATTTCGACTCTAGCTAACTGCAAAGAGTGAGCTTCCTTTAGGACTTCAGTCCAAGCGGACTGCTTGTCATCACGTGTTAGGTTATTTTTACAGTTGCTAAAATGGATGCCCCGTTTCTCTTTGACAACTTCTAGCACCGCTGGATTTTTGTAATTTTCTTTCTTTCCCATGATCAAAACTTTAAAACTGCCGGTACCACAATTATATCGTAAAATTCACCGCCCAAAATAAAGCACTAACATCACGGAGTTGCCCTTGATCGGATCACTAATGAGCAAAGACTTTTCACTTTGCGAAGAAATTGAAAAGTAAAACCTATATCATGGTACAAAAGAAAGACTTTGCACTTTGCAAGAATTGAAAAGTGCAAAGTTGCTAAGTTCGTTGGTGAAACCGGCCCCAGAGCTGCCAAGTCCCTTCCTACCTGGTCTCGAACTCGCTGCTCCTCCTCTCCCACGGTGGCATTCCTACTATGTAAATTGTGATTTGTCTGATCGACCTGTCTCAGCCTCGATTAAGATTTAATACTAGCCGCGATCATAATCCGCTATATCTCACGCTATTGAGTTCTTCCTCCGTAGGGGCATTCAATCCTTGCAGCTGTTCACTGAAAAATTCCAAATATTTCGTCGGAGAGTTCATGGAGTAGAGATTTGTTGGGTCTCTGTACTCCAATATGTTCTCAAAAATGCCCATTTGAAGTCCTCAAAGTTGTCAGACGAATATCAGGAGGTCAGATTGTTGGTACTCCATGGTCTTGAGCTGGTTTCGATTGGGATCTTGTTTTCCGCGATATAATCTTCCAATTGACTAAAGAAACCCCTGGCATATCTTCTCCTGTAAGGACTGCTGACATAACATGGACTCTATATTGACCATTGACCTGGCCTAACTGCGTCATCTCCCTCTGATGCTCACGTGCGTCTCCAAGTCATGCTTAATTTTCTGTAACTGCCCAGCATTAATATCTATTTTAGCGTCCGCCTTCCGCTAACGTTCGCCCCAAGACGTAATCCTCTCTGCTAACTCCACGCTGTTCTGTTTGGTCTCCTTCTGGTTTCTGCCAATCTTCTCCTTTACCTCCTTCCATAGGTTAGATATTTTGCCTCAAATTTCTGTCTTCCCATGGCTAATCTCTTCTTCCGCATGCAGGCGACTTTCTGTATTTCCTTCTATCTTTCCAGAGTAATTTCTTCCTTTAACCCATCTATATGACCTGCCGTCTCCTTTGAAACCTCGGCGATGGAGATGTTTACGTTATCTCTCCACCTTATTAGCGAGATCGTCTCTGCCTGCATTTACTCCTTATCTGTCCCTGCCCATTTTCCTCTCTAAAGCTCTCACTTAATTTCACCTGCACTGGCCTAATGTTCCCCTGTGCTCGCCTAATGTTTTTCCGTGCTCCTCTGCGCCAGCGTGAATTCCATTTTAATCTTATCTTGAGCCTCCCAATTTACTTTAAATTCTTCATAAAACTTCTCACTTAACACTTATCCTCCCAGCACTGCCTAATTTCGCCACATAATGAACAAACAATAGCCAGTGCCCTCACTCAACAAATCATGGGAGTTGCCCCGATCGATGACCACGTAATGCGTAGAGAAGGTTCATCACACCATAGGCCGCCTGTCGGCCCAACAAGGCATGTGCTTGGCTTGCCAAGTTCCATTAAGGGACAAAACCTAAGAAGATGATGACTTCAATAATCGAGAAGGGAACATCATATACATCAATACTGATCTGTATTTAGGGCAGTCGCCCAGGTGACAGATTCCGTATCTGTTGTTTTCCTAGCCTTTTCCTAAATGATTTCAAAGAAATTGGAAATTTATTGAACGTCTCCCTTGGTAAGTTATTCCAATCTCTAACTCCCCTTCCTATAAATGAATATTTGCTCCAATTTGTCCTCTTGAATTCCAACTTTATCTTCATATTGTGATCCTTCCTACTTTTAAAGACAACAATCAAACTTATTCGTCTACTAATGTCATTCCACGCCATCTCTCCACTGACAGCTCGGAACATACCACTTAGTCGAGCAGCTCTTCTTCTTTATCTCAATTCCTCCCAACACAAACTTTGCAACATTTCTGTAACGCTACTCTTTTGTCGGAAATCACCCAGAACAAATCGAGCTGCTTTTCTTTGGATTTTTTCCAGTTCTTGAATCAGGTAATTCTGGTGAGGGTCCCACACACTGGAACCACACTCTAGTTGGGGTCTTACCAGAGACTTATATGTCCTCTTCTTCACGTCCTTACTACAACCCCTAGACACCCCTAAACACCCTCATAACCATGTGCAGGGATCAGTACCCTTTATTTACAATCCCATTTATGTGATTACCCCAATGAAGATCTTGCCTTATAATAAAACCAATGATTCCCATAAGGAACTTTCATCCCATCAACGCAGTAATTAAAACTGAGAGGACTTTTCCTATTTGTGAAACTCACAACCTGACTTTTAACCCCGTTTATCAACATACCATTGCCTGCTGTCCATCTCACAACATTTTCGACGTCACGCTGCAGTTGCTCACAATCTTGTAACTTATTTATTACTCTATAGAGAATAACATCATCCGCAAAAAGCCTTACCTCTGATTCCACTCCTTTACTCATATCATTTATATATAAGGAAACATAAAGGTCCGATAATACTGCCTTGAGGAATTCCCCTCTTAATTATTACAGGGTCAGATAAAGCTTCACCTACTCTACTCCGGATTGGAACCGCGATCTCTGAACGAAATATTAGCAAGGGATTCCTGCTAGGATCAGCATGCAGCCCTGGTTTTTGGAACATCTTACATGACGAAATTCTACAATTACCTCTTCTGACTGAGTGTAATTTATTATTGCTTATGCCGATGATGTCCTTCTTGAATCTGATAATGAACAGAATGTAGCACATTCAGCTGTAAACACCTTATCTCAGTGAGGCTCTCGACCCTTCAAAAACTAAAGACATGTTTGCCACAAGGGGAAAAAGTTGAAATCCCAAAATTGTTATGAATAATTACATAATCACAGAATAATGCTAGATGATCAACGTCTTTATTTAGGTGTTGTGTTTGATAAACAGTTGACTTTCAGGGCACATCTAAATAGATTAAAATTGAAATCAAGCATTTTTTTTACAAGGACTTGCGACCTTCTTGGGGACTTAACTCTGAGCTTATGCGAATGTACATTTAATGCTGCACTGTGTGTACAGCATGGAAAATAAATAGGCTCTTACCTACTGCTTGTAATTGCCGGAATAGAACCACTGATTTTTAACAGGAATGGGCCAAAACTAGTGTCTCTTTTTGGAATATGCTCATCTACGTCAATTTAAGGAACTTAAGAGTAAAATTGCTTTAACATCCATGACTGTATCATGGCTCCCGCATATCAAGTTCTGATGGAATTGACAGTGTTGGCTGTGCATTTGTAGTCTATGAGAATGTTGAAATACTTTCAGCTCAGTATAAACTTTCTCCCAACTGCTAAATTTTTCAGGCAGAACTTAGGGTGTTAAAGTGTGCATTACAATGGTGCAAAACTAACAACAAAAGTGTACGAACCTTCAGTGATTCACAGGCTGCATTGAACTTAGTAAACGATAAATATGACTTAAAATCCAATACCTGTCAATATCAGAGCAATAGCTCAGGAGTGCTGCTATGTCTCTTTTGCATATTGCATACCATAAATTTCCAATATGCTATGTCCAAAGACAAACCAGGCAATATATTTTACTTCACTGGAATATTTTGCGGAAATGTAGTTTACGCGAGAAACAATTTTTCCGGAACTTCAAAATTGACTATTGTGTAAAGCGTTTTTCTTCTTCTTCTTTTCTTCATGGTACCTCTAAATATTAGTTCCTAATTAGCGTCGACCTCTAAAACCTTTTGCTATCATGTTTTTCCTTCATTCCCACCTAGATATACCTGCTCCTTTCACAAAGCTGCAGGTTATTCTTTTTGGGTCTTCTTGAAATATTTTTCTCTCTTCATCTGGTAGTCCTAGAGTGGAGAGTCTGATTCTACCCAGCGCCTCCCATTCGAAAAGTATGTGTTCAGCTGATTCCTCTGCTTAATTGCATTTTCTACATATAGTGTCTCTTATTACTCCAATTGTATGTAGGTGTTTTTTCAGATAGGGGTTGCCTGGCCGAGGCGGTAAAGGCGTGCACGGTTCACTCGGAAGGACGTGGGTTCGTATCCTCGTCAGGAAGTCGTAAAATTTAAGAAACGAGATTTTCACTTCCGGAGGTACACGTGGCTCTGAGGTTCATTCAGCCTACACCAAAAATGAGTACCAGATTAATTTCTGGGGGCAAAGGCGGGCGGGCGTAGAGCTCATCAAGTGTCGAGGTTACAGATAGTGGAAGCCTTTACCTTCCACCCCTCCAAGGGCCTTCAGGGCCTTTACGGAGATGACTTTGCTTTGCTTTGTCCTGTCAACAGTTCTACTACCCATCTTATATGAGTTTCAAACGTTCTTGTTTGGTCATTTTATCAGTTCCTTTGTAAGCCTGCATCCTGGAAGTTCTCTATTTGTTCCTTTTGTACTCACTTTCCTCTGTAGTGCCGGGCTTATCCATAGGAAACCCCGCGTACAGGTTCTGGGGCTACAAAATGTGTTTCTGCCCTTTTCCTGGCCAGTTTATCTGCCTTTCCATTTCCTTCTATACCTGCCTGCCCTGGTACCCATATTATTTTGACAATGTTGTACTTTGAGAGCTTCAGGAGAAGTGAATGGCAATACTAGACAATTCTGAATATTATCCGGACTGCTTCTAGTGCTTTAATGGCCTCTTGGCTGTCCGTAAAAATGAAAATATTCTTTTCCTATAGTTTATTTGCAGATTTTCCTCAAACATGTTGTGATACCTATCACTCCAGCTTGAAAGACTGTAGTGTGTTTGCCCAAGCTCATCTGGATTGATCTTTCAGGTCTTACCCCGTTGATCCCTCCTCCTGTGCCATCCCCAGTCTTTGAGTCATCAGTCCACCACACTATATCTTCTTTTTCAGTACGGCATTCCATTTGTTGATATCCCAGTCTTCCTTTTTTTTTATCAGGGTCTCAAATGGTTTTTCAAAGTTGTATTTTGGTATCATATGATCAGAAGGCATGTGTAGAACTTTCTCTGTTATTACTCTGTTAATTTTACAGTCTTTGTGCATTCCAGCACTCTGATTGTGCCAATCTATGAACTCATTCTAGCCTGTCCTTTTATGAAATTGCATAGTGATGGGAGGACTTGTAAAGTATTCAAGGCTTCTGTTGGCGTAGTTCTCATAGCCCCAGTTATGGCTATGGATGCCATTCTCTGTAGGCTATTCAATCTACTACTGACTTTTCCTTGACTTACTTTCTGCCACCAGATGATTGCAGCATAGGCCATCAACGGTCTAATGATCATTGTGTGTTATCCACATTACCATTGAAGGTCTTAGGCCCCATGTCTCCCCGACGGCTCTTTTACATGCATACAGGGTTATGTTCCTTTCTATATGTGGATACCACGTTAGATTTTGATCTAACACTACACCTAGGTGCAATGCTTGTTCTTCCTTATATACATCTTGTGAAATTGGTTAAGGCGTTGAAAAACGTGCGAAAAGGAAATTATTTTCGAGAAATATCTCTAGGGGAGGTGAGCTTAGAGCGACAGGTGACGTCACTTGACTTCGCCTAGTGCACTCGTGAAGTCTGGTACCTGCTGGAACATTCCTTTATTTAAATGTTCGTACGTCGGACGGATATTTTATGCTGGAATAACGTTTCTTTCGATTGATATGGGCCAGGACATAGGTTTTCCTGGTACAGTATGTATGTATGTATGTATGTATGTATAGGCTTATGCCGTGTCAAGAAAATAAGACGAAAGCATAAATGGCAACAATATTTGTGATGATTTCATCCTATCTTAATATTTAATGAAAATCAAGACACGTCATCGTTATCATGATATATGGATTTTCGACGAGGTATAATGTGATTAAATCATGAACATAAGTGATCCTGATTTGCGTCAATTATCTCATCTCTCTTTTCAAATATTCCATTTCCATCTATTATTTCATCGTAGCAACACACATCCTTCAATTCATCTTTTATCTTTATTTTTTTTCAAATAACAATATTACATCTTCCTCATTAATCATTTCAAATCATATCTCTTCTTATTACTCCACATATTTAACATATTTACCTTTCTTGATGCAGAAATAACCTTATCCTTGTATATTCATATAATTGGATCACTATCTTCTTAAATAATGTCAATATTACTTCTATCTGCTGTCGTTTTCATGTCTAGTGCTATTCTAACTTATTATGATAACGTGTCGCCTAAATACACATGAACATATCACTTGGTGTATTATTAAAATCTCAAAATATTCTCCTCATAAGAACTTTCAATATGATATGTCATAATATGTTTGGATTCTTTGCTTTCACTGAAATACTATTATCACATTACTATGTCACACTTCCTAACTTGGGTAATTATGTTTCCTAAGAAGACTACCTATTCCATTCTATTCCTTTTATATCGATATAATAAAACACTCGCGAGAATCTACCTTTGACTACAACTCATCAAGCTATGTACATCTTCATTTATTTGTCTTTCCTGCGCTTCCGGAATGAAATCATTGCTCGTTCACCGTTCGTAATCGTGGGTGATGTTCATCTTGGGTGGCTGCTTGTTGGTCCAGCTCAGGTTTATCCAGGTAGCCCGTCTCATGTCTTCTTAGAGAGCCGTATCTATCCTGAATTGCTCAATTACAAAGATAAAATGCATTGATGAAATCAGCTGTAGCATATGAATGATAACAAGGGCTTCTAACATACTGTAACAATTAGATTTCGTTTAAGATTGCTTAGCGTAGTTCTAATTTCTATCAGACCTCCAAGATGTCTGCAATTATCTCAATTTAAAATTGATTTGTGAATGGTACAACCAACGGCCGTAGCCGTGTTGAAACACCGGATCCCGTGAGATCTCCGAAGTTAAGCCACATTGGGCGTGGTCAGGAGTTGGATGGGTTTCCACGCGCTGTTAGTGGGGGGTGGTAAGGGAATGGAGGAGCGGAAAGGAACTGGCCAAACTCCGTCTCAGGAACACCTCTGCGGAGGTTCGGACCTGCCTTCGGGAAGAATAACCCTTACTTTACCTTACCTTACCTTACCTATGAATGGTACAACGATGATATTGAGTTATATGAATTGTTTATTTCTCTGTTCAAAGCCTTTTTCTTTATGTCTAAAGTATGGCTGATAACCGAGTCTTGTCACGTATCTTAAATATATACACTGTGCCATTCCACTGTTCTCAACAAGATCCAACCGGAACAAAATGGAGTCTCAGTTATCAGAACGACGATATTAAAACGTCAGACACTACTACAAGCTGAAGTAGTAATGTTTTCGTCGAGCACTAGGCGAAACAGAAACATAGCAGGCAGTGATAAAAGAATGACGTATGGAGATTGTTAAGAGTTATTATTAGAAGAAAAACTTAACATTCATTCAATTTGCTTATGAGAAGAAGCACGTCACAGTCGATCGCAAGAGGAAGAAGACATCATTACACCGGAATTCTACTCCTAAGACAGAAAGAAGTCTTCGTTCACGGCTATTCTCTGCAGTATTAGCGCTACAAATTATTTCGCACCGCGAAATTAAATCGCTTTTAAAATATAAAAAGATTCCAAAGTGATACGTCACGTCACACACCTAAGACGACGTATTAGCCGATACCACCAATTCAGAGCGGCTAAAGAACTGTAACATCGACAAGAAGATAGAGAAAAGGAAATATATAAAAACGCACAATCTCCATAATTTGAGTGGAATAATCACCTTCGCATATTCCAAACTGTTAGAATATTTCTGAGATCAACTCTTTCAAGAGCAATCTTTATTTATCACAGGCAAATAGTAGAAAAATACAGCCATAAGATGACGACATTGCCTAAATTGATGTCTTATTCTGTTCCATTTGTTGGAGCTACTACCATGAGGCACTAAGAACATGAAGGCGAGACTGCCCAGATGAAAGCAGCGCAGGATGACGTTGCTGGCCCATGAAGACCAGTAACCAGATGAGACGGTCCCAAATGTTCCCAAACACCTAAGGGAAATGCAAGGAGCTGTGCCCACATGCCCATCCTCCCGGACATGAGACGACAACGAGAAATGCAAAGCAAAGATAAGTTTTCTTTAAGTCAAATATACAAGTAAGAATGTATTCATTCTTTTTGTTAAAGTGCTACTCTAGTTAGTGTCAGTGTGATAAATATATACGAGAAGACGGTTACCAAAGTTCGGTTAAAGGATGTTAGTTATTCATCAAATCTAAACGTCAAATCCACATGTAGGGTATAGTCAACCAGTGATAATAAAGCATCCGTTCGTAATGCTGTCAATGTAATATGAGAGGAGGTTAATTTTTAATCTATTGGTGAATTTCATACGACGTTGAGATAAGTATTAGGCATATGTGAGAACTTATGACACCGAATAATTGTAGAAATGAGATCGTATGTAGGAAATTTTTACTATATAGAAGGATGTGGTAATATCTTTTGGAATTATGAAAGGATTGAAACTATGACAGAGTAGTGAAGTTCACGGTCCATGGTGACAGTGAGAAATACGTTGAGTTGGAATGAGATAATGCATATACTGTGAAGTGAAATGTGATATTTATATGAATTGTGAAATGATGGTTCTTTAATATGAATAATGATATGAGGTTATGGTAATTAATGTTGGTGATAGTTATTGTTCTTCGTGAGTATGGTCATAGCTGTGTGTTAAGGAGAATGATATTCCAAGTAACGTATTTTTGAGGTAGTTAACGAATATAATGTGTCTTCAGTTGACCATTTATCCATGAGTAAGCCATGAGTAGAATAGGATACGATCTCAATGCCGTCCGTATGATGATATTTCTATTAAAGATCACCAAATAATTCATAATGAGGAGGATGATGTTGAATTAGCCTACATCCGTGTATTTCATCTACTTGCAAGATATTTCTCATATGTTAGGGAAGCTTTGAAGTGTATTCCAATGCATTACCCAATATCACTGGTGACTCAACTTCACGAATAAGAGTTGTTAGTTGAAAGTGAAGTCTTCTCACAAGGTAGACCACCCAATTACCGTATATTTTGATGGAATAACGGTCAGTACACCTAATAGCACAGTGATATGTCACAGATATGCACTTGAATTAATTAATCATCTCGAATTAAGAGAATAATTTGCATATTTTTTTTAGATGTGATGTTTGATCATAATATTTTAAGAGTATACATTGACTTAAAGGGGAGTTATCGATGCTTATGCAAGAAGATATGCCGAGAAGTGTGAACATGTTTTGAAAATACGATATCTGTCAAGTGTTTTAAATATTCTGAAGATATTTTCCCAGGTTAATTTGGTTGTATCTGGACACAAATAGTTAGAATCAAGATAGGCTAATGTATTTCCATGAATTAACGAAAATGAGACGAAAGAAAATAGTATATTCAGATTAATTTTTCAAGAATTTATTTAGGGAAAAATGTGATTTCAATTCTTAGTTGATTCATTGCCAAATACGAAACTGCGTCCTACATTATCAAGAAAAGGTCTCAATCCTCAACAATGTACATAGTATGTTATGATGTAATCTTTTCATTCTTTTTTATTAGATGCATCTAATACTTAGATTATTTTCTTTTCAATTAGATTTTCAGACTAATGACTTCAATTAAGATCCTTTAAGGTCGTGTTTGTTTTATTTTTAAGCATCCTAACTGGATATTTTATTTCTACCCAAAGACTTTAACTTAATATTTCCAAAAATGAACTTCAAGATATATGTATAGTTGAACATTCATTACCTTTTATCTCAAAGAGAGAATATGATAATCTTTTACTCCTGATTGGATTTAATTTATAATAAAGGAAGCATGATAAAAGTCAATCTTTGTTTTAATGACTTATAGAGTAATTGCCTAGTTGTAAGTTCCAATGTCTTGGTAATTTCACAATCTACAAGTGTATACTAGCTAGGAATACGAGTAGGAGACGTCCACGAGTATAGATCGGTGTTCTTTTCTCATTCGGAACTCATAGCCGGTAATCCATGAATGGCCACAGTTATAATTATATTTGAGCTAGTCTGGATCTTATGCGTCCTTACCTGGACGCGGGAACGGCGCAATATATAACGCGTTCTCTGTTTTGTGTTATTTTGTTGTTTTATCGGCGATAATAACTTCTTTTTCTTAAATTATCTTGTTCCTTGATATTTTAAAAGATTCAGTTTGTTTCTCAGTCGCAATACGTCTGCTTCCTAAGCTTGCTTCTTCATTTATATCATTTGTACAGTGTTGGTTCTTTAACAATTCGAATTCTTACTTTGTCTTTCACTGCCATTACGATCCTACGATCCTTCCGTGACATTTTATAATGTCATTCATTATGTTTAATTTCATTATCAGTAATCGTGTTCATTGCGACTTGATTTATTTTTATTCCTGGAATAATGGAATGGTCTTGCTGAGTTCTCCAAAACGCGATTCTAGAGATTGTATCAGTGAGTCCATGTATGGAACGTAATAGTCCTCAGGCCTAGTTTCTCTGCCGTTCAACCTATGACACTGCTTGGCAGCGAGGTGAGGGAGCGTCCTCAGCATGTACTATTATTATTATTTCAAAGAAGATATGTTCTCCAACTCTGAAGAGCTCCAGTTTCTTACGGGTTCGTGCATTGCAACAACAACTGCTGAGCAGTGAACGTTGTCGAGTCTTGGTATTGAAACATCGGCACTTATAAATATTTTAGTGAGGGTTCATGATAGCGGAAAAGTTTTCTGATGCTTTTGTACTTTGAAGACTATCTTGTTTCACAGAAAGAGGCAACTTGCAGATCTGCTCTTTTTGGAGTTGACTTTCAAGAAAAAAGAGAATTACTTCCTTGATGGTACCTGCCGTATTATTCACAAAAGAGTGTTCATTGAGGTCGTTTATTACCAGGTTATATTTATGACTAGCCCAGTGACAGGAAATAGCCTTTTGTTACCTATCTTCTATTAATTTTGCAACACTACCTTGACGTCCTGCCATCGTAGCACAAATGTCGTATCCTTGACCACATAGTTTGGTTAAATCTAGACCAGAACTTGTTAAAAGATTCAAAATTGAGGTTACGACTGACTTGGCATACATCTCTTCCAAAGACTGAAACTCAAAAAATTCTTTACATACTTTCAAATCATCACTAGATGTATTCTTGAAGAACAGAATTCCAATAGACAGCTGCTCGGTTCTGGATATGTCAGCTGTCTCGTCAGCAATAACAGAGAAGGCATTGCATGAATTTTCTTCCGTAATCAGTAACTCTCGTAATTCCTGTACACAAAATCCTATCATTTCATTTTGACTTCGATGAGAAGTGTATTATTTTGCAGAATGCGCGGTGCTCTTGTAGTACAGCATCTCCCGCCTCCAGACGGAATTTCAATAACTCATGAAAAACACCGTTGTCTGACGTTTTCCCTCGAAGTGAGATATCATGGGCGCCACAGAAAATAATATTTGACAAAACTGTTTCCAACTTGTGTATATTTTGTCACATCTGATGGTGGAGACTTTGATGAGTTAGAGTGCTTTGTCTTCCTTCATAGAAATCCACAAAATGTTTATCCTTTTCTGATGATTCCCTGTGGCAATTTTATTTGATATGCTCTTTGGTGCTGGCATTGAAGTCCTTACATTTTGTGAAAGGTTTTGTAATGAATGATGATTCGGACCTTTTCTAACGTTCGGCTTTAAAAGAACACACGTTCGGCATAAAGCGCCCTTTAGTTCAGGAGAACAGCATAGCCACGTGGAATAATCCTTCAACTACGTGTGTATGAAAGGGTGGCTGGTTCCAGCTCGCAAACCGTTACCAGCCCATGGTTCCTGCGTTGAGAAACACTTCGTTAACCTCACTTGATCACTGCATTGTGGTATATCTTGTGAAGATTCCACGCTGAGCACTGTCACTTGAATCAGAACTTCCAGTTTAGGCTTTTATTAAAACCATCTTATATCCATTACCAATGCAACCCAACAGTTTCCTCTACTGGAGACTCCACTTTTATAGTGTATGTGTGAAAATGGTACTACTGTATATTTGTGAATAACCAGTTCAGTAGCAGTGCACATCCAACGCACAGGATTTCACGAGTGGATCCCTTACGATCTTGTTTCTGAGATTGGTTCTTGCAAACACACGGTAACATTATCTGCTGTTTGCCGGGCACCCTGTCGTGGAAAAAAGTACCTAATCATAACAGGGAAAACCTTTTACTCCCCATAATTAGGACCATCAGTAAACACTGTAACAAACCTGACTTCCGCAATATTTTCATAAGAATGAGGCACAAGTACTTCTAATGACCGCAAGAGAAACAATAGTTTCGAAGCTGAACCTTGTGGTTGGCCAGAACAACAGTTTCGCTTTTGGAAGACACTGCTGCCGTTTCTGCTTTTTTATGCCTGTTGGATTTTAGATGTTGTTCCTTCCATGGAACGCACAAAATTCGGTGTTACAAATGGTGCAAGGAACAGCATTTTCTTTACGAACGTGAACTTACGATAGAAAATAAGTATTTGTTGATCTATACATAATATTGCATTAAATACATTCTAAGTAATAAGACACCTTTCTTTGAACGCAGTAGTGATCACTGCAGTTGCTGAGACTCAGGAAGCGGAGTTGCCATATTGCTCCTATCGAGGTCCGGTACTCTATTGTGCACCCCAAGATTGTCAAATGAACCATACACAAACTGCCATAAGTGGAATATAGTCGAGTGTGGAACCCTTACGGTTTCAGGGTAAATGGAATGGCGTTTTCAGAGCTTCTTCTCTAGCCTTTCTCTTGATGAACGCCTGAGATGTTCAACTATAACACTTCGTTTGGATGTATTTATGTACATTATTTCTACCATAATTACAAATTATAGACTTATGGACAATTATTTTACGTTACACCGACACAGACAGGTCTTAAGGTAACGATGGGAATGGCAAGGAATTGACTGTGGCTGTGATTAAGGAACAGCCACAGCATTTTCCTGGTGTGAAAATGGAAAACCGCAGAAAACCATCTTCAGGGCTACGGACAGTGGGGATTGAAGCCACTATCTCCCAAATGCAATCTCACTTCTGCGCGCGCCTAATCGCACGGCCAGCTCGCTTATGCAAATTATAAATGCAATACATTAAATAAACTATGAATAGCACAGGAAGTTGTATCATTGAATCTACATAAAGAACGTACCTATGATCTTATACTGCTTGGAAGACAGATGGTTTGACATCATCCCACAGATGTGGGCACCCAGGCTGTGCCCTACGCAGTGAGTATTCTTCGCCAAAGCTCCATGCTCAGTTAGATGAGAATATAGTTGAGCTGAACACTGAGCCACGAGTCGTGTGTTGCTCAGGGCAGACAGGTAGCAAGGGAACTTGGTGAGGGGCTCCCAGTCTACTGTGAACACGTTATAATCGCCTCGAGAAGTATAACCTGGAACAATGTACATCAGGCTATTAGAGAACTTGTTGTGGAGCTTCTAGTCTACTGTGAACACGTTATAATTCCCTCTGGAAGAACTTGGAACAATTAACATCAGGATACTAGGGAACTTGGTGTGTATCTTCTAGTCTACTCTGAACATGCTCTAATCTCCCCCAGTTGCGGTGTTAAGTGGATTCAGTCCTTGCTATAACTACTGGATTTATCTTGAATGTTTTCAATAGCATTGCAGTATGTACTGTGTTATAGCTCTTGAAGCAGAGTTGATTACTTTATTTTAAGCTTCTGAGAAATGATTCTGAAAATGATTTTATTTGATTTAATTGCCAATAAGCGTTATATTCCTTTTTTGCAATTTGTTTTACGTCGCTCCCACACTGATAGGTCTTATGGCGACCAACATATTACTTTTTTGAAGGCAATCAAACCACAATTATGATAGTTAACTACCCTGAACAAAAACGTGTAAAACATTTATATTATATTCAGTGAACTTATGTTGAAAATCAAGCAGAAAATGATCGGGTGCGTTCAGACACAAAAGCAATTGGCTGATGTGTTAACAAAAGCAATGAGTCCTGTGATATCTGAGTGTTTCATGGTTTATCTTTGTTTGTTCAGGTGTTAAATGTATGCATGTCAGTAAGTATAGCATTGAGTGGGGGATGTTGGTCATTATCTTTTACATTCCATGACATGTTCATCATAGACGTGTAATGTAATTTCCTTGACGTTTAGGCCATCTGTTCCTATCTTCTGATTTAGTTTGTGCTAGTGTCTTGCTTACCTACTAGGCATGTAGTGTAGACATCGAGTGGTGATTAGATTTGTTATAAAGATCATTGAATGAGAGAAGGTCGCTTTCTATGCCAAGCAAAACCAGAAACAGGATGAGTGCACATCATCCTCAACACCAGGCGAAGGTGAACGGATGAAGAAATACAACTTCGAACTGAGGAAGGTTAGGTGCCACAACTGCGGAGTCATCAAGCGAAGTCTGTTGCTTGGTTAACTGCTCTTCGTTTTGAAGTCGGGAGTGATACATGGGGCGATGTTTCACTGATATTGGATGTGATGTAGTGCAGCAGTGGTTGCTAGAGTATAAATGGACTTTATAAATTGAACTGTTTCCAATCTATCAGTCAATAGCTTAGTACAAAAGGATGAAGCTGTCTTATTCGACTTAGTGGATGCAGGTTGTTTGATGCCAGGAGAGCCATTCAAGCCACACCGACAGAGGAGAACAAATTTAAAACAAAGAACGTCTGATGACAGTTTGAGCAACAAGGGGTCAGCACACAAGTTGAAGGATTATGGCACAGAACATACAAGTATTCCACCAATAAGGTGTTGACGGGAAGTCATACCAGGAGTTCTCACATTCATTGACGATAGTACTAGAAAAGTCTCAATTAGGCCCTTTAAAGCTAGGGTAGAGAATGAAACGGGGAATGGGATTAAATGTTTGCGGACAGACAATGGCGGAGAGTAAATGGGCTGGGCGCTGAATTGACAGCACCATGAAGTGGGCTTGTGGAGAGAGCCAACAGAGTTATCGTGGAAAGGGCCAGGAGGATGCTATCAGAGTGTAGCTGTATGTCTCACCAGCTGGAGGAACTGAAAATACATCACCAGAGGAGATCATAAGATTGATCGTAGCTCATCTCTGCCTATGCTCATGTACCTAAGCAGTTGTGTTACTACTTTGTAGGATATTGTGAGGAGCCCACAGGGTATCTGTAGGAAGAATGATAATAATAGTTTCGTGTGGCTATTTGTAGCTGGGTGCAGCCCATGTAAGGCGGCATCTGCCATGTGTAGGTAACTGCGTGTTATGTGTGGTGTGTGAGTTGCAGGGATGCTGGGGACAGCACAAACATCGAGCCACTGAAATTAACCAATGAGTGTTAAATTCCTCGACCCGGGGCACTCTGAACCGAAGTCCAGTACGCTGACCATTCAGCCAACCAGTCGGACAGGAAGAATGGTGAAGCCACGGGAGGACAGGACAGGTTCAGGGAAATGCAGTCGTACTACCTGAGCTCGTGTGGGGATTTGAAAGAAGACTACCAGCCAGAGATCCTCAGACACTTCAAGAAGCTTAAGCCGTGCAGATGGAGAAAGGGGTGTGACGGACTCAGGGGCGATACCGCACGCTATCTAGCGGTTGTTGTAACGTCTATGTATGTGTTTATGTAGAGTCTCAGCCTGTGGGATTGTTAATAAAAATGCTGATGATGATGATGCTTGTTGTTTTAAGGGGCCTAACATCGAAGGTCATCGGCCCCTTAATAAAAATAGACTAGCTTGTAATAAACACGGTGTTGTTACTCTACTCTCTAGTTGGTTTACCTCAAGGTAACTGAGCCATGTTTTCAAACAAAAACCTAATACGAAGATTCGTCATTTCTACTCTAAATAACGTACAAGCGAGAATCCAGCATCAACATGGGTGAAATTGCAAGGCATCTTTCAAAATTAAAACGTAAACGGAGCAAATACCTCACTCTTCATAAATCAAATAAATACGTTCTATCATTCAACACCTGTTGACGAAATGAAGCATTTCAGTCAACGTTTACGCGAAGCCTTGGACAACTTACTCGCCTTAGATGATTCCATTCAAGATCTGCTCGATGAGGTAGAATACAATACAGATACAATAGCATGTGAAGAGTACACAGGCAAAAGCAAACGAGCTATTAGAAGGGCGAAACATCTTCTGGAGCATAGTCAATTTGGAAATAGCATGAATGTCGCCACCCAATCTTCTACAAATCCAACGGTTCATAACGTTGTCCCAGAAGTGAGGTTACCAACGTTCTTTCACGGGAAAGATCGAGGAATGGTCCCGGTTTTGGGAACAATTTGAGGCATCCATCCGTCTCTGCCATAAATAAACACGTCTTTCTGCGCAGATACTTGGGAGGGGAACCAAAGCGGCTAGTCGGCGGGATAGCCGTTACAAGCGACACATCACGCTATGGGGATAAAAATAGAATGATCCAAGCACATCTAGATTTCTTAGAAAATCTTGAGGTTGCAGCTTCAGAGAGCCCGGAAATACTAAACAATACGTACATCGAATATCACAGGTGAATTTAAGTCTTAGGAGAGGACGTGGACTTATACGGAAGGATACTCGCTCCTAAGCTACTGCATGCCTTTCCGGAAGACGTCTGTCGCCGTTGGCTCATTCACGCCAAAAGACACAAGACGCAAGAAGGGAATCTCTCGAGACTAATGGAATTCCTTAATGAAGATGTCGAAGGAGCTATCAACGCACAAAAAATAGGGGGGGGGGGATCTTTTTCCTGCAGCACCTCACATACCTACAGCCGCCGCTTTTCAGGTGAACACAAAAGCAAACAATACTGCGGGAAGGAGCAAGCGGGTAACGGCAGCGTTTTGTGTATATTGTGAAAATGAAGGGCACTGGGGCCAAGACTGTCAACAAATACAAGACCCCATGGTTAGAACTGATCAACTTAGACGGCAAAACGTTGTTTCCTGTGTCTCAGGAAAGGTCACAATAAGGTTAAGTGTTTCAAACGAGGAAAGGCCTCCTGCAACCGGTGTAAGGGTCCCCATCACCTATCTATCTGCAGTAAAGCAGACACCCTGCCTTCTTCCGTTGCCAAAATAGAAGTCACCGTTTCTAACTTCACATACCTTCAGACTATTCGCACGAGGATCAAAGGACCGACAGGAAAACTGAAACTTACCCGTTGTGTCCTGGACAGTAGTCAGTCTAGCTTTCTCTGATAGATTCATTGGAACTCAGACATTGGAGTTAACCACCTTTGAATCACCTTCTTGGACTAACTCCAAGAAGGAACGCCTCATTTGAAATGATGGGATTTTCGACTAATGCTCGTATTTCCGTTGGTGCTTTCGAAAGTCACAACACCTATACACCACAACTAACGCCACCGCATGACATCACGGTCCTGGCTTCACTCAACAAACTCAAACTAGCAGATCCGTAAGGCGCGGACCACTACTGGAAGATTGTGACTATGAAACAACCAATGAGAGTATCCCATCTCTTGTTCTACTGCCTACTATATTTGGATACGTCGTTAGCGGAAACAGATTGGGCGTTACAGTCAACCAGATAATGGTCCATCTCCGATGAGAGTTGGCAGTTGGAAACAATCGGCATTAAGTAACATCAAGGGCGAGCACTGTCACCCAAGGTAACACCTACCGTAAGGAAGATGGAAGGAGGGCGTTCTCTTTTCCTCCAACTTCACCACAGCAGAAAGGCGATTCTCATCATTAGAAAACAGACTAAAAATACATGTTGGATTATATACGGAGAGCTCAAGTAGAGGCTGTTTCTCACAACAACTGTTCTGGGGATGTGTTTTACTTACCCCACCACATTGTGAAGAAATCCAACGCGAATAGCGCAAAATACAGAGTCGTCTTGGACGCATCCTCCCACGAAACAGGCTCTCCATCACTGAACGACGCGCTAACTTGTTACCGGAATTTCTAGGTACATTGTTGAGATTTAGAAAACACGACGGCCAACAAGCATCTCAACGAGGATGATTTCTATGGTATCGTGTCGAGCGGAGGGAGGACGGAACCTGTGACACATCAAACGAGCTGATATCCCATCGCTTTAAGCGCTTGCCCTTTGGATTGACATCTAGTCCAATCCTCCTGTCGGCCACTATAAGAGAAACTGCCACACTGAATCGGGACAGATATATAGTTGCATCAGAGCTAGTTGACAAATCTATGTTTATGGATGACTTCACTGCAAGTGTTAATGACGACTCAACGGTAATCGCTATATATATATCAGGAACTCACCGCGCTCTTACAACAGATTAAACTCCCACTTTCCAAGTGGGCGACTTACTCGGAACCGTTAAAGACGTTATGGCGCAAGGAAAAGCTGGAGAAAAGAAGAGTGACGTCCGTTCTGGGAGTAGACTGGAATAGTTGAAGATTGTCTCTTCACCAACAAGGAGAAGATTGCTAGCGATCTTATACACAAACCAGGAACCAAGAGAAACATTCTTCGTGCCAACGCCTAGTACTACGATCCTCTTGGACTTTTCGCACCAGTAGGAATTGTTGTTAAATTAATCTTTCAGAACACGTGGCTTAGAGGTTTAACTTGGGGGGAGTTACTACCTCCGGATATAGCAAAGGATTGGCATTCACGGATTAGCACACTTCAGTTCCTATCATCTATAAACATCCCCAGATGGATCGGGAGGTGGCAGACAAATCACGAATCACATGTGCACGTATTCTGTGATGCGTCTGAGAGGGCATACGGAGCAGTTTTTTATGAGACGTCAACACGGACTATACTACACCCGCTCGCATAGTTTGCTGCAAAAACAGACTAGCACCAGTGAAGAAGGTGACGCTTCCAAGATTAGAGTTGCTCGCCGCACTTATAGGCACTCGCCTCCTGTGCTATTTTTGTGAGGAAACAAGATTTCGACCTCAACAGAGCCACTCTGTGGAGCGACTCTACAATGACGTTGGGATGGATAAAAACGACCCAAAGAAATGGAAGACCTTCGTTGCCAATCGTGTAACAGAGATAATCAGCCACACAACTCCCAGCCAATGGCGACACTGTCTGGAGACCAAAACCCTGCAGATTATCTCACGCGAGGTATAGACGCAGACCAGCTACTATCCTTAGAAATGTGGTGGTGTGGTCCCTACTGGCTTACTCACAGCGACATTTGGCCACCTGATTTACCAACAGAACACCTGCCACTTTCAGAGATCAGAAAGCTGCCAAATGTGTTCGTAATCACCACTACTGAACCCGTCGTAGATGTACTAAGGTACAGTGTTTACTGGAAACTACTACATGTCACAGCGTGGGTATTTCGATTCATCTAAGCTCTCAAAGATAAAACAACCCGTTCTAATGCATTGGCTGCTGCAGAATTGCAAACCGCCCGAACATACTGGATCAAAAACGTCCAGCGATAAAAAATTCCTGCCGAGATAAGCGCACTACAGCAAGGTGTACAGCTACCCAATACATCGAAGCTTGCACGCCTCAACTCCTTTATGGACCAAGGGGTAATTCGACTAGGTGGGAGACTCCAATGTGCGGAGTTGACCAGTTGCGGAGCAGAAACACCCAATTATACTTCATGGTGAACACCACTTCACAAAATTGCTAATTAGACACACCCATATACGACTGCACCACTTAGGAGTTCGCATCGTATTAGGAGATCTACGGCAAGAATACTGGATTTTCCAAGCTAGGCGAACAATTAAGAAAGTACTGCATTCATGCCTACCATGCAAGATAGCTCGAAACACTCCCTTTGGCGAGATAAAGGCTCCCCTACCACTTGATCGTGTACAACTTACAGAGCAATTTTCTGTAACAGGTGTGGACTTCGCTGGCCCCCTGTATGTTAAATGGGGCAGAGAAGTTAAGAAATCGTACATAGTTCTGTTCACTTGTGCTTCCACTCACGCACTCCACCTGGAACTATCAACCGATATGTCAACAGAAAAAATTCTGACCCTCGAAGACGTCTTGGTAGACCCCAGTATGCATTACTACTGTGCTCACCAATCAGTCCAATGGAAGTTCATCGCACCACGGGCGGCTTGGTGGGGAGGATTCTGGGAGAGGATGGTCGGTTCTACCAAACGATGCCTGAGGAAGGTTCTAGGACGCTCGCAGCAGGACGAGGAAGGCTTGTACACAACACTTGTCAGCAGAGAAGCCGCCCTTAACAGCAGACCGGTCACCGAGGACACAAACACCGGCGATGTTCTGACACTATCTCACTTCCTAGTCGGAAAAAGGTTGACAGCCATCCCGTTTGGAGTAGAACCCACCATAGGAAAAAAATTTATATCGGAATCTCAAACAAGGCAGCGAGTTATTCAAGATTTTTGGAAACGTTGGAAAGCGGAGTACCTTCTCCAGTTGCGAAGCTACCACGAGGTGAAAATACCCCACAATCAACAGGGTTCGCCAAGGATCGGAGACGTTGCCCTCCTCCAGGAGGACTCTAGGAAACGAGCGAGAATAGAGGAGGTTCTCCCAGGGAGACGCCGGCCAGACGGCTCCAGAATCAGTCGACCTGGGTGGGGAGGTGATGTGACGGACTCAAGGCGATACCGCACGCTATCTAGCGGTTGTTGTAACGTGTGTTTATGTAGAGTCTGAGGCTGGGGGATTGTTAAAAAAAGAGACTTGCTTTAGAATAAACACGGTGTTGTTACTCCACAAGGGATCCTCTCTCCAGTTGATTTACCTCAAGGTAAGTGAGCCATACGATGGAAATATGTTTTCGAACAAAACGTGCAGTAGAATGCTTCAAGGCCAAGTATGGTGGTAGTTATTTACCCCGCTGCCTTGTCTGAAGAGTGAGATTTAAATATTCCACATTTAGATGGAACCTTCTTTAATTTTTATTTCTTCTTAAGGAGACAATTTTTATTGAGGGCTCTGAAGATAAAGTGTATCAACTACAAAAGGCAAATTTATGGCTAAAGCAAGCTTCTAATTGTTGGTATGATAAGTGTCGTAGCATACTAAATGATCTAGGTTTCATGCACATACGTTAAGGGTAGTCGTGTGTATCATAGCTGTTTATGTGGACGATTTTCTGGTGTTCTACAAAAACAATTAGTTCCGTCATTAGAAAATATTATTATGTCTATAATCTTGGTGAGGCTAAAAGTGTTCTAGGAATGAGGTTAACTTCATCAGCAAGAGTACATTAAAAGCATGCTGACTAAATTGAATCTGTCTTGAAGGATGCACAGATGCAGACATTGCACTGGTTATGTACGTTATAAGGAGAGTAAGAAGCAGTCCTGTGTTCCTCTATCTACCACAGAGGCTAAATATGTAAACCTCACACCTTGTGCAAAGAAAGAGATGGTGTTGCGTAGAATTTTAATGGGGATTTTAGAAAAAGACGCCAAAAAGTGATTTGGTCGAGAATAGTTGGTCTTTACAATGATAATAACTCAGCAGTTAAGAATCACAAATTGTGTTGAGATCAAAGCACATAGATGTAAGGTACGAAATCGTTATATTAAATAGCTGTAGCAGAAAGCAAGTTGATGGTAGAGTTTAAGACAACAAAACAAATGATTGCAGGTGCGCTAAACCAATTGTTATATCCCAGTAGAATACGACCACAGCATTTGTTTTATTCTTAGTCTTCCCATTTGTTGAGGTTGATTATTCAGATGTATCATGAGAAACTTTCAATGCAATTATTTGTGTAAGCAATGTGTTCATGCTTAATTACAAATGTAAATCGCGTATGGTCATAACACTAATAAACACTTCTTATAACATATAGAATATCAATATTCATTTACTTTCATTTTAGAAGTGTACAATGATTTGTTATTTTTAACAAAGACCACAGTCTTGAAGCGATAACCTCTTGAGCCCGTCGGTTGTAACCCAAGATAACTTTGAAGCCTCTCATGCAGTGATCACAGTGTTATCCCAGAAGATGGCTATGAAGCAGCTATAGCCAGTGAGGACTCCGGAGATGACCTGCTATAAACCATAGTCATGATTTTTTTTGCTAGGGGCTTTACGTCGCACCGACACAGATAGGGCTTATGGCGACGATGGGATAGGAAAGGCCTAGGAGTTGGAAGGAAGCGGCCGTGGCCTTAATTAAGGTACAGCCCCAGCATTTGCCTGGTGTGAAAATGGGAAACCACGGAAAACCATCTTCAGGGCTACCGATAGTGGGATTCGAACCTACTATCTCCCGGATGCAAGCTCACAGCCGCGCGCCTCTACGCGCACGACCAACTCGCCCGGTAGTCATGATTTCAAGTGGTCTGATCTGACATGATAAGATAAGAAATCCCTTAAATAATAGTTATTCTGTGCATGATCTCGTGGACAAAGTTTGTATTTATCTAAATAAATTTAAAATTTACGATAAACCAGGCGGGCTTCGCGAATTGATTAGAAAATAACATTCATGTAGATATTGAAATGCTTGAATCATACTTAATTTCTTTTAGGGATTTTACAACATTTGTATTTAATAATTCCTTAGTTTTGGCACTTATCTGGTAATCGTATCAATGCTGCTGTTATCAGCAGGGTTCAATTTGCAAAGAGTCTGCGGGTTACCATGCACTTGTATGAGCTTTACAGGGATCATCAGATGAGAAGGATTTCTAACTTGACTGGTGGTGGTATCAGTAGGGGCCAGCCACAGTAGGAGAGCAAGGCCTGTTCTTGACCATGACGTCACCATTTCTTCTGCTGACCCCGGCCTAAAGTCACTGAACCCATGACGTCATGAGCACGTGAACGTGACGACACATTGTTTGTAAACAAACCCACGTGTATTTTGACAGCTGTCATCTTGATGGACCCTAAGATCACTTTTGAGGACAAGAGAACGTCGATAACATCACTGCTACCATCTTGACAAGGCCTAACTTCATAGTTGCCAATTTATATATGTGGGCGGACGGAAGCTGAAATCCACGTGCATTGACAGTTGTCAAGATGACAGATCCTACCGACGCGGGTGCGGATTTTAAACAAGTGAACGTTGCTAACCTCACTGCTGCCATCTTGACAGGGGCTAACCTCACTGTTGTAATCGTAACGACGTAAAGGGCGCGGATATTAAAATCCACGTGCTTTTAACAGTTGTCAAGATGACAGATCCTAAAGACGCGGGTGCGGATTTTAAACAAGTGAACGTGGCTGACCTCACTGCTGCCATCTTGACAGGGGCTAACATCATTGTTCCCACCTTAAGCACGTAGGGGCGCGGAATGTAAAATCCACGTGCTTTTGACAGGTGTCAACCAAGTCAACGTCGCTAACCTCACTGCTACAATCTCAACAGGACCTAACGTCACTATTGTCAACTTAACTACGTGGAGGGTGCGGAATTTGAAAATCCAGGTGCGTTTGACAGCTGTCGTCTTGACAGGTCATAAGTGTGGGTACGATCCTAACCTTACTGCTACTAACTTGACAGGACATAGCCAGGGGCCTAACAGCAGATGATTATAGTTCTAAGGCTAGCCCTTCTCGACACCATGATCCTCCTCCTCCTCCTCCTTACAGTTTTACGGACAGACGCCCTCCTGTGCTAGATAGCCATTCCCCTCTACACCGTCGCTAAGGCTTTACGTCTCCATCCGACACGTAACTTGAACAAGACAGAACACGTTGACAATCTGTACGAGTTCAATCCTGTTACAGAGGACATAGAACATATATATAAACTGGTGTTGTCTTACAATAAATATTTTATTGGTCAGCATACATTCCCCATCGCGTTCTGAACAGGAAAAAAAGCTTACCTTGATAGGAGGAGGGCGCATGGCAGATGATGATCGCATCTCTCCCAATAATCACCGTGAACAGAAGAACTCTGTTCAGCATTAGAATAAAAAATATCTAATGCATGGATTTCGAGACCTGAAAAAGTCCTGGATTCGAAAGATGTTTATTGTTAGACGAATAGCATTGTGAGCTTAGCGTAAGGCTTTATATCCCCATCCTACAAACAAATAACCGTGAACATCATCCTCTCGCTGTGGAATATACTTACGCTGAACGGCGTTTGCCTTCTTGATGATATTTATTATCTTCTAACGCAAGACAATAAATAAAAATACGATCTTCTGCTGTCCCAGAGTAAATACCAAGCAAATGCTGCGACTGTATCTTCTGTCGATATTCGTTTTAGAATTTAAAAAACATCTCAAAATATTCCGGCAAACACAAAAGCCTATACTTACCATCTTCTAACGAATATTGTTACAAGACAATCCCTGTTCTAGGTGGAAATAGAGAACATAAATACTACCTTACTTAGTTGTGCAACCACAACGTTGTAATCATTGACAGCAGGCTGTGCGTATGCCCCGAGGTCTACGTCGTGCTAACTCATCAATGGTAGTTATTATTGGTTTGCAGTACGCGAAGAAGTACTGAACCACCGAACCAGCGGTCAGAGACCGGTGCGCTGCTGCCTGAGCTACGGAGGCTCTTGCATAAGATAACGGCGAGTTGGCCGTGCTGTTACGAGCCCGTGGCTGTGAGCTTGCATCCGGGAGATGGTGGGGTTCTGTTGATAAACATTATATTGTGTATTGCTTGCACAGCAGAGGCGTCCGTTTAATTCAAGGACGAGAGCGGTGACTACTCAACTACAGCGAGAGATTTACTGCAGGGTATCCTCCAACATACCCTCTGTTCTATATAGCAGGTGAGAGTAAGGTACTGGTCATTCTCTCTGCGGTTAGGGGCGTGCGGCTATAAGCTTGCATTCGTTAAATTAGTATGTTTAAAACAAACTATCTTCTTCTAAGTTCAACGCCAAGTCTTGAGCGGTAAACGCGTGGTCAGCAGAACGATAGATCTGCAGTATTAATAGAGGATAGATGTGCAGTTGTACTTCCTCTTAAAACAATAATCAACACTAATACCATTGATGTAATTAGCGTGCACAAGTTATATGCCAAGAAATACGATAATAATACAGTAAACGACAGGTATGAGGATACAGATTGTGCGGCCACTGCAGTGTAGTAGTAGTTTATGTGAATATCTATTATCGCTAACCGCCGACGCGCTAAAGTCCAGAGTCCCTCCTGGTCCTTTTTAATCGACTCTTACAACAGGTGTTTAGTGTTTAGAACACTGAATGTTCGATTGCAACATTTAAAAGTTTATAGATTTGAACACTAGGGACCTTTAATTGTCTAATGTAATGTTCACATCACCAGAATCGAACTCTAATGTAAAGAGAAACTACCTCACTCCTTGTTCGTCTCTTCTGCAATGTCTACGCTATAAAACGCAAATGAATGCGATTTAACTAAATTAAAGGAAGAATGATCGAAGCACACTCTTATTGTAAAAAAATCGAATACTAGACACACACACAGTACTTACTTTGATATCAAGCAAGAGCACACATTAGACAATACTTTCTCCTAATTAATCAGATTTCTGTAATACGTTCCTCGAAATACTAGGTATGAAATACGGAACTGAATGGCACATGCAGCGACACTTACTTACCTTGATTGTTTTTATGTCGGTATGAAATTCCGTTGAGATATATTCTAATATTTGTTAATTTTAGAAGATTTAAAACTCCTGTGCGCGCAATAATAAAATATGTGTGTGTAAGGAGCTAAATCACAGCATTTGCTTATTCTACAATCAATTCCGTATTTTTTGCGTGTGCGCTGTACGTTGCTGCCTTATGTTGTCACACTGATAGTGAAATAGAGACCCCGGTGAATATGGTACACAGTCTGACTACACTACAGTGCGTGTTTGGTTTAAATCGTGTAGTCTCTTGTAAAATTAACAAATATTAGAATATATCTCAACGGAATTTCATACCGACATAAAAACAATCAAGGTGAGTAAGTGTCGCTGCATGTGCCATTCAGTTCCGTATTTCATACCTAGTATTTCGAGGAACGTATTACAGAAATCTGATTAATTAGGAGAAAGTATTGTCTAATGTGTGCTCTTGCTTGATATCAAAGTAAGTACTGTGTGTGTGTCTAGTATTCGATTTTTTTACAATAAGAGTGTGCTTCGATCATTCTTCCTTTAATTTAGTTAAATCGCATTCATTTGCGTTTTATAGCGTAGACATTGCAGAAGAGACGAACAAGGAGTGAGGTAGTTTCTCTTTACATTAGAGTTCGATTCTGGTGATGTGAACATTACATTAGACAATTAAAGGTCCCTAGTGTTCAAATCTATAAACTTTTAAATGTTGCAATCGAACATTCAGTGTTCTAAACACTAAACACCTGTTGTAAGAGTCGATTAAAAAGGACCAGGAGGGACTCTGGACTTTAGCGCGTCGGCGGTTAGCGATAATAGATATTCACATAAACTACTACTACACTGCAGTGGCCGCACAATCTGTATCCTCATACCTGTCGTTTACTGTATTATTATCGTATTTCTTGGCATATAACTTGTGCACGCTAATTACATCAATGGTATTAGTGTTGATTATTGTTTTAAGAGGAAGTACAACTGCACATCTATCCTCTATTAATACTGCAGATCTATCGTTCTGCTGACCACGCGTTTACCGCTCAAGACTTGGCGTTGAACTTAGAAGAAGATAGTTTGTTTTAAACATACTAATTTAACGAATGCAAGCTTATAGCCGCACGCCCCTAACCGCAGAGAGAATGACCAGTACCTTACTCTCACCTGCTATATAGAACAGAGGGTATGTTGGAGGATACCCTGCAGTAAATCTCTCGCTGTAGTTGAGTAGTCACCGCTCTCGTCCTTGAATTAAACGGACGCCTCTGCTGTGCAAGCAATACACAATATAATGTTTATCAACAGAACCGCACCATCTCACACTTAGGCAAGGGCTTAACTTTACAAAAGATAAGGGCTTAACCTCACACTCTAGCTGAGAGTAGGGCTTATCTCATGCTAGGCAAGGCTTAACCTCACACTCTAGCTAAGAGTAGGGCTTATCTCACGCTAGGTAAGGGCTTAACCTCACTCTAGCTACGAGTAGGGCTTATCTCACGCGAGACAAGGGCTTAAACTCATACTATGATGATGATGATGCTTGTTGTTTAAAGGGGCCTAACATCGAAGGTCATCGGCCCCAAATGGTACGAAATTGACGATATGAGAGGATCATTAAAGTATTAAAATGTATTCACTGACTAGAGTTTAAAATAAATTGTGATGAAATATTATCATGAGATTAAAACTGTCAATGGAACTAATTCGCAATGCCTTATTTTCTAATAAAAGAGGAAGTACGGGTGATAATCAAATACGGCATTGCCTGGAAATACACACATATATATCATGACAGAAATTAAAATAACCCATTAAAATACGCAAACACGAACTAAAATAGAGTAAAAGGGATAAAAGCGCAGTTAACACTAACACAAAGTACATTATTACGCGCGATAAAAAAGACTACTATCCCTCATGAAACCGATGACGAAGTCTGCTGGCTGCTTGTCATCACGCAGGATGAGGGAGGTGGTACTCGGGATTGTTAGCCTACGGCGCAGATCGACCAGGTTCACACACTCCGTAAGGATGTGTACCACGGTAAGATGATCGCCGCTACTACTCACCGGAGGGGGTGCGTCATTATACCGTGGCCGATCCGTAGACGACATTATACCACTGCTTCCCTCCAAGAAGCCCGAACGGAAGTCCTCCATACCTTCGTTCTACTGCACATTTTATCGCTCTCAGCTTATTTGGGACATAACAAGATATCTCACCTGAGAGCGAATATCACTTGCTGGAAGCTTGAAAGGCAACGGGGGTAGTGTTACTGCCTCCTTGGCAGCCTGATCTGCTAACTCGTTTCCCTCTACACCCGTGTGGCTTGGGAGCCACAGAAACGTGATTCTGGTGCTGGTATCCGAACACCCGGCCAGCAGGACCTGGACCCGCTGCACCAGAGGGTGTAGATGGAAACAGGTATCAATAGACTGTAGCGAGTTCAAGGAGTCAGAACAGAGAAGGAAGTGTCGGCGCGTACCGCAGAGCTTCACAGATAGCATAGAGCTCTGCTCTGTACACACTGCAGGTTTCCGGGAGAGCAAAAAGAAACCTATCACCTATCGACAACGATCGCACAGCCCACTTTCGTGTCCGTTTAAACGACGACTGAACATTTATACGAGCCAAACACGGGTCCGTGTTTTCCTTCGGACCAGTGTGCAGATCCAGGATTATTTCAGGTCATCGTACTACCCACGGAGGTAAGTAAGCAAAACTTTATTTTTCTACCGATCTTACAGTTACACAACCTAATCGATCTTAACGGAGAAAAATAGCAATTCTCAATTAAAAAAACAACCATGCAAAATTAAGAGAGTTACAAGCAAAGACAAAAAACAAAGAAAACTAGATTGCGTAGATAATGCATTATAGATATACAATGATACCCCACACTGGTGGGCAGAAGAGCAAAAAACACAAAAAACATGGGAAGAGTTAGTCCACTGGCCTCTCGGCCAGCTGAGTTAAATGTAAAACTAAAAGGACAAAGTACGGCAACCCCAGGTTCTCACTTCTTGGGTACGTGTTGGCGTGTGTGACCCGAATGCTGGTAAGTCAACCGCCAGCACCTCCCCACTGCTTGTGTCATCACAAATCACACTATCTTCCTCCTCTCGGCACTCTTCCATTACGCCACTAACCACCTCAGAAGCGTATCTTCATTGCACGGATGAGAAATCCACTCCAACTGTTATTTATTAAACACCCGCCTCTCTGCCAGCGTTTCTTTATACTCTGTCAGCAAATGAAAGTCTTTCCATTCTTCACCACATAATACACACAACGTACTTACTCTTAACTTCGTCCAGCCTTTATTAACTTATACACCTAACAGCCACCAGATTAACCCTCTTCTCACCTCCCTATTTACATTTGCAACTCTCAAATTTAGCATCTGATTAACCCTCAGAAACTTTTTTTGGGTAGCCCGCTTCCGGCATTCGGCCTCCAATTCTTGTTCAGGAATATCTCTCGCCTTCTTAATCACGTGTTTCCAATGCGTGCCATTACTCCCGCCCCATTTAACATTATAAAACTCGCCAAACCCCAGTCTATCTAAGGTGTTTTTCACTTTGTCCACCCAGTAATCACCATAATTGTCCTCCATTTGACTTTGGTAGGCCGACTGTAGGATCAGGCCCCCTACCCCTTCTCTTAATCTACACCAGTAACCAAGCACTATTTTCAAAATATCGATCTTAATGGACTCTTTATACAACATCTTCACACCTGCACTCGCGGTGCACAAGGGTAGGCCCGTAACAACCTAGCAGAACCTACTCTCTACCTGCTCTAGTATCACACACTCCTTTTGTACGCCCCAAACCTCCGAAGTATATAGCATTTTAGCCTTCACCGCCGTATTAAATACCATGCTTTGTATAGCATAGCTTGCTCCCCTAAATTTATTTTCCAATATTCTAGTTACTGAGAGTGCTGCTTGGCCTTTCCATTTGGCACGCCTAATCTGCTCCATGCAGCTACCATTTCTACTCAGCATCACCTCCACGTACTCCATCTTTTCCACCACCTCAATCACTTCCCCGTTTATTACCCACTTTATTCCCGGTTTATTTTTATTCCCTTTCCTGCATACCATCACCTTGGACTTCTTAGGGTTGATGTTGAATGAGCATTTCTCCGCAAAACACCCTACATTATTCAAGCTTCTTTCCAAACCTCCAGCTGTCAACGACAGCAACAACACATCATCCGCAAAGGTCAATCCTGGAATTTCTTGTTTGCCTAGTACCGGGTAAGCCAATTTTCTCTCTACATGGCCACCTAATAGTTCGTTTATAAACAATAGGAAAAGAATTTGCGACAATTTACATCCCTGTTTCAACCCCACTTCCTCCACCCTGATGCTGCAATAGATACTTCTGATGGCTCTTCTCACCCCAACCAGGGCCTCCCTGCTCACTGAATCGAACGCCTTCTGGAAGTCAATTGTGGCAATAAATACTTTGGCGCCTGCCTTTCCCACATATTTATCAATTATGGTTCTCACGATCATTAAATTATCAGCCGTTATCCTCCGCTTCCTAAATCCATTTTGAAAACACGATAGGAGTAATCCTCTGCCCACTTGCTCAATCTATTTCCTAGAATACCCGTGTACACCTTGCTCAGGGAGTCCAGCAGGGTTATACCTCTATAATTACTGGGATTAGTCTTCTCTCCTTTATTTTTATAAATAGGACATTCTTTAGGGAATTTCGCCCCTTATGTTACCAAACTCTTTATCATCTGCTACTTCCTTCCAATACACATACACACTTTCCCCACCCGCAGTCCTGATCTTCAATTTCTTTATCACTCCCATCACCTCCTCATCAGTTATTCTCTTTTCCAGCTCTTGGCAGCCCCTCTATAGCCCCTATCCACTTTATCACCTCCGTCGACCCTTACCCACCTTTCCTGTACGCCTAATAATTCCTGGAAATACTCTAGCCATGTTCCATATTCGATTTTCGGTTTCGTCTTTCTACTCGTCCCCCTATTAATTTTTTTAAACCTTACCCAAACCTTATCTCCTTCCCTGTTCTTGCACTCCCTATTTAAAGCTTCCGTTTGAGCCTCCTGCCAAAGTTTTTCTTCTCTCCTATCATTTTCTTGAATTCCTTCCTCATCGTGCAGAATTTTTCCCTTAACCCCTCCCACCCTCAGCCAACGCTCTCAACACTGCCTTCCTTATCGAACCACCCCTCTGTTCTTATTCCTGTATGATATCCTCCACTGTTTTCCTCCCCGGATACTCAAGTAACTCGACAGCTCAATCCACACCCTGATGATCTGGAATTCTTCCTCCTCCAGGTATTTGCTTAACTTCGCTCTCCCCTCCTTTGACCAGATATACTTAGGAACTGTGCGACCTCTCACACTCCCCCATCTTCCCGGACCCTTCTCTTATGCACCCCCCATCCCTATTTACGATTATAGATATCGGGGAGTCAACCACTTCTATCCTATTAATTCTGTCCAACAGTACGTCCTTCATTTGTAACATATGTATTTTCTCTTACACCGCAAGTCACACGCCCCACATACGGTAAACATTTCTCCAGGCCCGCTCACATCTAGCGGAAGCGCGCCTCGCCACACCAGTGTGTGTGAAGCGCGCCTCGCCACACCAGTGTGTATGAAGCGCGCCTCGCCACACCAGTGTGTATGAAGCGCGCCTCGCCACACCAGTGTGTATGAAGCGCGCCTCGCCACACCAGTGTGTGTGAAGCGCGCCTCGCCACACCAGTGTGTATGAAGCGCGCCACACCAGTGTGTATGAAGCGCGCCTCGCCACACTAGTCCTCGCCACACCAGTGTGTATGAAGTGCGCCTCGCCACACCAGTGTGTATGAAGCGCGCCACACCAGTGTGTATGAAGCACGCCTCGCCACACCAGTGTGTATGAAGCGCGTCTCGCCACACCAGTGTGTATGAAGCGCGCCTCGCCACACCAGTGTGTATGAAGCGCGCCTCGGCACATCAGTGTGTATGAAGCGCGCCTCGCCACACCAGTGTGTATGAAGCGCGTCTCGCCACACCAGTGTGTATGAAGCGCGCCACACCAGTGTGTATGAAGCACGCCTCGCCACACCAGTGTGTATGAAGCGCGCCTCGGCACATCAGTGTGTATGAAGCGCGCCTCGCCACACCAGTGTGTATGAAGCGCGCCACACCAATGTGTATGAAGCACGCCTCGCCACACCAGTGTGTATGAAGCGCGCCACACCAGTGTGTATGAAGCGCGCCTCGCCACACCAGTGTGTATGAAGCGCGCCACACCAGTGTGTATGAAGCGCGTCTCGCCACACCAGTGTGTATGAAGCGCGCCACACCAGTGTGTATGAAGCACGCCTCGCCACACCAGTGTGTATGAAGCGCGCCTCGGCACATCAGTGTGTATGAAGCGCGCCTCGCCACACCAGTGTGTATGAAGCGCGCCACACCAATGTGTATGAAGCACGCCTCGCCACACCAGTGTGTATGAAGCGCGCCACACCAGTGTGTATGAAGCGCGCCTCGCCACACCAGTGTGTATGAAGCGCGCCACACCAGTGTGTATGAAGCGCGCCTCGCCACACCAGTGTGTATGAAGCGCGCCACACCAGTGTGTATGAAGCGCGCCTCGCCACACCAGTGTGTATGAAGCGCGCCTCGCCACACCAGTGTGTATGAAGCGCGCCTCGCCACACCAGTGTGTATGAAGCGCGCCTCGCCACACCAGTGTGTATGAAGCGCGCCACACCAGTGTGTATGAAGCACGCCTCGCCACACCAGTGTGTATGAAGCGCGCCTCGGCACATCAGTGTGTATGAAGCGCGCCTCGCCACACCAGTGTGTATGAAGCGCGCCACACCAATGTGTATGAAGCACGCCTCGCCACACCAGTGTGTATGAAGCGCGCCACACCAGTGTGTATGAAGCGCGCCTCGCCACACCAGTGTGTATGAAGCGCGCCACACCAGTGTGTATGAAGCGCGCCTCGCCACACCAGTGTGTATGAAGCGCGCCACACCAGTGTGTATGAAGCGCGCCTCGCCACACCAGTGTGTATGAAGCGCGCCTCGCCACACCAGTGTGTATGAAGCGCGCCTCGCCACACCAGTGTGTATGAAGCGCGCCTCGCCACACCAGTGTGTATGAAGCGCGCCACACCAGTGTGTATGAAGCGCGCCTCGCCACACCAGTGTGTATGAAGCGCGCCTCGCCACACCAGTGTGTATGAAGCGTGACTCAGCCGAGCGCTTGTTGGCTGAAGATGCTGAGAGCGAAGAACAAAGGCATTTTGGGTTCACGACATAAAAGGAATTTAAATGGTGAATTTTGTTTCAATCGCTGTTGCGCGATCAAGAGAAATTCAAAGTGTATTTTCGAATGAGCATTGAGAAATTTCAACAGCTATTTCATCTTGTTGAAGAAGATTTAAATAAGCATTTTACGTGAAGCTATATCAACGACCCTACGACAGGTGAGTTATTTATGTTGCATATTTTAATAGTTCGTAATGTTCCATTTATTACAAAACTCTAGTGGCATGCATATAATAAACACAACTAGAACTACATGATAATATATATTAAATATTAAAATCAGCGATGTACTAGTACTCAAGTCGTTATGTTAATGCATATAATTTTAAATAATTACGAATAACAATGTAATTTATTATTAAAAGTAGTAACTTAACAGTTTAAGCGTCTCTGGGGAATGTGAATATCCGTAGAGGAAGCAAGCACTGTGCTGTGTACCGCCAGTGTACCGCATGGACTCGACGAAAACATCAGACTACTTTACGAATGTTACCGAAGTTATATTCCGGCGGGAGGAGCGGAAGAAATATTCTCGCCAAGCAACTTCCTAGTCTTCGGCGCGGCACGTTTCCCCTCCAGTCTGTGCAAATGTGAGCCACTGCATCTAACACGCAGTGAAAGAATATTTTCCGCCTTCGCGCCGCGTCTCGCTTCCGCTAGGTGTGAGCGGGCCTTATCTTCACTTTTCCTATCTCCCATCTTTACTCTCCTTTCCTCTTTACCATACTCTGGACTAGAGCATCCTATTCTTGCATTGAAGTCCCCTAACAAAATCAATCCGTCCTCTTCGTACTTTCCACTAATAATATTTATTTCCTCTATCAGGCCATCAAAAAATTAATCATTCGCATATATTGATCCCCTTGGAGGGTTGTATATAAAACCCAAACAAACATTTTTTTCTTTCCGCCCCTCCCCCTCCATTTTAAACCTAACCCATAAAACCTCTTCTAGCTCCTTTTCTATATCTATTACTTGATCACTTACTTCTTCCTTAACTAATAATGAAGTTCCGCCAGAATTTCTCCCCTTCTTTTCGTGCTTTTTCTTCGTTTTAATCTTTATCACGAACCCCTTCAAGGTTAGATTTATCCCTTCTTTTAGCCTAGTCTCTAGGAGGGCCACTATATCAAAACTCTCCACCATCTTGCAAACTTCCCACCCCCTTCAATATTTATAACGCCTATCTTACACCCTAGCTACCTACTACCCTCCCCTAACCCCTCCTTATCGCCCTTATTTTTATTTACCTCAGCAGCGTTATTCTAGTTCTACGAAGTCCTTCTGTTTCCTCTCTCGACAGTCACGAGCGAGGACGTGTGCGCTACAGCAATACAGGCATGGCATGGTGCAAGGCAGTGTTGGAAGGAAGGTGGAGTTGAGAGAGGAAGAGAAATTAGTGGTTATAAAGGACTGTTGGAGATTATGTTGTGTGCGACGGTTATTGCGACGCTGCTGGTGGTAGGAGGTATAGAAAAGAATCCGGGTCCAAACCAGGGACCGTTCGGCTGGGAGGAGCTTGAAGAGATCAAGAGAGTGGTGAAGGAAGCAAGCAAAGGAGAAGAAATTAAGGAAATGATGCAGGAACACCAGGCAACCCAAATGAAGGAGATGAAGGACTTAAAAAGTTTTATAAAAGAAGAAATTGGAGGTGTAAATGACAAGTTAGCGGAGATAGAAGATGAGGTAGGGAGCTTGAAAAAGAAGGTGGTGGTACTGGAAGAGAAATTAACAGCAATGAAGAGAGAAGTGAGGTTAGCGAGGAACGAATCGGCAAGAAAAAATGTGTTTGTGTATGGTGTACCTGAGGAAGGAACAGAATCAAAAGTGGAATTAGTATTGAAAGTGGTGGACATAGTTTCGAACAAAATGAAGATAAACTTTTCTGAAGTTGATATAGATGATATATATAGAGTGGGAAGGAACAAGGGACATAGGCCGGTGAAGTTAAGATTAATATCAACCCTGATGGCTGATATACTTCTGAGGAATGCTGGAAATTTGAAAGGATCGAACATTTATTTGAAGCCTGAGATAGAGAAAGAAGATAGGATGCGGTTGGATGTCTATAAGCGGCATATGTGGCGTGCTAGAGCGGAGGGATTGCGAGTCAAGATAGTGGGGAGGTGTCTGGTTACTTCAGGCAGAAATTGGTCGCGATCGTGGACACAGGAGGAACTGCTGAGGATGGAAAAATGTGAGGAGGAAATGAGTTGCAGAAATCGAGAGCAGGGCGACATCAGTACGGAGAAGGAAGAGAGAAGAGGGGACTGTGGTGTCAGCGGGCAGGTAGCGAAGACAGCAGAGTCCTTGGCGAGTCAGAACAGCCCAAGCAGGAGTGAATCAACAAGTAGGACACTAGACCGAAGTGAAGTGGATACAGGTAGTGAAGAGGTGACGGGAAGGGAAAGGAGTCAGGGTAGTGACTTAACCTCCCCAAATAGGAATAATGCAGAAATAAACCTGGAGAGAAAGCAGGCGTTAAATAAGGCGAGATCCTTAAGTTTAAAAGATCTATGGGGTGGGAAAAAAGGCTCTGGCACGGAAAAGGGGAAGGATGGGGGTGAGAAGAAAGAGAGGGATGGGGTGGAGCCAAAAGGAAGAATCACGAGAAGTAAGGGGTGAAGTGGTGAAATGCAGAAGTATAGGGAGGGAGGGGAGGAAATAAATAACTAGATATGGTGATAGGGATGCTGAATATTGAGGGGTTGATGGGGAAGTTAGGGAATAAGGAAATTGTGGATTTAGTGAAAGATTTTGAGATTATTGCTCTAGTAGAGACGTGGTTAGGGAAGGGGGTTGAAATTACATGGGACGGTTATAGAGTAGTTAACGTGTTAAGGAAAAAAATAGGGAAGAGGGGCCGAAACCCAGGGGGCATAGTAGTTTTAACAAGAAATGAGATAGCTGAATGGGTGGAGACGTTACAGACTAGGGTAGAAGGGGTAGTGTGGTTGAGAGTAAAAATGGGGAAGGGGGCAGCGGAAGCAATTTGTCTGGCACTGCTTTATAACCATCCGAGCGATTCAGTGTATGCAAATAAACATTTTTTTGACGAACTGATTGAAGAAATAAACACAATTAAAGGAATGTATGTAGAAGATGGGATGATTTTATTGGGGGATTGGAATGCGAGAGTGAGCAATAGAGTACCGGTATACGGGAAAGAAGTAAGAGTAGACGAGATACTGCAAAGGAAGAGTAAGGATAATGTTGTAAATAGTTATGGAGAAAGGTTATTAGAGTTATGTGCTCTAGAACATTTATTCATTTTAAATGGGTGGATGAAGGGGGATAGTGTGGGTGATTTGACGTATATTACAACAAATGGAGGGAGTGTGGTGGACATAGGAATAAGCTCAGAGATAGCGTTAAGGAGAATAATAAGTTTTGAGGTGTTAGAATATGGGTTGACAGAACATATGCCTATCAAAATAAAATTGAGAACTTTGGTTGCTGATGAGAAGGGAAAGATGGAGGAAAGTAAGGAGAGGTATAGGAATGGAGGATGGAAGTATGTATGGGATGATAATACTAAAGAGAAATTAAGACGGCATTTGAAAGAGGAGGGAGATATATTAAGGGTAGGAATTGAAAGGGCGGTAGAAGGGAATGATATGGATAACGTGTTAAAATTAATTGAACTCCCTGTATGGAGGGTGGGGAAGAAAGTGAGGAGAAGGGTAGAGGGAAAAAAGAATAAAATGAATGGATGGTTTGATGAAGACTGTAGGAGAAAACGTGAGGTTGTAATGAGAGCCCTAGCGGAGTTTAGGAAGGAGGGTATGCAAGAAAAAAGGAAGGAATATTGTAAATTGAGAAGGGAATATAAGGAGGTATTGAATGAGAAGAAAAGAGGATGGAAGGAGGCGGAAGCTGAAAAAATAAATATATATTGTAGAGAGAAGAAATTTGAGAGGATTTGGGAGTCAATAAACAAGATCAGAAGAACGAAACCAGAGGGGAAGGGGGATAAAATAGGAGAAAACGAGTGGGTTAGGCATTTTAAAAGGCTTTTAGAAGGGGAGAGGAAATTGGGTAGAGAAATAGACAAGTCACAAATTGGAAGGGAACTGGAAGTAGGCATTACAATATTGGATGGGGAGATAACAAGGCAGGAGGTAATTACAGTATTAAAAAATGCTAGACCCAAGGCTGCAGGAGGTGTGAATGGTATTTCCAATAGTGTATGGAAAGAGGTAGGGGCAAATGAACCGATGTTGAGAGGGATTGTGAAATTCTTTAATAGGTTGCTGGAAACGGGGAAATTTCCTAGAGAATGGAGGATGGGGGTATTATGCCCTATTTATAAAAATAAAGGAGCTAGTAGTGATCCAAACAACTATAGAGGAATTACACTCCTAGACTCGCTGTCAAAGGTGTACACAGGGGTTTTGGCGAATAGGATAACAAATTGGGCGGAACAGTACGGTAGGATATCTGAGTTCCAAAATGGATTTAGGAAAGGATGTAATACAGTTGATAATGTTTGGATTCTGGACACTTTGATTACAAAGTATGTGAGGATAGCAGGGCGTAAATTATTTATAGCAGCGATTGACTTAGAAAAAGCCTTTGATACGGTCAGTAGGGAGGCGCTATTTTTGAGATTAGGAGAGGTTGGAATGTCGAAAAAAATGAGGGTGGCAATTGAAACTATTTATGAGAAAGTGTTTGTGATGATTAAATTGCAGGATGGAAGGTTGAGTAAGTGTTTTGAATCGAAAAGCGGGGTGAGACAGGGATGTAAGCTATCCCCGATATTATTTATATTATTTATAAATAATATTTTAGAGGGTCATGGTGGAGACGCATGGCATTGCCCTTGGGTAGGGAAAATGGAGATTCCGGGGTTGCTATTCGCGGATGACCTATTGATTTTGGCTTTGACGGCAAATGGTTTGCAAAAAGGGTTGGACAAGGTAGTTGAATATACTAGGAAATGGTCTCTCAGAGTAAATGTAAGAAAGACTCAGATATTGGTGTGTAGGAAAAGGGGTGGGAGAAAGAATAAGGAAGTTTGGAGGCTGGAGCAGGAAGAAATTAAACCAGGGGGAAAAATTGAGTACCTAGGTGTAATAATTAGTAAGAATGCTTCTTGGAAAAATCAGTGTAAGAAGGCAAAACTTAAAGGAAGAGGAGCGCTTGCGGTAGTAGGAGTATTAGAAAAGAAATTTCCAGACGTTAAATACAAAATTCAGAAAACGGTGTTTAAATCACTGGTAATGGGCAAAATGCTATTTGGGGCTGAAGTATGGGGAATGGAGGAAGACAGGAGTGAACTAAACCAGGTGGTGGCGAAATTTAGCAAGATCATGATGGACCTACCGAATTGTACAGCCAATGCCGGGGCCAGATTAGTCTGTAAAGAATCGATAGAGGTTGAAATAGCTAAGAGGGTGTTCAAGTACTGGATTAGATTGGAGGAAGGGAAGGGTGGGGCGTTAGTACAAGAAACGTTTAATTTTCAGAAAGGTATGACAAATGAAGGTTACTGGGTGAATAAGTGCAAAAAATGGTTACAAAAGATTGGATTGGGGGTATATGGAGAGGTCTGGGGGTATGGTAGGAATAAATGGGTATGGGAAAGGATAAAGGGAAGACTACTAGATATTGAAAGACAGAGCTTAATAGGGGAATGTAGAGAGAGAGTCTCTTTATCAGTATTAAATAAATTGGTGGAAGTAATAAACCCGAAAACGGAGTTTGAGGGTAGAAGGGATAAGAGAGGTTTGTATTGGTGGTTATTGGGTGTTCCGAGGAATAGGGGTTGGGTAGGTAGTGAGAATAGGGATAGATGTGTGTTATGTGGAGAGAAGTGGGAGGACCTGCATATTTTTAATCAATGCCGACCTTTGGCGGAGATAAAGATCAAACTACTAAGTAAGAAGGAGCTGCATATGGTAGGGGAAAGCTATAAGATGACATCTAGGTTATGTAGAGAGTGGGAGAAAGGAACGAATATAACGAAATTCTTAAATGTGGCCAGAGCTATATTTATAAAGAAATTGAGGGAGTAACAGGGGTTGTGCAGATAATGTGGTTCGTGCTGAGGGAGAAAGGGGGAAGGCATTTTGCTCAGAGGAATGGATATCCGCCCTGAGCAAATGCGGGAAGGGTATCATGGTAATCATGATATCAGAAGAGGGGGCTGTAGTGTTAGGGGAAAGGGGGAGAGCACCTTGCCCTATGGAAAGGTGATCCGCCTGGGGCAAAGGGAAAGCCCGAGAAAATTAGGTAAGCGTTGAGAAAATGGGAGGTTGAGTAGGTTTGAGGGTAGTGTAAAGCTGAGATGGAAGTAAAAAAAAAAGATAAAAAAGCGAGTTGACTGAGTGAACTAATGGACTTGGAATGGAGTACTGTCTGTTGGTGTGTGAATGAGGAGTGAAAAAAAATGGATTGTTTGTGAGGAGGAAGTATAAAGAAGGTATATGTGATAGAATTGAGATAGATTAAGTGGGAATGTAGTTAAGGAGAAAATGTTGGCAGTATGGAAATTATGAAAGTAGGTAAAAAAAAATTTAAATGGTGTAGATGCCTTGATGAAGGGTGTAAAATTGAGGGATTCTTGATGTTTATGTATTAAGTTTAATGTGTACTAGTAATTTAGATAGATTAAGGGAGACAGTAGTTAAGGAGAAAATGTTGGAAGTATAAAAATTAAGTCTAACAGTTTGAGGCAAGTGTGGTGTTGTAGATTGTGAAGACTGAGTGAACTGATGGACTTGGAATGGAAACTGTCTGTTTGTGTGTAAGTGAAAAAAAAAAATTGTTGATGTTTAAGTCTTAAGTTCAAGAAGGTGAGATGTAGTGGGCGGGAATAGTGCGAGAGAGGAGAAGGTGGCGTATCAAGGGAAGAGGGAGGGGTTGGGGCTTGACCCAACCCAAAGAAGGTAGGCTTTAACATGTCTGCACGGCAAGAAAATAAAAAGAAGAGGGAAGGTAGTGAGCTAACAATGAACAGAGAAGGTGTGACGTATATAGCGGAAGTGTGTGACAAGCCATGTGATGGGTCTGGTTTCCGCCAAGCTGGCTTGGCACACATGGTAGGTAAGGAATACATTGTCAGCAGGTGTAGGTGAGAAATAAGATCAGTTCTCACGTGGCGAGGCTGGTCCCTGCGATCAACGGGTTGGTGGGCATGTATTCCATACCAAGGCTGACGCAGAGACCAGTCTACAATTTTTTTTTCTAGGTGGTTGGTAGGAATAGGGGAATAGGGAAATAGGGTAATTTGTAGTGCGGTGCTTCCTGCACGTTTGCCGGCTATCCGCGTGCGTGTGGGAGGACACTGAGTAGATTTAGAGGTAAATAATTTAGCTAAGTAGTTTTAGGAGAGATGTAGTGCCTAGTGTTTGTTTGTTTGTTCTTTTTGTTTTTGGGTTTCGCTCTGTCTGTCTTTATTACCTGTAAAGCCGATGGTGTATTCTAGGGTGGGTAATAAAGATATGTATGTATGTACGAAGTCCTTCTGTTTCCTCTCTGCTCTCTCTCTTCTTAGCCGCCCTTACAGACTCCTTGCTCCCCCTCTCTTCCATCCCTTTATTTCTCTTCCCCAACAGATCTTTCAGACTTACACTTCTAGTCATGGTCGTTACCTCTCTCCGGGTACTTGCCACCTCTTCCACTCCAGCACTTTCCGGTGGCGCACGACTGTTTACGTCTCGCTCCACTCCCTGATCGTCCTCTTCTTCATCTGGCCATCTTCACTCTTGCCTCTTCTTCTTTCTTTACGCAGGTCCTCGCTCCCCCTCTCGCCAACCGCCATTTCTCCATCATCCACCACCGACCGAGCTCTCCTCTTTTCTTGTCACGCCTATCACTCTCTTTTCTGTAATCGTCTGTAAATCATTTTGGTCTATATGTTGCAGCCTTTCCATTGACCATTCTCTTACCCAGCGGCCATTTCCAACCACCAACTTGTTCCCCCTAATGAACCCTCTCAATCCTTGTTTCCTCGCACGCCACATGTGTCTTCTTAGCACTTTCAACTCTCTGCTCGCTACTCTACATATATCCTGTTTCAACCATATCTTCTCTTCCTTTAAAATCCCTGCGTTCGTTAGGATAATGTCCGCCATCAGGGTAGACGTCAGTGTGAGCTTAATAGGTCTCCCACCTCCGCCTTTCACTCTTCATACTCTATGTGCCTCATCAATATCTACTTCACTAAAATTGATCTTCATTCTATCCCGTATCAAGCTCACTACCTTATAAACTAATGCCACCTTATCTTCTTTCACTGCTTCTTCAACTCCGTATATAAAAATATTTTTCCTCATTCGTTCCTGGATCCCATCGACCATTTCTCTCTTTAGTTTCGCCACATCCCCTTTCAGCACCTGGACTTTCAATCGCATTTTCTCCATCTCCACCTCATTTCTCCCCACCTTTTCCTTCAACTCGTCCACCTCACCTTTAACGCATTGCCTTAAGATCTTTAGCTCTTTGGAATGGTGACGTATCATCTCCTTCAGTTGGTCAATCTGACACGCCTCCTTCACCACTTCTTTTCGCGCCTGTATCTTTTCCCACCCTAGGGCACCAATTGGGCCTGGCCCTGGGTTTAACTTCACTCCACCTATTATGAGCAGCGCTGATAGCACCGCCGCCACCAGCAGCCCTGCCATCACACCTACTTCCTCACCCTTCATCCTGTTACTCAAGTCAGTTTTCTTCTTCCTCCTGCATTACCAACTCCCAATCCTCAATCGATAGAGCTCTAGCGCTATCCCCATACTTCAGCACACACTCGGCACATCAGTCCTCACTGCTTACTCGGTTGAGACTGTACCCATGGAGTTACCCCACTTGGTTGTCTGACAAGGCAAGGAACCGAAGTACGTGAAACAATCTGTGACTGCTATCCAAGCGTATTCCAAGCGGCCGCGTTGCTCGAGGACAAGCAGCGTACAACCGATGGTTTCATTTGTTGAATACGCAAGGATAGCTTGGATGAAGTGGCATCTGTCGCAAATTTGCATCATACGATGGAAGCATTTGCTGGCGTCTCAGGTGTAAAGGCGAGCAGGCTAGCTGTGGGATTTTACGAACGGCTCCCGTCGCCAACCTAACCCGGCTGTGGTGTATGCTGTTCAGCTTCGCAAGCACGCTTGGTCTTGCTGAACCATATGCTGCACTGCTGTAGTCTAGCCGGGATAAAATATGTGCCCTATAGAATCGTAGGAGCACCGTGCGGTAAGCCGCCCTATTTGTGCTGCTAAGGAACTTCATATTCAGCTTCTTAGTGCATTGCACTTTTAACTGCCGCTCATGTGGCTCCCACGATAATTTGCCATCGAAAAGGAGCCCAAGAAATCGGCAAGTGTCAGCTACAGGAATAGCTACATTTCCTAAATAAAGTTCAGGAGGAGGGTGAAGAGAACGTTGGCGACAAAAGTGGACAAAACAGGTCTTTGCGGTGGAAAACAGGAAGCCATATTCGAAGGTCTACTGCTCTACTCTCCTAATAGCTTGCTGTAATTGTCGCTCTGCGACTTACATATTACGCGAGAGTAGTATAATTGGATGGTTCGGCGGCCTCCTCCCGCGGGAAATATGAATTTTTGGCGGGAAATTTGAATTTTGGCGCGAGATTTGAATTTGTAAACAAAGCCACGTGCTTTTTGACAGCTGTCATCGACAACAACGCATCGCTAACCTCACTGCTACCATCTTGACGGGCCTAAACCTCAGTAGTGCCAACTTAACCTAACTAGCGTGAGGTAAACAAAGCCACGTGTTTTTTGACAGCCACGTGCTTTTTGACAGCTGTCATCGACAACAACGCATCGCTAACCTCAGTACTGCCATCTTGACGGGGCTAAACCTCAGTAGTGCCAACTTAACCTAACTAGCGCGAGGTAAAAAAAGCCACGTGTTTTTTTGACAGCCACGTGCTTTTTGACAGACAACAACGCATCGCTAACCTCAGTACTGCCATCTTGACGGGCCTAAACCTCAGTAGTACCAACTTAACCTCACTACCGCGTGGTAAACAAAGCCACGTGCTTTTTGACAGCCACGTGCTTTTTTGACAGCTGTCATCCGCCATCTTTAAACCACAGAGCACTGTGCTGCCCTCTTTATCGTAGTAGATGTAAATTCGTCACCTGTCATCGGCAGTGCTGCCATCTTGGCGGGTCTAAACCTTAGTGCTACCAACTTAACCTAACTAGCGCGTGGTAAACAAAGCCACGTGCTTTTCGACAGCCACGTGCTTTTTTGACAGCTGTCATCCGCCATCTTCAAACCACAAAGCATTCTGATGCCCTCTTTATCGTAGTAGATGTAAATTCGTCACCTGTCATCGGCAGTGCTACCATCTTGGCGGGCCTAAACCTTAGTGCTACCAACTTAACCTCACTAGCGTGAGATAAACAAATCTACGTGCTTTTTTGACAGCTGTCATCCGCCATCTTTAATCTATAGAGCACAGTGGTGCCCTCTTTAGCTACTTACCTTTGAAATGTGGTGGCGGATAATTTGAAAAATGCTTTTGACAGCAGCCATCTTTGAGCACCGTGCTGCCCTCTTTAGCTAGATACCTTTGAAATGTGGTGGCAGGCAATTCCACATGACAGCAGCCATCCTTAATCAAGAGAGCACCGTGCTGCCCTCTATGTGGTGGTGGCAAATTCTACATGCTCTTGTTTGGAAACAAACTCACGCGCTTTTTTGACAGCCGTCATCCGCCATCTTTAATCAACAGAGCACAGTGGTGCACTCTTTAGCTAGATACCTTTGAAATGTGGTGGCGTAAATTTGAAAAATTCTATGTGCTCTTGTTTGGAAACAAAGCCACGTGCTTTTTTGACAGCTGTCAATCGCCATCTTTAATCAATAGAGCACTCTGCTGCTATCATGCGGACAATTTCGTCAGCTGTCATCCGCCATCTTTAATCCACGGAACACCGTGCTGCCCTCTTTATGACATGTAGTAGCGGGCAATTTGAAAAGTTCTGTTAGCTGTCATCCACCATCTTTAATCAAGAGAGCACCGTGCTGCCTTCTTTAGCTAGATACCTTTGAAATGTGGTGGCGGCAAATTGAAAAATTCCACGTGCTCCTGTTTAGTAAACAAACTCACGCGCTTTTTTGTTAGCTGTCATCCGCCATCTTACATCGCAAACCTCAGTGCTACACTCTTTAGTTGAAATATGGTGGCGGATAATTTAAAAAAGAAACATTCTACAGCAGCCATCTCTCGACGCTAATTGCACAAGATGGTGGCTATACATGACTCCTTAAAGGTGCTTATGCAAGATGGCCGCTATACATAGGTTCTTATGAGACGCCCTTGGGATGCTTGCGCAAGATGGCGGTTATACACGGCTCCTTATGAGATGCCCTAGGGATGCTTGCGCAAGATGGCGGTTGCTCTTATGAGGCGGCTTAAGGGTCCTTGCACAAGATGACTAGAGACGCCCTAAGGATGCTTGCGCAAGATGGCGGACACAAGATGGCGGCTATACACGTCTCCTTATGAGACGCCTTAAGGTTGCTTGCGCAAGATGGCTGCTGCTCTTATGAAGAAAGCTAGCTTAGAGGCTAACGTGTCGTGCTAGTTCGATTCATTAAATTTGGGGCTTAAATGCAAAATGTTAAATATCTCGAAAGCGGTGCATCGTAGAGCAAAACGGACAAAAATTTTCTGCCCAGTACCTCGGTTCGCAGTACGAGGAACAAGAAAAACATAGTCTAATGATGAGATCAACGGTTGGGTTCCTACTTAGGCCCTTTGGCATTCGCTCTGTTTTAGATTGTATTGAAGCAAGTCTTCGTAACATGATCAGGTCTAGCTATGGTAGAGAGTATAACGTGCCGTGCAGGTTCGATTAATTAAATGTGGGTCTTAAATGCAAAATGTTAAATATCTCGAAAACGGTGCATCGTAGAGCAAAACCTGATACCTAGGTTTGCAGTATCAGGAACAAGAAAAAACATAGTCTAATGATGAGATCGACGGTTCGATCCCTACTTAGGCCCTTTGGCATTGGCAGCTATCTAATTCTACAAGATGGGGGCTATACATAGCTTCTTATGAGGCAGCTGAAGAGCGCTTGCACAAGATGACTGCTGCTCTTATGAGACTCCCTAGGGGTGCTTGCGCAAGGTAGCAGCGACAAGACGGTGACTATACACAGCTCCTTATGATACGGTCTAGAGGTGCTCACACAAGATGGTGGCTGCTCTGATGAAGAAAGCTAGCTTTGCATCGTGCAGGTATCTTTACAGCACTAAACCTCATACCTTTGAAATGTGGTGGCGGGTAATTTGAAAAATTCGACGTGCTTTTTCTTAAGCTGTTAAGGCCTCCTCTTATGTCAAGGCATAGCTCTATCGAACAAGTTTAAACCTGCATCGGGATAGCTAGAGTAAGCACGTGCTGCAGTGATGACGTCATTATGCATGTTAGACTTGCAAATCACTAAAGAAACATAACAAGACTAGAATCGAACACTGCACTCTATGCCGTTAACTTTATCATGTGATCGGAACATTGATGGAAGTGTTTAGAACACTAAATAAATAGAACCGAACACTGACGGACTTTTATCTTCTGCTAACAGATTCTTCTTTAAATCTACTCGACATTTGTTACTCTCTACTTCGATGATGCGAACAGCTTAGCGATTAACAGTAAACTAACACAAAAGCGTATAACCAAGGTAGCAACAGTAAGGTTTAAGCCCATCAAGATGGCAAGAGTGAGGTTAGCGACGTTCTGCTGTTGGATTTTAAATTCCGCGCTATAACATGCATAAGGTGGCAGCCTTGAGGTTTACCGCCGTAAAGATGGCAGCAGTGAGGTTAGCGACGCTCTATTGTCCTTCAAAGTGAGGTTAGGGTTCGTCAAGAAGACAGCTGTCAAAAAAGCACGTGGCTTTGTTTCCAAACAAGAGCACATAGAATTTTTCAAATTGCCGCCACCACATTTCAAAGGTATCTAGCTAAAGAGTGCAGCACTGTGCTCTGTTGATTAAAGATGGCGGATGACGGCTGTCAAAAAAGCGCGTTGAGTTTGTTTCCAAACAAGAGCATGTAGAATTTGCCGCCACCACATAGAGGGCAGCACGGTGCTCTCTTGATTGAAGATGGCTGCTGTCATGTGGAATTGCCTGCCACCACATTTCAAAGGTATCTAGCTAAAGAGGGCAGCACGGTGCTCAAAGATGGCTGCTGTCAAAAGCATTTTTCAAATTATCCGCCACCACATTTCAAAGGTAAGTAGCTAAAGAGGGCAGCACTGTACTCTATAGATTAAAGATGGCGGATGACAGCTGTCAAAAAAGCACGTAGATTTGTTTATCTCACGCTAGTGAGGTTAAGTTGGTAGCACTAAGGTTTAGGCCCGCCAAGATGGTAGCACTGCCGATGACAGGTGACGAATTTACATCTACTACGATAAAGAGGGCAGCAGAGTGCTTTGTGGTTTAAAGATGGCGGATGACAGCTGTCAAAAAAGCACGTGGCTGTCAAAAAGCACGTGGCTTTGTTTACCACGCGCTAGTTAGGTTAAGTTGGTAGCACTAAGGTTTAGACCCGCCAAGATGGCAGCACTGCCGATGACAGGTGGCGAATTTACATCTACTACGATAAAGAGGGCAGCACAGTGCTCTGTGGTTTAAAGATGGCGGATGACAGCTGTCAAAAAAGCACGTGGCTGTCAAAAAGCACGTGGCTTTTTTACCACGCGCTAGTGAGGTTAAGTTGGTACTACTGAGGTTTAGGCCCGTCAAGATGGCAGTACTGAGGATAGCGATGCGTTGTTGTCTGTCAAAAAGCACGTGGCTGTCAAAAAACACGTGGCTTTGTTTACCTCGCGCTAGTTAAGTTAAGTTGGCACTACTGAGGTTTAGCCCCGTCAAGATGGCAGTACTGAGGTTAGCGATGCGTTGTTGTCGATGACAGCTGTCAAAAAGCACGTGGCTGTCAAAAAACACGTGGCTTTGTTTACCTCACGCTAGTTAGGTTAAGTTGGCACTACTGAGCTTTAGGCCCGTCAAGATGGCAGCAGAGAGGTTAGCGATGCGTTGTTGTCGATGACAGCTGTCAAAAAGTACGTGGCTTTGTTTACAAATTCAAATCTCGCGCCAAAATTCAAATTTCCCGCGGGAGGAGGCCGCCGAACCATCCAATTATACTACTCGCGAGCTATATTGAAGAGCAAAATCGTCCACATACAGCGACGGTATGACTGCTGAACCAGCAGTAGCTACAATACCGTTTATGGCAATCGCGAACAGAGTGACACTAAGAACCGATCCCTGTTGGACTCCATTTTCCTGAACGTGGTATTGCGAATATGTCCTCCCTACTGGGACACGCAATAGACAGAGGGACAAAAAATTCGCAATAAGTACCGGCAAGTGACCTCGGAATCTCCATTGATGCAGGACTGAAAGAATACCATATCGCCAGGTGGTGACATAGGCCTTTTCTAAATCAAAGAAGAAAAACAGCTGCCAAATGATGTTTGCGGAGAAACGCATCCTGGATAGAGTTCTCCAGGCGTACCAAGTGGTCAGTGGTCGAGCGACCGGCTTGAAAACCATACTGGTACTCGGACAAGAGTCCTTGTTTCTTCAGACACCACACAAGTCGGCGATTTACCATCCTCTAGATATCATGATGGTAATTCCTGGAGCTAGATACAAAGGCATTTTTTAAGACAAATCGGTCTGTAACTTCCTGCATACTGAGGATCTTTGTCAGGCTTGAGGACAGGAATAACTATGCCCTCTCGCCACTGAGACGTAAAATCACACTCTATCCAGATTCAGTTGAACACACGAAGGAGATATAGTAGACTATCATCACTAAGGTGTTTCAACATATGGTTATGGATGTTGTCCGGTCCAGGAGACGTGTCCTTGCAAAGCGCTAAGGCGCTGCGGAGTTCCCACTCCGTACAGGGAACGTTGTAGTCCTCTGGAGCTTGAGTGGCAAAACTAAGGTGATGACGCTCTGCCTCCCGCTTCAGAGCGAGGAAATCACGATGGTAAATCCCGGAGCTAGATACATTCGCGAAATGACCAGCTAGATGGTTACATATCAAGAGAGGTTCAGTGACGACACTACCTGCAAAGGAAATTCCCGGTACAGAAGATGACCCTTAGATACCCGAAATACGTCGAAGGTTCGTCCACACTTGAGATGATGGATTATGTGACGTTGTTGATGACACATGTCTCTACCACGAAGCTTTCTTACTTTGTGGAATAGGAACTCGCGCCTTAGAGTTTTTAAATTTTTTAAAAAGTGTTCCTTCTTTTTTTTTACCAAGTTGATCACAGAAGGATGGTTCATGTTTGTGGGTTACTGTAGTCACGTCCTAGTTCGTGAACCATGGGCAACGGCTGAGAGGCCTAGTAAGTGGTCCTGAGAGTCGGGATACCAGTTGCTATGGAATGGGAGTGGGCATTTCGGACATATTCTGAGTCCTGGCCCTCCTTGTGCTCAGGCGGCAAGGACTATACAATTCACCGGTGGTCCATAACCCGTTAGAGGAGAGATCCTCACTTGGACTATGTGCATGTACGGCAGCATCCGGCTTCATGAATTTACCGAGCTCAGAATATTTTAAGCAAACCTCGGACCTATGGGAGTAATGGAGTCCCACTCCCATTTGACAGGCGAGGGACTCCATGGAAACAACTTGGCGAACGAAATGGAATTCGATGGGGCGCTATCAATATTAATGGGGCTTATGGAAGAAACAAGGTAGAACTGGCTGAGTCAGCAACGAGGATGCATCTGGATGTGCTAGGAGTAAGTGATATTCGGGTAAGGGGAGATAACGAGGAAGAGATAGGAGATTATAAAGTGTACTTGACGGGTGTTAGAGAGGGAAGGGCAGAATCTGGGGTAGGGCTCTTTATCAGGAATACCATTGCACGCAACATAGTTTCTGTTAGGCACGTAAATGAGCGAATGATGTGGGTAGATGTCAGTTGGATGAAATAGGACAAGAATTGTGTAAGTGTATTCACCATGTGAGGGTGCAGATGAGGATGAAGTTCACAAGTTTTATGAAGCATTGAGTGACATCGTGGTCAGGGTCAGCAGCAAGGATAGAATAGTGCCAATGGGCGATTTCAATGCGAGAGTTGGGAATAGAACTGAAGGATACGAAAGGGTGATTGATAAATGTGGGGAAGATATGGAAGCTAATGGGAATGGGAAGCGTTTCTGGACTTCTGTGCTAGTATGGGTTTAGCTGTTACGAATACATTCTTCAAGCATAAGGCTATTCACCGCTACACATGGGAGGCTAGGGGTACCAGATCCATAATAGACTATATCTTAACAGACTTTGAATTCAGGAAATCTGTTAGGAATGTACGAGTTTTTCGCGGATTTTTCGATGATACAGACCACTACCTGATCTCTAGTGAACTAAGTATCTGTAGGCCCAGGGTAGAGAAAGTGAAATCTGTCTGCAAGCGAATAAGGGTAGAAAATCTCCAGGACGAGGAAATTTCACAGAAGTACATGGATATGATTAGTGAGAGGTTTCGAACAGTAGAGAGTAAGCAGATTCAGGATATAGAAAGTGAATGGGTGGCATACAGGAATGGTGTCGTAGAAATAGCAAGGGAATGCCTAGGAACAACTGTGTGTAAAGATGGGAAAAGACGAACATCTTGGTGCAATGATGAAGTGAGAGCAGTCTGTAAATGTAAAAAGAAGGCTTATCAGAAATGGCTCCAAACAAGGGCCGAGGCAGACAGGGATTTGTACGTAGATTAAAGAAACAGAGCGAAACAAATAGTTGTTGAATCCAAAAAGAAGTCATGGGAAGATTTTGGTAAGAACCTGGAAAGGCTAGGTCAAGCAGCAGGGAAACCTTTCTGGACAGCAATAAAGAATCTTAGGAAGGGAGGGAAAAAGGAAATGAACAGTGTTTTGAGTAATTCAGGTGAACACATAATAGATCCCAGGCAATCACTGGAGAGGTGGAGGGAATATTTTGAACATCTTCTCAATGTAAAAGGAAATCTTCCAGGTGGTGTTGCAAACAGCCGAGCTCATGGCGAGGAGGAAAATGGTGTTAGTGAAATTATGCTTGAGGAAGTGGAAAGGAATGGCAAATAAACTCCATTTTCATAAGGCAGCAGGAATAGATGAAATTAGATCTGAAATGGTGAAGTATAGTGGGAAGACAGGGATGAAATGGCTTCATAGAGTAGTAAAATTAGCGTGGAGTGTCGGTAAGGTACCTTCAGATTGGACAAAAGCAGTAATTGAACCTATCTATAAGCAAGGGAACAGGAAGGATTGCAGCAACTATCGAGGTATCTCATTGATTAGTATACCAGGCAAAGTATTCACTGGCATGTTGGAAGGGAGGGTGCGATCAGTCGTTGAGAGGAAGTTGGATGAAAACCAGTGTGGTTTCAGACCACAGAGAGGCTGTCAGGATCAGATTTTTTGTATGCGCCAGGTAATTGAAAAATGCTACGAGAGGAATAGGCAGTTGTCTTTATGTCTCGTAGATCTAGAGAAAGCATATGACAGGGTACCGAGGGAAAAGGTGTTCACTCTACTGGGGGACTATGGAATTAAAGGTAGATTATGAAAATCAATCAAGGGCATTTATGTTGTCAATTGGGCTTCAGTGAGAATTGATGGTAGAATGAGTTCTTTGTTCAGGGTACTTACAGGTGGTAGACAAGGCTGTAATCTTTCACCTTTGCTGTTCGTAGTTTACACGGATCTGCTGAAAGGCATAAAATGGCAGGGAGGGATTCAGTTAGGTGGAAATGTAGTAAGTAGTTTGGCCTATGCTGACGACTTGGTCTTAATGGCAGATTGTGCCGAAAGCCTGCAGTCTAATAGTTTGGAACTTGAAAATAGGTGCAATGAGTATGGTATGAAAACTAGCCTCTCGGAGACTAAATTGATGTCAGTAGGTAGGAAATTCAACAGAATTGAATGTCGGATTGGTGATACAAATCTAGAGCAGGTTGATAATTTCAAGTATTTAGGTTGTGTGTTCTCCCAGGATGGTAATATAGTAGTGAGACTGAATCAAGGTGCCGTAAAGCTAATGCAGTGAGCTCGCAGTTGCGATCAGCAGTATTCTGTAAGAAGGAAGTCAGCTCCCAGACGAAACTATCTTTACATCGGTCTGTTTTCAGACCAACTTTGCTTTACGGGAGCGAAAGCTGGGTGGACTCATGATATCTCATTCATAAGTTAGAAGTAACAAACATGAAAGTAGGAAGTATGTTTGGTGGTACAAACAGGTGGGAACAATGGCAGGCGGGTACTCGGAATGAGGAGATAAAGGCTAATTTAGGAATGACCTCGATGGATGAAGCTGTACGCATAAACCGGCTTCGGTGGTGGGGTCATGTGAGGCGAATGGAGGAGGATAGGTTACCTAGGAGAATAATGGCTATGGAGGGTAAGAGAAGTAGAGGGAGACCAAGATGACGATGGTTAGACTCGGTTTCTAACGACTTAAAGATAAGAGGTATAGAACGAAATGAAGCCACAACACTAGTTGCAAATCGAGGATTGTGGCGACGTTTAGTAAATTCACAGAGGCTTGCAGACTGAACGCTGTATGTATGATCACAGTAGGCTGCCTACGATAACGTTTAAGAGCACGACGGCGTTCTTTGATAGCTGCTGCAAATTCTTCGTTCCACCAGGGAACGAGTTTTCGGCGAGGAGTCCCTGAGAAGGATGGACTGGATTCCTCAGCAGCAGCAAGAACACCTTGGGTGATGTAAGTTATATCTTCGCCGACGGTCCACCTGGTATTGTCGTTAAAGACAGCTATTGTAGGGTACTTTGGCCAATCAGCATGTTTAAGAATCCCTCGAGGAGGAGCCTCGACGGATTTTTGTTTCAACAAAGTACGGATGTTGGTAGAATGGTCACTGTCACGGAGATCCCACCAAAACAGCGGAGCCAACGTTCGGCTGCATGAGAGAATATGTGCCGTAACGTGCACCAGTGTCCAGCTCTCTTCCCCGGGGGCAAGGCGTCTCAGAGCCCCATATGGGGAGATAGGCGTTAAAATCGCTTAATAAGAGGAAGGGAGGGGGAAGCTGTGTCATCATTTATGCTAAGAGGATGGCCTGGTGAAAAATAAACATTACACACTGTTGCTATGACAGGCAGAGGAACGGAACTGCTACAGACTCCAGCAGAGTTCTTAGTGTAGTTATCGCTGTAGTTATCAGAACGGACAAAAATACCAACGCCACCAGAACCCCGGTCAACATAATGTCGTTCGGTCTAGTATAGTCGAAAATTTCTCAATACCGTATGATGACCTGGTCGGAAATTCGGAAATTTATTTCCTGAACAAAGACTATACTCGCCGAATACTCGCTAATGAGCTGGTGCAGCTCAGCCAGATGTCTATCATAACCGTTACATTTCCACTGTAACAGTGCCATAGTGTGGGTGTGGACTTCTGAGGTTTAGGTTAGAAGTAGCGTAATACTACCTAACCTACACTCACAACTCCATCCGAAGATGGAGATAAATGCTCCACGCCTTGAATTTCTTCGACGTAGTCCAGGGGTTGGTTTTCTTCCTAGAAGGTGAGCGTGGAAAACCTGTTGGCGCAGAATCAGATCCTCCGGGTGGAGGGCGTGGGGCCCCATTCGTAGGAGATGTGGAAGAACGCCTGGTAAGGGCGCTCTTCTTCCCCTTCTGTGCCGGCGGAGACTTATTGGTGGTCGAAGGCCGGGATGGAGCCGCCTTGGACGCAGCGATCTTCTGGAAGGGTGTTCCAGTTGAAAAAGAGGAACCTGAGAGAGACTGTGCTATCATGCTTAAGTCTAGTGTCTTAGCCGGTGCATTCAGAGAATTAAACTTACGGCGCGCTTCCTGGTAGGAACGACCATCCAGGGTCTTGATATCCTGGATCTTCTTCTCACTCAGATAGGTCGGACAGTACCGATCTCGAGGAGAATGAAGATCAGAGCAGTTAGTGCACCTGTACGGAGTTGTGCACTCCTCCGCGCCGTGAGCTACTCTTCCACATGTACCACACACAGACTGGTTCGAACGAGGTACCATGTGTCCGAATGTCTGGCATTGATAGCATCGCATAGGAGGCGGAATGTACGGCCTCACATCGCAACGATAGGTTGTTACCTTGACTTTCTCTGGTAACACTGACAATTTGAAGGAGACTATGAACGCACCCGTGGCAACGTCTTCACCGTTGATTATGCGTGTGATACCCCGGACGTGTGTCACGCCACGGTGCCCATGTCTTCCATCAATTCATCGTCAGTGTTCAGAACGAGATCACGGTGGAAAATAACTCCACGAACCAGATTCAAGGTTTTGCGTTCGTCCACTTTTGATGGGGCTGTCGCCAAAGTGGTCACACTTAAGCAACCGATCTGCTTGGAACGCAATGCTCGTCTTCAGAAGGAAACCACCACTGCGCATTTTCTTCAGATCCTCAAGTTCACCGTATACACCTTTCATGTGTCGACTGAAAAGAATCGATTTAACCAGCTTGAAATCGTGCCCATCGGTTATGATAGCAACCAGGAACCTAGGGAAGCTGGAACCCAGACTAATGCACTGCGCTTGTTTCCAAGGGACTGCCCTCCTTAGGGAATCAAAAGTTAAAGACTTGGGTAACTACACGAGGTGGCAGGCGGAAGTTGTTTTGACGCCATGCCCGAAATCATCCTCCCCGAATGCCACCCACTCCGATCAGGGGTCTCTGTAGCCGAACCAAGCAGCCAAGGGAATACCCACCTGGCCCGGGGTTCGATGTTGGACGATGCCTAATACGGGAAGACTGAGGCAATGAGCACTAGGACTCCCTTCCTCCAGGCACCCGCAACAGTATGTGCCCCATAGCGTGTACAGAGCACTAAATATAGGTAAAAATAAATAAAAATAATTAATAAGAATATGTCCTTCTGGCATTCGGCTGTGCGGGGACCTGTGTTGTCAGGCGGATACTACTTCCCGGGTACATGACACTTCCATTCGCCACTTCCTGGGTTTTTACTGATACGGGCTTTCGAGCATAGTCACACACGTAGGAGGTCCATCTCCAAGCAGCATGCACATCAATAATTTTGAAATGGTCTACAGCTGACCCTCGGAAAACAACAAAAATAAAGAGGGGGCCATGGCCACATGACCCTTTTAGTCGCCTTCTAAGACAGGCAGGGATTACCTGTGGATGTATTCAGGCTCTCCCATCCACAGCAGCTCCAACACATTATACCAAACCGCAATCAATGTCCGCACCTAGGTCGCCCCTTTTAGTCGCATCTTACGACAGGCAGGGGATACCTCGGGTGTATTCTACATGTGCGTCCCCCACCCGCAGGGGGAAAACTCATACTATAGCTAAGAGTAGGGGCAAAATCTCACGCTGGGTAAGGACATAACCTCACATTCCAGCCAGGAGTAGGGGCTAAATCTCACGCTAGTTAAAGGATTAACCGCATACTATTGTTAAGACTTGGGGCTTAATCTCACGCTAGTAAGGTCATAAACTCATACTATAACTAAGAGTAGGGGCTTAACTTCACGCTAGGCAAGTGCTTAATTTCACACTCTAGCTAAGATTAGGGGATTAACTGCACGCTAGGAAAGTGCTTAACCTCACACTCTAGCTAAGTGTAGGGGCTTAACTTCACGTAGGCAACGGCGTACCCTCACACTCTACCTAAGGATAGGGGCTTAACTTCACGTAGGTAACGGCGTACCCTCACACAATAGCTAAGGTTAGGGCTTAATATCACGCTAGGTAACGGCGTAAACTCACAATCTAGCTAAGAGTAGGCGCTTAACTTTACGGTAGGTGAGGGCTAACCTCACACTCTATCTAAGCGTAGGGGTTAACTTCACGCTAGGCAAGGGCTTAACCTCACATTCTCGCTAAGAGTAGGGGCCTAATTTCACGCTAGGTAACGGCGTAACCCCACACTCTAGCAAAGAGTAGGGGCTTAACTTCACGCTAGGCAAGCGCTTAAACTCACACTCTGGCTAAGTGTGGGGGCTTAACTTTACGTAGGTAACGGCGTACCCTCACACTCTAGCTACGGGTAGAGACTTAACTTCACGCTAGGTAACGGCGTAACCTCACCCAATAGCTAACGGTAGGGGCTTTACTTCACGCTAGGAAAGGCTTAACCACACACTCAAGCTACGTGTTGGGGCTTAACTTCAGGCAAGGTAAGGGTGTAACCTCACATTCTAGCTAACTTGTACAGTTATGCACGTCAGAGTGTTTGTGAAGTGTTCAGTGAAACCTGAAATGAAATATCTACAAAGACAACCCAATGTTAAAGAGGTGCCAATGGAAGTCAATGCGAAGCAAGCAGTAAAGAAACTCTCAACACGCTTGCCAACCTCATCCAAGATCAGGTGACGAAGAGAAACCATAAATTTCAATACGAGTGTGATCGAGGAACTACAGCGTACGCTGGAGGATAGAGACACGACCATAGGGGAATTAAAAAGGGAGATGCAAATTAAAACATACAGTTTGGAGCAGTATCAGCGAAGACGCTGCCTGCGTGTGTTTGGTGTGGAAGAAGCTGAACACGGACAATATTGTCATCTATTTCGCTCGTGACTTTGGGGTGGAACTCTCAGTGGACGAAATAGACAGATCGCACAGAGTTCGGAAAAGTCAAAATGGCCGTCCAAGACCCATAATTATGAAGTATGTGTCGTACCGGGAAAGAAATCCAGTGTGCGGAACGTGTGGTCGGAGGATGGCATAATTTATGTTAAGCAGGGAACTCGCAAAATAGCTGTGTCAAACCGCGAAGATCTCGATCGTATTCGCTAGCCATGAGCCAACATTCTGTAAACGAAATGCCGCTGTATAGAACTTTAATCAGAATTTCAACTGTAGCTATAGCCTACATTTTTATCATTAATTTCAGTTTTTAGTTTCTTAATTTTATCTAGTGTAGATTTTCCTTTTATATCTACAGTTAAATTTAAAGTTGGCAGCAACAAGCAACCAGGAAACAAATGCCTCTAGCTTCAGCCTCTCCAACCCACAGTCCCAAGCAGGTCACTCACTACCTGTATCTCCCAGCTCCCACCCTAAGTACCGCTAATCACTTTCAAGACATCCTTTCGCCTTACCCTACCTCCTTACAGATAGCTCATGTAAACACTTAGAGTATTCTCCCACATTTCCCGGAATTATCTGAAACATTCTCAATCTGCATGCCATACTATTCTCCGAGTCGTGGTTGCGTCAGTCTATCCCTTCATCTCTTGTTAGTATGAATGGTTATTCATTAGTTAGGATTGACAGGAGCGGTAATATCGGTGGAGGAGTCGGTATGTACATACGGGATGATGTGAAGTATAAGGTGATATTAAAATCCCCCAGTGAGTTCTCCAATGGCACTGAATTCTTGTTCACTGAGGTCATAGTTCGCAGTGCTTCCTTGGTGTGGTGTATTGTCCGCCGAAGTCTGGTAACATCACAAATCTGATCTAACACCCAGGTATAAGCATTTGATTTTAATGAGGGACTGTAATACAGACTTGACAAACAAATCTACCGAAACAAAACGACTGACTGAGATGTTTTCATCCATTAATTTGACAATACTACCCCTGAACCCTACACACCATGTTGCCAACTCACGCACGCTCCTCGATCTAATAATTACTAATATTACCAACCGAATCCTAACTCATGGACAAATGCCCGTTCCCGGTCTCTCCAGATATGACATGGTTTACGCTGCACATTCCTTGAAGTTCACTAAATTCAAGCCGAAATTAATTACATATAGAGATTTTGAACACTTGAATGAAGACGCATTTTTTGAAGATGCTCTTAACACACCATGGCACAATATTCAGTTCATAAATGACATTGACGGAAAAGTAAATCATTTTAACGAACTGCTTCTGACTTTGTATGACAGACATGTATCAGAAATAAATTCGGGCACAACTCTCAATGATATAATTGATTAGAAAAATTTATTAAAGCATTCTGTCTCAACTCTACAACACATCGCGCCATTACTCAGCACAAGTAAAAACAAAAACAAAAAATCACAGTTTTAGTCACAGAGTAAATATAAATTTAGCGCAGTTTCGGTGTGATAAGGTTGGCGACATTATCTCTGAAAAAAACAGTTGAATAATCAAAAACACTACCAGACATGAAAGATACTACACACACTACGAACTATTTTTCTCATCATGTCGAATTTTAAATGACACTCAATACAGAAGAAGATTATTAATTCCAATAACATGCACCATTACGCACTGTTAGGGTAAAGAGACCTTCAAACTCATGATTTTCCCAAGAAATACGCGACCAGATGAAAATAAGAGACGCAGCCTATAATTATTACGTGAAATATCCTACATCTGACGATTTCGGAAGGTACAAAAATACTCCGAAACAGAACAACACAGTTAATTAGAAATGCTAAAATAAGTCACTCTTATGATATTTTCAACACTCAAAATTCTAGCCAGGTTTGGAAATCTCTTCGCGAAATGGGATTATGCAAAAACAAGACAAATGACAACAACTGTAACGTACCACTAGCTGACCTAAACTCATATTTTAGCTCACGATCCTTTCAGGTTGACGAACAGACCAAAGCAGCAGTAATTAACAGAATATCCTCAATAGCGGGACATAATGGCGAGCAGTTCTACTTTTCTCATGTGACCCCCAGTGACGTTAAGGAAGTCTTCAGTGAAATAAAGTCAGGGTCCTCTGGCCATGATGGAATCAACCTGTCTCTTTTAAAAAGAATCATAGACATCATACTTCCAACGGTTACGCATATCATTAATAACTTACTCATGACTGGAGTCTTTCCTTCGAATTGGAAACATGCATTCATCGGACCTTTCCTTAAACACAACAACCCAAACAGTCCCGACGAGTATCGTCCTGTTAGTATCCTTCCTATATACATACATACATACATACATACATACATACATACATACATACATACATACATACATACATACATACATATATTATCATTATATACTGTTATGCCTTTCAGCGTTCAGTCTGCAAGCCTCTGTGAATTTACTAAACGTCGCCACAATCCTCCATTTGCAACTAGCGTTGTGGCCTCATTTAGTTCTATATCTGTTATCCATAAATTGTTAGAAACTGAGTCTAACCATCGTCGTCTTGTTCTACCTCTACTTCTCTTACCTTCTATAACAGAGTCCATTATTGCCCTAGGTAACCTATCCTCCTCCATTCGCCTCACATGACCCCACCACCGAAGCCGGTTTATGCGTACAGCTTCACCCATCGAGTTCATTCCTAAATTAGCCTTTATCTCTTCATTCCGAGTACCCTCATGCCATTGTTCCCACCTATTTGTACCAGCAATAATTCTTGCTACTTTAATGTCTGTTACTTCTAACTTATGAATAAGATATCCTGAGTCCACCCAGCTTTCGCTCCCGTAAAGCAAAGTTGGTCTGAAAACAGACCGATGTAAAGATAGCTTCGTCTGGGAGCTGACTTCCTTCTTACAGAACACTGTTGATTGCAACTGCGAGCTCACTGCGTTAGCTTTACGACACCTTGATTCAATCTCACTTACTGTATTACCATTCTGGGAGAACACACAACCCAAATACTTGAAATTATCGACTTGTTCTAGCATTATATCACTAATCTGACATTCAATTCTGTTGAATTTCTTACCTACTGACATCAATTTAGTCTTCGAGAGGCTAATTTTCATACCATACTCCTCGCACATGCCTATGCTGACAGGAGTGCACTATGTCTTCTGGTATGGGGTAGAGCAATTTTGTTACTTTCATTGATCTGTGTCTGTCTTATCCTTGGCTTTGACAATATGAAAGTGACTGAGGTATGAGCGATGCTGGTAATGCCATTCCTTGTGCAGCCAGTCTCTGCTATGAATGGTGTGAAAACGATGCTCATAGGGTCAGTTGGTGCATGCATTTCAGTGGGCTTGGCAGACTGATATGTAACAGCAACTTCTGGCTCGGGGAGGAAAGCAACGGGAAACTACCTCACGCCTCATTTCCCTAGTACGCCTCTTCAGTGATGCCTAGGGCATATATTACAACTGATGGCGCAACTGTTGAGGATCCAACCAGCCTTAAGGCTGAACACTGAACATACAACAACACATACACTCCTTGCATCCATTTTCAAGTCCCAAGATATTAGACTGGAGGCTTTCGACAGAATCTGTCATTAAGACCAAGTCGTCAGCTTAGACCAGACTGCTTACTACATTTCCACCTAACTGAATTTCTCCCTGCCATTTTATACCTTTCAGCACATGATCCATGTAAACTACGAACAGCCTTGTATAACCCCTGTAATTACCCTGAACCAAGAACTCATTCTACTATCAATTCCCACTGAAGCCCAATTGTCAACATAAATGATTATGATTGATTTTAATAATCTACCTTTAATTCCATAGTCCCCCAGTATAGTGAACATCTTTTCCCTCGGTACCCTGGCATATGCTTTCTCTAGATGTACGAAACCTAAACACAACTGCCTATTCCTCTCGTAGCATTTTTCAATTACCTGGCGCATACTGAAAATCTGAAAACTGAGGTCTGAAACCACACTGGTTTTCATCCAACTTCCTCTCAACGACTGATCGCACCCTCACTTCCAAGATGCCAGTGAATACTTTGCCTGGTATACTAATCAATGAGATACCTCGATAGTTGTTGCAATCCTTCCTGTTCCCTCGCTTATAGATAGGTGCAATTACTGCTTTTGTCCAATCTGAAGGTACCCTACCAACACTCCACGCTAATATTACAACTCTATGAAGCCAACTCATCCCTGCCTTCCCACTATACTTCAACATTTCAGGTCTAATTTCATCTATTCCTGCTGCTTTATGACAATGGAGTTTAATTACCATCCTTTCCACTTCCTCAAGCGTAATTTCACCAACATCATTTTCCTCCTCCCCATGAGCTTGGCTGTTTGCAACACCACCAGGACGAATTCCTTTTACATTGAGAAGATGTTCAAAATATTCCCCCCACCTCTCCAGTGATTCCCTGGGATCTATTATGAGTTCACCTGAATTGCTCAAAACACTGTCCATTTCCTTTTCCCCTCCCTTCCTAAGATTCTTTATTACTGTCCAGAAAGGTTTCCCTGCTGCTTGACCTAGCCTTTCCAGGTTCTTACCAAAATCTTCCCACGACTTCTTTTTGTACTCAACAACTATTTGTTTTGCTCTGTTTCCTTCATCTACGTACAAATCCCTGTCTGCCTCGGCCCTTGTTTGAAGCCATTTCTGATAAACATTCTTTTTACGTTTACAAGCTGCTCTCACTTCATCATTCCACCAAGATGTTCGCCTTTTCCCATCTTTACACACAGTTGTTCCTAGGCATTCCCTTGCTGTTTCTACTCAGCATCCCTGTATGCCACCCATTCACTTTCTATATCCTGAGCCTGCTTACTGTCCACCGTTCGGAACTTCTCACTAATCATATCCATGTACTTGTGTCTAATTTCCTCGTCCTGGAGAATTTCTACCCTTATTCGTTTGCAGACAGATTTCACTTTCTCTACAATAGGCCTAGAGATACTTAGTTCACTACAGATCAAATAGTGGTCTGTATCATCGAAAAATCCCCGAAAAACTCGTACATTCCTAAAAGATTTCCTGAATTCAAAGTCTGTTAAGATATAGTCTATTATGGATCTGGTACCCCTAGCCTCCCATGTGTAGCGGTGAATAGCCTTATGCTTGAAGAATGTATTCGTAACAGCTAAACCCATACTAGCACAGAAGTCCAGCAAACGCTTCCCATTCCCATTAGCTTCCATATCTTCCCCACATTTACCAATCACCCTTTCGTATCCTTCAGTTCTATTCCCAACTCTCGCAATGAAATCGCCCATTAGGACTATTCTATCCTTGTTGTTGACCCTGACCACGATTTGTTAAAAATGAAGCCATGTTTTCCAGTGTTGACTTAGTTAAATGTAACAAAGGCTTTTCAGTCTGTCAAACTCACAGCAAATACAATGTAAATTAAAACACTATAAACATATCTGTCATTCTTTGTATGTTAGTGTGTGTTTTACCCATAGGTCAGAGGCTTGCTTAAAATGTTCTGAGCTCGGTAAATTCATGAAGCAGGATGCTACCCTACTTGCACATAGTCCAAGTGAGGATATCTCCTCTAACGGGTTAGGGACCACCGGTGAATTGTGTAGTCCTAGCCGCCTGAGCACAAGGAGGGCCACGACTCAAAATATGTCCGAGATGCCACTCCCATTCCATAGCAACTGGTATCCCGACTCTCAGGACCACTTACATGGCCACTCAGCCGTTGCCCATGGTTCACGAACTAGGACGTGACTACAGTAACCCACACCATATAAGCAAATAACTGAATATTTTATACAGTACAACTTACTTGACAAATATCAGTCGGGATTCAGACTAAACCACAGCACTACCACGGCATTCGTTAAAGTGACAAATGGCATGCAACTAGCGATAGATAAAGGAAAAATGCCTATATTTGTTCTCTTGGACTTAATCAAAGCCTTCGACTGTGTAGATAGAGACATATTACTCGCTAAACTTCAGGCGCTGAAATTTTCTAACAGCACTTTAACCTGGGTACAATCCTTTCTTGGCGGTCGTCAGCAGCGTGTAACAGTGGGAAACGATACATCATCTTGGAAAAACACTAAGGAGGGTGTGGCACAGGGTGGAGTATTGTCACCACTTCTGTTCTCATTATACATGAACGACTTACCTGAGATGCTGACCAATTGCAAATATCACCTGTATGCAGATGATATTCAAATGTATATTCACGAAAGCCTAATGACTTAAACAATTGAATCACTAAGTTGAACGAAGACCTAGCAAATGTTAATGACTGGACTAGCAGACATGGCCTGAAAGTGAACCCATCAAAATCACAGGCCATCATAATTGGCGCGTATAAACTTGATGCTAAAATACAAAACACATCTATACCCAGTGTTACGTTGAGTGGAATACCAGTAACATTTAGCGATCATGTATAGAACCTTGGAGTAGCATTCGATAAATATTTAAGTTGCTCGGAACATGTCACAAAATTTGTCAAAGTGTATTCTATTTATTATATTCAGCAAAAAGGATGAGGGACTTCCGCCCAAGAAGCACAAGAAAATTATTAGTTCAGAGGCTAATATTTCCAATATTTGACTACGGATATGTAATTTATAATAGTATGAGCACATGTCTACTACAGCGAGCCTACAATGCTTGTGCTCGATTCGTATTAAATATCCCAATACAAACTCATATTAGCCCTTTCCTCTCTCAGCTGTCGTGGCTAAGATTGACTGAACGACGTATATACCACGCTGTTTCCCTTCTCCACAGTATTCTGCAAACAAGAAAACCAGACTATCATAGAACAGAATTGAAATACCTCTCCCCTTCCAATAGCGCTCCCTCAAGGACATTCACACGTTCCCTCTTGTCCATCCCATTCCTCAGAGCACCTCGTACAACGACTCATTCATACCTGCTACCATACGTTCCTGGAACTCAATCCCGGCTGAAATAGGCAATCCGAGGCTATTTAAAAGGAAGGTGGTACTCACTAGCGTAAAAAAGTAATATTTAGTTCAATAAGGATAAAAAATTATAGAAGTTAAGTAAATTAATTTTAGTGATTTTTAGAGACATGTGTAAAATGTACATCATATACAAGAAAGGCAACAAACTAAACTATTTCTAAGAGTACGGGCTTAATCACACGCAAGGCAATGGCTTAACCTCACACTATGGATAAGAAAAGGATCATAATCTCACGTTATGTAAAGACGTAACATCACAACCTAGCTCAGATTAGGGGCATAATTTCACGCTAGGTTAGGGCTTAACCTCACATTCTATCTAAGGGTAGGGGCTAAACTTCACACTGGGTAACTGCGTAACCAGATACTCTACCTAAGGGGAAGGGGATGGTCTTCATGTTAGGTAACGGCGAAACCTCGCACTCTAGCTAAGAGTAGGAGCTTAACTTCACACTAGGTAATGGCTTAACCTCACACTCTAGCTAAGTGTAGGGGCTTAACTTCAGTCCTAGGCAAGGGCTTAATCTCACACTCTAGCTAAGAGTAGGGGCTTAACTTCACACTAGGTAAGGGCTTAACCTCACACTCTAGCTAATTGTAAGGGTTTAACTTAACACTAGGTAAGGGCTTAACCTTACACTCTAGCTAAGTGTAGGGGCTTAACTTCACACTAGGTAAGGGCTTAACCTGACACTCTAGCTATTTGTAAGGGTTTAACTTCACACTAGGTAAGGGCTTCACCTCACACTCTAGCTAATTGTAGGGGCTACACTTCACACTAGGTAATGGCTTAACCTCACACTCTAGCTAAGTGTAGGGGCTTAACTTCACACTAGGCAAGGGCTTAACCTCACACTCTAGCTAATGGTAGGGGCTAATTTTACGCCAGGTAACGGCGTAATATCACATTCTATCAAAGTGTAGGGGCTTACATTCGCGCTAGGTGAGGGCTTAACCTCGCACTCTACCTAATTTTAGGGGCTTTACTTCACACTGCGTAACGGCATAACCACATAACCTAGCTGAGTCTAGGAGATTGTCTTCACGCTATGGAAGGACTTTATGTCACAATATAGCTAAGAGTAGGGGCTTAACTGACTCTCGTTAAGGGCTTAACCTCACATTATTTGTAAGAGTAAGGCCTTAACTTCACACTAGGTAAGGGCTTAACCTCACACTCAATCTAATTGTAGGGGCTTAACTTCACACTAGGTAATGGCTTGACCTCACACTCCAACTACGTGTAGGGGCTTAACTTCACACTAGGTAAGGGCTTAACCTCACACTCTAGCCAAGTGTAGGGGCTACACTTCACACTAGGTAAAGGCTTAACCTCACACTCTAGCTAAGTGTAGGGGCTTAACTTCACACTAGGTAATGGCTTAACCTCACACTCTAGCTAAGTGTAGGGGCTTAACTTCACACTTGGTAAGGGCTTCACCTCACACTCTAGCTAATGGTAGGGGCTTAACTTCACACTAGGTAAGGGCTTAACCTCACACTCTAGCTAATTGTAAGGGTTTAACTTCACACTAGGTAAGGGCTTAACCTCACACTCTAGCTAAGTGTAGGGGCTTAACTTCACACTAGGTAAGGGCTTCACCTCACACTCTAGCTAATGGTAGGGGCTTAACTTCACACTAGGTAAGGGCTTAACCTCACACTCTAGCTAATTGTAAGGGTTTAACTTCACACTAGGTAAGGGCTTAACCTCACACTCTAGCTAAGTGTAGGGGCTTAACTTCACACTAGGTAAGGGCTTCACCTCACACTCTAGCTAATGGTAGGGGCTTAATTTTACGCCAGGTAACGGCGTAATATCATATTCTATCAAAGTGTAGGGGCTTACATTCGCGCTAGGTGAGGACTTAACCTCGCACTCTACCTAATTTTAGGGGCTTTACTTCACACTGCGTAACGGCATAACCACATACCCTAGCTGAGTCTAGGGGATTGTCTTCACGCTATGGAAGGACTTTATGTCACAATATAGCTAAGAGTAGGGGCTTAACTGACTCTCGGTAAGGTCTTAACCTCACATTATTTGTAAGAGTAAGGCCTTATCTTCACGCTAGGCAAGGGCTTAAAATCACACCCGAGCTAAGAGCAGGGGTTGTCTTCACGCTAAGTAAGGGCTTAACGTCACACTCTAACTAAGTGTAGGAGCTTGTTTTCAGAATATGTAAGGACTCAAGCTCACACTCTAACGAAGTGTAGGGGCTTAATATCACCCTATGTAAGGACTTAGACTCACACACTGGCTAAGAATAGGGGTTAAACTGAAGGCAGGTAAGTGTGAAACTCACGTTAGGTAAGAGTTTAAACTCACACTCTAGCTAAGGGTCTCGGTAAGGGCTTAACTTCACATTATTTGTAAGAGTAAGGCCTTATCTTCACCCTAGGTAAGGGCTTAAAATCACACCCGAGCTAAGAGCAGGGGTTGTCTTCACGCTAAGTAAGGACTTAACGTCACACTCTAAGTGTAGGAGCTTGTTTTCACAATATGTAAGGACTCAAGCTCACACTCTAACGAAGTGTAGGGGCTTAATATCACCCTATGTAAGGACTTAGACTCACACACTGGCTAAGGATACGGGTTAAACTGAAGGCAGGTAAGTGTTAAACCTCTCCATCTAGCTAGGTTTAGGGGCTTAACTTCACGCTAGGTAAGGGCTTAATCTCACACTCTAGCTAATATGAAGGGCTTATCTTCACGCTAGGTAAGGGCTTAACCTCACCCTCTAGCTATGTGTAGGGCTTTAACTTCACGCTACTTAAGGGCTTAACCTCACACTCTAGGTGAGTGTAGGGGCTTAATATCACACTAGGTAAGGGCTTAACCTCACACTCTAGCGAAGTGTACGATCTTAATCTCACGCTAGGTTACGGCTAACCTGACTTTCTATCTAAAAGTAGGGGATTATCTTCACGCTAGGACAAGGCATAATATCTCACTCTATCTTAGTGCAGGGGCTTAACTTCACGCTAGGTGACGGCTTAACACTACTAAGTGGGTACATTCAGTGCATTTCCAGTTTTGCACCGTTTTTGCACCGAAAAATCACACAAAAATCGCTAAAAATTACGGACAATCACCAAAAATCGCAAAAATTACGAAAAATCACCAAAAATAGCAAATAATCACGATAAATCACTAAGTTCACGCAAAAATTACGAAGGCATTTTTTATTTTTGCTTTTTTCTACCGATTTTTTACTTTTTTATATTTTGTGTGAATTATCGAATCCAAGCCACTTGATATAAACTTTATCATCTTTTTTCTTTAAAACCTTTTCAAAAAGATTATGTTGATTTCTGCAATTCTTGTTCATAAAAATACCTTTTATTTCTTCATTATTTATATCCTTCAACTTATATGTAATTGGTTCAGAATAAATAATTTCTTTTATTTCAAATAATTCTGTTGACCAGTTTGCTGTATGTCCCTTTTCGAAAATACCTTTCATTTTCTAAGTCTTACTTTATCACCAATTTTAAATTTAGCCATTTTAGTACTACGTTTTTTAGTAAAAACAGTCTTCATCAATATATTTTCATTATTCTTACCGACATCAATTGGCTTCATATTTATTGTACTATGTTTATATTAATGTAATTATTGACTAATTTTGGCAAAATATCAATCCATTTATAGTTGCCTTGAATATCAAACTATTTCCACATTTTCTCTTTCAATGTTCTATTGAATCGTTCTACAACTGCAGCTTTTACTTCAGTAAAGGCAGAATAATGATTAACATCAATATCAAACTTTGTCATCAGCTTTGAAAAATCTTTATTATAAAATTCTTTATCATTATCTGTTTGAAACACCTTTCGTTTTCTATCGTTTAGAATGTTTTCAAATGCTCCTGTTTTATCTTTAATTGGTACACCCCAAGCATTTTGAAAACACGTCGATAATTGTTAACAAATGTTCATAACCTTCATTAACCTTTTAATTTTGCAGAATCCATTTCAACTAAATCAGTTTGTCATATGTTGTAATCTGTTTTCTTGGAAAAATTTTCCTCATAGGTTTATGGATTTCGTTTATAATTTTTTCTCCAATTGTTTTGTCATCATTTTTTTAATTTACTTGTTTTACTTCCACATTCTGGACATAAACCTTTAACTCTCTTTCGCCCATTTTTAGTCTCAAGTCTATGGGGATGAACTGTTTCAGTATATGTTTTGCACTTCAAACACCAAATATGATTATTCATTTATTAAATGAAAAATATAAGGTCATTTTTACTATAAACTACGCCTTCATCAGGATCAATTTCTGTTTTGATAGGATCGTCAAGTGTTACTTCGCCAAACATAATTATTTTCACTTGAGTAGGTAAGATCTTAAGACAATCACCAATTTTGAAAATTAATTTATGTAAAGGACCAATTTGTAATGATTTACTAAAATCTACATGCGTAACAGTGTCTTTGAATATATTTTTTATAAGATATACAGAACAAAATTCAGGAATATTATCACCTGAATCCAAAATATTAATCAGTATACCATATTTTAGTTTTAAATTCTTCATCAAAATTTTCTTTAGATATCAGATCATTAATTTTATTATCTATATCCGTCTTGTTATAAACATTATTATCAATATTATTTATTAATTTTGATATCTTTTTCGATTCTTTTCCAACATTTTCTGTAGATAACAAAGGCTTAATTTTATCATCTATATCTGTCTTTTTATAGAGACTGTCAAATTCTTCTTTTGTTATATTATCATCGTTTTTAATTTCATTTCCGAATATATCCATTTATTTAATTTAAAATGTCATGAACGGAAAATAACTTTCAACAAAAATACATAAATGGCCACATATATATTCCTCAACATTTGTGTATTATAAAACAAATTATTTGAACCTAGATAATTAACTAATTGTGTAGGTATATTACCTCCAAATGAATCAAAACAAATTTTTCATTATTTATTTTCAAATAACAAATCCATTGAGTACCAACATGATCAGAAGTATCTAAATTAACAATTCCTGATAAAATCTTTTTGGTTTAGTTGGTAATTCATCAATCATAAAAACATTTCTGAAATATTTTATTTTTAATTATTTAACTAATTTTTCTAAATCAAAATTATTCAGCAGTTTATTATAATTATAAATTACTTTTTTCAATTTTTTTACAAGTTTGTCTTCTAACTCCACTACCTTTCTTTTCCATTTCTAAATTTTGTCTTTTATGTTCTGCTACTTCAGCGTCTTCCTTTTGCTTTTTATGAACTGCACTTGTTATTGCTGCAGCACCACCAGCTAGTGAACCCATAGCACCCAATGCGGCTAATATCAGTGGAAAAATCCTCCTTCATGTTTTGTTAATCCTGAACCTTTTTTCTTTTTCTTCAAATATTCGTATATTTTTTCACTACAGGTACAGCTAAAGTTAGAAGTAAACTTCCTCCTTTTTTGATTTTTGTTGCTTTCTGTTTCCTTTGTGCATTCGTCCAAAAAGTTGTTAGCATCGCTCGAGAGTTTTATTTTAACAGCTTTAGGCCCTTTTGGGGAAATATTATAATCAATGATAAATCCTTTCGTTTATTAAAGAAAAATATGCATATATGAAAAACGAAATTTAATTCAAAGACATCAACCATTGTCATCAATTTCAACGCCCATTCCTGATTTTCGTTTTACAAACATAATACCAGTAAGTGCTGTTGCTGCTAATCTTTCTTTAAAATATGCGTCTTTACTAAACATTCTCTCCCTTGCAGCCTGTTGTAATTTTTTATCAGCTTCATACCTATCTCTATAAGCAATATCATGTTTTTTACAAGCTTCGTCTGACGGATTTATTCCTTTATCTCCTCTAGGTAATATTTCATCAAGTTTTGTAAATGGACCACAATAATTGTATCCTGGCATATGCATCCCAGGCATTGGTAAATTATTTAAAGCCCAATTAACTAATTCTTTACCATATTTTTCTGATATCCAGAATGTATGAGGAATGTTATTTAAAAATCTAATTAGACATGGTATCCCCTTAGGATCGTTAAGAATAAATCATTAAACTTACTCATAAGCATCTTTGTTATTCCAACTTTTTTTTGTAATGGTTGTTATTTCCAGCATTTTCTTCACCGTGAATAAACATTAATCTATCTATTAAATCTCTAACATCATTCATTCAAACATATTCAATCGGAGCTTTTGAATACATTTTTTACGAAACCAAATCCTGATTTTGGGGGAGCGGTTAGAGATGCAGATCTTTGTTGTCTACTTGCTTTACCTGAGTGCCATATATCACTTACCAACATGTTATACTTTATACCCACACTACTTTTAGGTTTTGGATTATTAGGGTCATTATTTTGATGTATCGCCTTTGTTATTTTTAAAATATCCTTATAATTGTTTAAATCTTCCTCAGTATACTCATCATCGTTTGGTAAATCACTTGAGGTTAAAAATAGCATTAAACCTTTCGTAGCTCTAAACTTCTTACCGTTCATTATAATATCATCAATACGGAAATTAACTTTTGAATCACGTATAAAATGGTAGTGAAAATTCTCATCATATCTTATCCCAAATTTAGGATCATTAATTCCAGGCAAATATTTTGAAATCATAGGCCCCAGGTACGTTGTAGGATAATCTGTTATTTCCTTTCTATTGATATCTTCATATATATTTCTTCTCTTTAATTTTTCTTTTTGAACTTCTAAATTTTTCTGGCTTTTCTTGCTGATTTTTAAGCTTCTTTTTGCTCATAACTAACATCATATTCATCTATAAAATGTGAATCTTCAGAATATGATGGGAATTCATCTTTACATTCATTTTTATAAGGAATTAATTGCTTCTCAACCTCTCTACTTTCTTCTATAGCTTTAATAACATTTTCTCTAATAGTATCTAACTTATCTCCTAAAACACTGACAGCATCAATAACAGGTTGATCTTCTTTTTTACATTTCTCATATTCTGTTATAGGCTGCTTCTGCCATATTCGAAACTCATCGGTCAGGGCTTAACCTCAGACTCTAGCAAAGAGGACGAGCTTAATCTCACGCTAGGTAATCCCTTAACCTCACACCGTAGCTAAGAATAGGGCCTAAATCTCACGCTAGGTGAGGGCTAATCTGACACACTATTTAAGAGAAGGGGCTTAACTTCACGAAGGTTAGGGGCTTAATCTCACTCTCTAGATAAGTGTAGGGGCTTAATGTCATGACAGGTAAGGGCTTAATCTCACACTGCAGCTAAGTGTAATCTCACAGTCTATTAAAAGTAGGGACTTAACTTCACGCTTCGTAAGGGCTTAACCTCACACTCTACCTAAGAGTGGGGGCTTAATTTCACAATAAGTAAGGGCTTAATCTCGCACTGTAGCTAAGAGTAGGGGCATAATATCATGCTACTTACTGGCTTAAACTCACACTCTGGCTAGGAGTAAGGGCTTAAACTCACACTCTATCTAACTGTAGGATATTAACTTAAGGCTAGACAAGGGCATAACCTCACACTCTAGCTCAGTGTAGTTGCTTACCTTCATGCAAGGTAACGGCGTAACCTCACACACTGGGTAAGTGTAGGGGCTTAAACTTCACCCCAAACAAGGGCTTAACCTCACACTGTACCTAAGTGTAGGGGCTTAACTCCACGCTAGGTAAGGGGGTAAGATCACATTCTACTTAAGAGTATGCGCTTAACTTCACGCTAGGTGAGGGCTAACCTCACACTCTATCTAACAATAGGGGCATAACCTAACGCAAGGCAAGGGCTTATCCTCACACTCTAGCTCAGTGTAGGGGCTTAACTTCACGCTAGGTAACGGCGTAAACACACACACTAGCCAAGTGTAGGGGCTAAACTCAAGCTCGGTAAGGTCTTACCCTCACACTCTAGCTGGGAGTAGGGGCTTATCTGACGCTAGGTAAGGGCTTATCGTCACACCTTAGCTAAGTGTAGTGGCTTACCTTCACGCTAAGTAAGGGCTTAACCTCACACCCTAGCTAAGAGTAGCAGCTTGCCTTCACGCCATTTCAGTGTTTAACCTCACACTCTAGCTAAGATTAGGGGCTTTATATCGCGCTATGTAAGGGCTAAACTCACACACTAGATAAAAGTATGAGCTTGTCTTCACGCTATGTGTTTAACCTCACACTCTAGCTAAGAGCACGGCCTTAATATCATGATAGGTAAGGACTAATCCGCAAAATCTAGCTAAGAGTAAAGGGAATAAAACCACGCTAGGTAGTGGCTTAAACTCACTCTCTTGCTAGAGTAAGGGCTTAAAATCCGCTAGGTCAGGGCTTAACCTCACACTCTAACTAGGAGTATTGGCTCAACCTCACGAGAGGTAAGGGCATAATCTCACACACTAGCTAAGAATTGTGGCTTAATTTTGCGATAGAAAAGGGCTTAAACTCACACCCTAGCTAAGAGTAGGAGTTTGTCTTCAGGTTGGGTAAGGACTTAACCTCACACTATAGATAAGAATAGGGGCTTGTCTTCAGGTTGGGTAAGGTCTTAACCTCACACTATAGCTAAGATTAGGGGCTTGTCTTCAGGTTGGGTAAGGTCTTAACCTCACACTATACCTAAGACTACGAGCTTGTCTTCAGGTTTGGTAAGGACTTAGCCTCACACTATAGCTAAGACTAGGAGCTTGTCTTCAGGTTTGGTAAGGTCTTAACCTCACACTATAGCTAAGACTAGGAGCTTGTCTTCAGGTTTGGTAAGGACTTAGCCTCACACTATTGCTAAGGGTAGGAGTTTGTCTTCAGGTTTGGTAAGGTCTTAACCTCACACTATAGCTAAGACTAGGAGCTTGTCTTCAGGTTTGGTAAGGACTTAGCCTCACACTATAGCTAAGACTAGGAGCTTGTCTTCAGGTTTGGTAAGGTCTTAACCTCACACTATAGATAAGAATAGTGGCTTGTCTTCAGGTTGGGTAAGGTCTTAACCTCACACTATAGATAAGAATAGGGGCTTGTCTTCAGGTTGGGTAAGGTATTAACCTCACACTATAGCTAAGATTAGTGGCTTGTCTTCAGGTTGGGTAAGGTCTTAACCTCACACTATTGCTAAGATTAGTGGCTTGTCTTCAGGTTGGGTAAGGTCTTAACCTCACACTATAGATAAGAATAGGGGCTTGTCTTCAGGTTGGGTAAGGTCTTAACCTCACACTATAGCTAAGATTAGTGGCTTGTCTTCAGGTTGGGTAAGGTCTTAACCTCACACTATTGCTAAGGATGGAGCTTGTCTTCAGGTTTGGTAAGGACTTAGCCTCACACAATTGCTAAGGGTAGGAGTTTGTCTTCAGGTTTGGTAAGGACTTAGCCTCACACTATAGCTAAGACTAGGACCTTGTCTTCAGGTTGGGTAAGGTCTTAACCTCACACTATACCTAAGACTAGGAGCTTGTCTTCAGGTTTGGTAAGGACTTAGCCTCACACTATTGCTAAGGGTAGGAGTTTGTCTTCAGGTTTGGTAAGGACTTAACCTCACAATATTGCTAAGGGTAGGAGTTTGTCTTCAGGTTTGGTAAGGACTTAGCCTCACACTATTGCTAAGGGTAGGAGTTTGTCTTCAGGTTTGGTAAGGACTTAACCTCACACTATAGCTAAGACTAGGAGCTTGTCTTCAGGTTTGGTAAGGACTTAGCCTCATACTATAGCTAAGGGTAGGAGTTTGTCTTCAGGTTTGGTAAGGACTTAGCCTCACACTATTGCTAAGGGTAGGAGTTTGTCTTCAGGTTTGGTAAGGACTTAACCTCACACTATTGCTAAGGGTAGGAGTTTGTCTTCAGGTTTGGTAAGGTCTTAACCTCACACTATAGATAAGAATAGGGGCTTGTCTTCAGTTTGGGTAAGGTCTTAACCTCACAATATAGATAAGAATAGTGGCTTGTCTTCAGGTTGGGTAAGGTCTTAACCTCACACTATAGATAAGAATAGGGGCTTGTCTTCAGGTTGGGTAAGGTCTTAACCTCACACTATTGCTAAGGGTAGGAGCTTGTCATCAGGTTTGGTAAGGACTTAGCCTCACACTATTGCTAAGGGTAGGAGTTTGTCTTCAGGTTTGGTAAAGACTTAACCTCACACTATTGCTAAGGGTAGGAGTTTGTCTTCAGGTTTGGTAAGGTCTTAACCTCACACTATAGATAAGAATAGTGGCTTGTCTTCAGGTTTGGTAAGGTCTTAACCTCACACTATAGATAAGAATAGTGGCTTGTCTTCAGGTTGGGTAAGGTCTTAACCTCACACTATATCTAAGACTAGGAGCTTGTCTTCAGGTTTGGTAAGGACTTAACCTCACACTATAGCTAAAAGTACGAGCTTGTCTTCAGGTTGGGTAAGGACTTAACCTCACACTATAGCTAAGACTAGGAGCTTGTCTTCAGGTTTGGTAAGGACTTAACCTCACACTGTTGCTAAGGGTAGGAGTTTGTCTTCAGGTTTGGTAAGGACTTAGCCTCACACTATTGCTATGGGTAGGAGTTTGTCTTCAGGTTTGGTAAGGACTTAACCTCACACTATAGATAATAATAGTGGCTTGTCTTCAGGTTGGGTAAGGTCTTAACCTCACACTATAGATAAGAATAGGGGCTTGTCTTCAGGTTGGGTAAGGTCTTAACCTCACACTATAGCTAAGATTAGTGGCTTGTCTTCAGGTTGGGTAAGGTCTTAACCTCACACTATAGATAAGAATAGTGGCTTGTCTTCAGGTTGGGTAAGGTCTTAACCTCACACTATAGCTAAGATTAGTGGCTTGTCTTCAGGTTGGGTAAGGTCTTAACCTCACACTATTGCTAAGGGTAGGAGTTTGTCTTCAGGTTTGGTAAGGTCTTAACCTCACACTATAGCTAAGACTAGGAGCTTGTCTTCAGGTTTGGTAAGGACTTAGCCTCACACTATAGCTAAGACTAGGAGCTTGTCTTCAGGTTTGGTAAGGTCTTAACCTCACACTATAGATAAGAATAGTGGCTTGTCTTCAGGTTGGGTAAGGTCTTAACCTCACACTATAGATAAGAATAGGGGCTTGTCTTCAGGTTGGGTAAGGTCTTAACCTCACACTCTAGCTGGGAGTAGGGGCTTATCTGACGCTAGGTAAGGGCTTATCGTCACACCTTAGCTAAGTGTAGTGGCTTACCTTCACGCTAAGTAAGGGCTTAACCTCACACCCTAGCTAAGAGTAGGAGCTTGCCTTCACGCCATTTCAGTGTTTAACCTCACACTCTAGCTAAGATTAGGGGCTTTATATCGCGCTATGTAAGGGCTAAACTCACACACTAGATAAAAGTATGAGCTTGTCTTCACGCTATGTGTTTAACCTCACACTCTAGCTAAGAGCACGGCCTTAATATCATGATAGGTAAGGACTAATCCGCAAAATCTAGCTAAGAGTAAAGGGAGTAAAACCACGCTAGGTAGTGGCTTAAACTCACTCTCTTGCTAGAGTAAGGGCTTAAAATCCGCTAGGTCAGGGCTTAACCTCACACTCTAACTAGGAGTATTGGCTCAACCTCACGAGAGGTAAGGGCATAATCTCACACACTAGCTAAGAATTGTGGCTTAATTTTGCGATAGAAAAGGGCTTAAACTCACACCCTAGCTAAGAGTAGGAGTTTGTCTTCAGGTTGGGTAAGGACTTAACCTCACACTATAGATAAGAATAGGGGCTTGTCTTCAGGTTGGGTAAGGTCTTAACCTCACACTATAGCTAAGATTAGGGGCTTGTCTTCAGGTTGGGTAAGGTCTTAACCTCACACTATACCTAGGACTACGAGCTTGTATTCAGGTTTGGTAAGGACTTAGCCTCACACTATTGCTAAGAGTAGGGGCTTGCCTTCAGGTTGGGTAACGACTTAACGTCACACTATAGCTAAGAGTAGGGGCTTGTCTTCAGGTTGGGTAATGACTTCACCTGACACTATAGCTAAAAGTACGAGCTTGTCTTCAGGTTTGGTAAGGTCTTAACCTCACACTATAGCTAAGACTAGGAGCTTGTCTTCAGGTTTGGTAAGGACTTAGCCTCACACTATTGCTAAGGGTAGGAGTTTGTCTTCAGGTTTGGTAAGGACTTAACCTCACACTATAGCTAAGACTAGGAGCTTGTCTTCAGGTTTGGTAAGGTCTTAACCTCACACTATAGCTAAGACTAGGAGCTTGTCTTCAGGTTTGGTAAGGACTTAGCCTCACACTATAGCTAAGACTAGGAGCTTGTCTTCAGGTTTGGTAAGGACTTAATCTCACACTATAGATAAGAATAGTGGCTTGTCTTCAGGTTGGGTAAGGTCTTAACCTCACACTATAGCTAAGATTAGTGTCTTGTCTTCAGGTTGGGTAAGGTCTTAACCTCACACTATAGCTAAGATTAGTGTCTTGTCTTCAGGTTGGGTAAGGTCTTAACCTCACACTATAGCTAAGATTAGTGGCTTGTCTTCAGGTTTGGTAAGGACTTAACCTCACACTATAGCTAAGATTAGTGTCTTGTCTTCAGGTTGGGTAAGGTCTTAACCTCACACTATAGCTAAGATTAGTGTCTTGTCTTCAGGTTGGGTAAGGTCTTAACCTCACTCTATAGATAAGAATAGTGGCTTGTCTTCAGGTTTGGTAAGGACTTAACCTCACACTATAGCTAAGATTAGTGTCTTGTCTTCAGGTTGGGTAAGGTCTTAACCTCACACTATAGCTAAGATTAGTGTCTTGTCTTCAGGTTGGGTAAGGTCTTAACCTCACACTATAGCTAAGATTAGTGTCTTGTCTTCAGGTTGGGTAAGGTCTTAACCTCACACTATTGCTAAGGGTAGGAGCTTGTCTTCAGGTTTGGTAAGGACTTAACCTCACACTATTGCTAAGGGTAGGAGTTTGTCTTCAGGTTTGGTAAGGACTTAGCCTCACACTATTGCTAAGGGTAGGAGTTTGTCTTCAGGTTTGGTAAGGACTTAGCCTCACACTATTGCTAAGGGTAGGAGTTTGTCTTCAGGTTTGGTAAGGACTTAACCTCACACTATTGCTAAGGGTAGGAGTTTGTCTTCAGGTTTGGTAAGGACTTAACCTCACACTATTGCTATGGGTAGGAGTTTGTCTTCAGGTTTGGTAAGGACTTAGCCTCACACTATTGCTAAGGGTAGGAGTTTGTCTTCAGGTTTGGTAAGGACTTAACCTCACACTATAGCTAAGACTAGGAGCTTGTCTTCAGGTTTGGTAAGGACTTAGCCTCATACTATAGCTAAGGGTAGGAGTTTGTCTTCAGGTTTGGTAAGGACTTAACCTCACACTATAGCTAAGGGTAGGAGTTTGTCTTCAGGTTTGGTAAGGACTTAGCCTCACACTATAGCTAAGACTAGGAGCTTGTCTTCAGGTTTGGTAAGGTCTTAACCTCACACTATAGATAAGAATAGTGGCTTGTCTTCAGGTTGGGTAAGGTCTTAACCTCACACTATAGATAAGAATAGGGGCTTGTCTTCAGGTTGGGTAAGGTCTTAACCTCACACTATAGCTAAGATTAGTGGCTTGTCTTCAGGTTGGGTAAGGTCTTAACCTCACACTATTGCTAAGATTAGTGGCTTGTCTTCAGGTTGGGTAAGGTCTTAACCTCACACTATAGATAAGAATAGGGGCTTGTCTTCAGGTTGGGTAAGGTCTTAACCTCACACTATAGCTAAGATTAGTGGCTTGTCTTCAGGTTGGGTAAGGTCTTAACCTCACACTATTGCTAAGGGTAGGAGCTTGTCTTCAGGTTTGGTAAGGACTTAGCCTCACATTATTGCTAAGGGTTGGAGTTTGTCTTCAGGTTTGGTAAGGACTTAGCCTCACACTATAGCTAAGACTAGGAGCTTGTCTTCAGGTTGGGTAAGGTCTTAACCTCACACTATACCTAAGACTAGGAGCTTGTCTTCAGGTTTGGTAAGGACTTAACCGCACACTATTTGTAAGGGTAGGAGTTTGTCTTCAGGTTTGGTAAGGACTTAGCCTCACACTATTGCTAAGCGTAGGGGTTTGTCTTCAGGTTTGGTAAGGACTTAGCCACACACTATTGCTAAGGGTAGGAGTTTGTCTTCAGGTTTGGTAAGGACTTAACCTCACACTATAGCTAAGACTAGGAGCTTGTCTTCAGGTTTGGTAAGGTCTTAACCTCACACTATAGATAAGAATAGTGGCTTGTCTTCAGGTTGGGTAAGGTCTTAACCTCACACTATAGATAAGAATAGGGGCTTGTCTTCAGGTTGGGTAAGGTCTTAACCTCACACTATAGCTAAGATTAGTGGCTTGTCTTCAGGTTGGGTAAGGTCTTAACCTCACACTATAGATAAGAATAGGGGCTTGTCTTCAGGTTGGGTAAGGTCTTAACCTCACACTATTGCTAAGATTAGTGGCTTGTCTTCAGGTTGGGTAAGGTTTTAACCTCACACTATAGATAAGAATAGGGGCTTGTCTTCAGGTTGGGTAAGGTCTTAACCTCACACTATTGCTAAGATTAGTGGCTTGTCTTCAGGTTGGGTAAGGTCTTAACCTCACACTATTGCTAAGGGTAGGAGTTTGTCTTCAGGTTTGGTAAGGACTTAGCCTCACACTATAGCTAAGGGTAGGAGTTTGTCTTCAGGTTGGGTAAGGACTTAAAGTCACACTGTAGCAAAGAGTAGGGGCTTGTTTTCACGCTATGTAATGACTGAAGCTCACACACTAGCTAAGAGTAGCGGCATAATTTCACAATAGGTAAGGGCTTCTTCTCACTCTAGCTAAGATAAGAGTAAGGGTTTAATTTCATGGTAAGTAAGAGCTTAACCTCACACTCTAACAAAGAGCAGAGCTTAACTTCACGCTAGGTGCGGGACTAACCTCACAATCTAGCTACGAGTGGGGGCCTAATTCACGCTAGGTAAAGGGTTACTCTTAAACTCTAGCTAAGATTAGGGGCTTACCCTCACGCTAGGAAAGGGCTTATACTCACACCCACCGAGCTCGATAGCTGCAGTCGCTTAAGTGCGGCCAGTATCCATTATTCGGGAGATAGTAGGTTCGAACCCCACTGTAGGCAGCCCTGAAAATGGTTTTCCGTGGTTTCCCATTTTCACACCAGGCAAATGCTGGGGCTGTACCTTAATTAAGGCCACGGCCGCTTCCTTCCCACTCCTAGCCCTTCCCTTTCCCATCGTCGCCATAAGACCTATCTGTGTCGGTGCGACGTAAAGCAACTAGCAAAAAAAAAAAAATACCCACACCCTAGCTAGGAGGAGGAGCTTATCATCAGGCTACGTAAGGGCTTATCCTCAATCTCTAGCAAAGAGGAGGAGACGAGCTTATTTTCACGCTAGCAAAGGGCGTAAGCTCAAAATAAAGCTAAGAGTAGGGAATAAATATCGCACTAGGTAATGAAATAACCTCACAATTTACCTTAGAGCAGGGGCATAACTTCACATTAAGTGAGGCCTTAACCTCACACTCTGGCAAAGAGTACGAGCTTAATCTCACGCTAGGCAAGGGCATAACCTCGTACTGTACCTAAGTGTAGGAGCTTACCTTTTCGCTAGGTAAAGCCATAACCTCACATTCTCGCTAAGTTTAGGCGCTTAACTTCACGCTAGGTGAAGGCTAACCTCAACTCTATCTAAGCGTAGGGGCTTAACTTCACAATAGACAAGGGCTTAACCTCAAATTCTAGCTAAGTTTCGGGGCTTAATTTCACCCTAGGTAACGGCGTAAACTCACACTCTAGCTATGAGTAGGGGCTTAACTTCCCGTTAAGCAAGGACATAAACTCAACCTCTTAGTAATGGTAAGGGCTTAACTTTACACTAGGCATGGGCTTAACCTCACACACTAGCTGAGAGTAGGGCTTAACTTCACGCCAGGTAAGGGCATAACCTCACACAATAGCTAAGGATAGGGGCTTAACTTCTTGCTAGGAAAAGTCTTAACCTCACACTCTAGCTAGTGTAGGGGCTTAACTTCACGCTAGATAACGGCGTAACCTCACAGTCTAACAAAGTGTAGGGGCTTTACTTCACGCTAGTTATGGGCTTAACCTCACAACCTAGATTAGTGTAGGGGCTTAACTCACGCTCGTCAAGGGCTTAACTTCACATTATTTGTAGGAGGAGGGCTTAATTTCATGCTAGGTAATGACTTAAAATCGCACTCTAGCTAAGAGCAGGGGCTGAACTCACGCTAGGAATCGCTTAACCTTAAACTCTAGGCAAGGGTAGGGGCTTATCTTCACGCTGGTAAGGGCATAACCTCGCAGTGTACTAAGTGTAAGAGCTTGTCTTTACGCAATGTAAGGGGTTAACCTCACACTCTAGCTAAGAGTAGCGGCTTAACTTCAAGCTAGGCAAGGACTTAACCTCACACTGTAACTATGACTAGGAGTTTGTATTCACACTACGTAAGTGTTAAATCTCACACTCTAGATAAGTGTAGGGGCATAATCTCACGCTAGTAAGGGCTTATCCTCACACTTTAGCTAAGAATAGGAGCTAAATCTCACGCTAGGTGAGGGCTAATCTGACACTCTATATAAGAGCAGGAGATCAACTTCCGCTAGGTAAGGCTTAATCTCACACTCTATCTAAGAGTATTGGCTCAACCGCACGATAGGTAAAGGCTTAATATCACACCCTGGCTGACAGTAGGGACTTCGTCTCAAGCTAGGTGAGGGTTAACATGACATTTCATTTAAGAGTCAGGGTTTAACTTCAAGCTAGGTAATGGCTTAATCTTGCACTCTGGATAGGTGTAGGGGCTTAAAATCACGATAGGTAATGGGCTTTATCTCACATTATACCTAGGTGTAGGGATTAATATCCACTAGGTAAGGGCTTAATCTCACTCTCTAGCTAAGGGTAGGAGCTCAAACTCACGATAAGTAACGGTTTAAACTCACACTCTGGCTAAGAGCAGGGGCTTAGTCTCACGCTAGGTGAGGGCTAACCTGACAATCTATCTAAAGTAGGGCTTAACTTCCTGCAATGTAAAGGCTTAATCTCACAATCTAGCTAAGTGTAGGGGCTAAATTTCACGCTAGATAGGGCAAAACCTCACACACTAGATAAGTGCGGGGAATTATCTTCACGCATTTAAGGGCTTAACCTCACACTCTAGGTAACAGTGGGAAATTAACTCACAATAGTTATGAGCTTAACCTTACCTTTTAGCTTGTCTTCACGCTATGTAAGGACTTAACCTCTCACGCTAAGAGCAGGAGCTAATCTAGGTAGGGACATATCCTGACAAACTGGCTACGAGTAGGGGCTTATTTTCGCGCTAGGTAGAGTCTTGTACTCACACTCTTGATAAGAGTAGGGACTTATCTTCACGGTAGGTAGGGGCTTATGTTCACACTCTGGGTAAGAGTAGGGCCTTAGACTCACGCTAGGTGAGGGCTAAACTGACAATCTATCTAAGAGTAGGGGCTTAAGATCCTGCTATGTAAGGGCTTAATCTCACACTCTAGCTAAGAGCACGGGCTTAACTTCACGCTAGGCAAGGGCTTAACTTCACACTCTAGCTAAGGCTAGGGGCTTAACATCACACTGTGTAACTCTCATTGTAGCTAAGTGTAGGGGCTTGCCATCACGCTATATATGGACTTAACCTCACCCTCTATCCAAGTGTAGGGGCTTAAATTCGTGATGTTTGGGACATCACTGCATGTTTTTAATTATTGAACTATGTAATTAATTGATAAGGGTTTTTATCATCCATTTCAATCATCATTTCATTTCTTTGCATCGCGGCTATAACGTATTCTGAATGAACAAATTATTGGGTAAAGTATTTCAACATCATGTATATTAATAACTTGCAGTAAATTTTCCAATAGCCGTTGTGAGGTGACCAGAGTCAGCAGGCTAATTTCAGCCCAATTCCAGGAAAAGTACGTCATCTAGGTTACGAGAGACCTTACCCTCTCTACCTCATGAAGAGACAGTTGATACATTATTAACACCCACTTTTCAAACTCCGCTTCGGGACGCTTTATTTCAGCGGAAACGTTCAGCCTATGTGAATGAACGTAATGAAGCAACGTGATGGATGCACAGCTATACAAGGGAGAAGGGATGAGACCTCGAATCTTACTGGTCCATGTGATATGGCTTGTGGAAGGAGACTTTTGAACCGATATATACCACCGACAAGAGCTGGAGAGGACATTGTTATTAGCAATCTTATTGAGATTGAGATTCACATTCACATTCTTATTGGAGATTCTGATTCTCACTCTTGGAAGAGACTCTTACTACGATTCTACGTCTGCACGTTGGAGAAGATTTTAACTTAGTTCACTTCGTATCTGAGTATATTCTAATCAAAAGTTACTCTCATTGGGACTTGTTATCTCAATGACGAGAGGTAGTCAACGGGAGATCGGTTTTGACTAGTTAGGGGAGGAGAGCTTTTATTATGAATTTAGCTACGCTACTGTTCCGTAATACGGAAGAATACGAGTGTATTCTCTCCATGAACATAACCCATGGTGGTTTTGCATTTAAAATTAGGACTCATTACGACTTTATGTAAGGAGTACAGTAGGATGTGTTAAAGACAGGAAATGTAGGACTGGAATCCAACAACAGAGAAGGCAGCCGGTACGAGATCCTCATATCATCAGCTTCAAGACAACAGAGTCTACAATTGGTGAGCTAAAGGCATAAGTTACTGCAAGTCTTCGCGCAACAGTTCATTTTTAAAATTAATTTCATTCAATTTTTCTTTTGCTTCCGTAAGTTCAGATTTCGTTAAAACGCCGTTACGTCTCGTTTTTCATCTTAATAAATAGCTGTTTTAATTTTTATGTTCTGAAATTATTATTAATGATCCTTAAATTCCAATTCCAATTATCTACTTTTGTTTTCAAGCCATAAGCTTGAAGACTGGCGCCCTTGGGATACTGTTTATGGAGAAACAATGATATATCATTTATTTATTTTAATATTAAAGTGACCTGCCACGTTATAAATTTGTCATACATCTGTGGGCCAAGTGGGTACGTCACAAATTCACCCTAGGCAAGGACATAAACTCACACTCCTGCTAAGAGTAGGGCCGTAATATCACGCTATGTAAAGGCTTAACCTCAGAGTCCAGCTAAGAGTAGGGGCTTAATATCACGCTATGTATGAGCTTAACCTCACAACGTAGCTAAAATTAGGGGCTTAACCTCACACTCTAGACAAGAGTAGGAGCTTGTCTTCACGCTCGGTAACGGCTTAACGTTACACACTCGCTAAGAGTAGGGGCTTAATATCTCGCTAGGTAAAGGCGTAACCTCACAATCCAGCAAAGAGTAGGGGCTTAACTTCACACTGGGTGAGGGATAACCTCAGAGTCTTCCTAAGCGTAGGGGCTTAACTTCACGCTAAGTAAGGGCTTAAACTGACACTCTACCTAAGAGTATTGGCCTAACTTCACGCTAATTAGGCGGAAACTCGCACTCTAGCTAAGGGTAGGGGCCTGACTTCACGCTAGGTAACGGCGTATCCTCACACAATAGCTTAGAGTAGGGGTTTAATCTCACGCTAGTCACACTATAGATAAGTAATTGGGTCTTAATCTAACGCTAGGTAAGGACTTAACTTAGCGTTATCTCACGCTACTGTAGGGCATTACTTACACTCTATCTAAGTGTAACGCTAGGTAACGGCGAAACCTCACACTCTAACTAGGTGTAGGGGCTTAACTTCAAGCTAGGTAAGGGCTTAACCTCACACTCTAGCTAATATTAGGGGCTTAATCTCAAACATGGTGAGGGCTAACCTGACACTCTATCTAAGATCAGGTGATTAACTTCACGCTATGTAAAGCCTTAATATCACACTCTAGCTAATTGTAACGGTAGGTAACGGCGTAAACTCACAGTATTTTAAAAGTAGGGGCTTAACTTCACGCTAGATAAGGCGTTAACCTCACACGGTAGCTAACGGTAGGGTTTGAAGTTCACGCTATAAAAGTGCTTAACCTCGCACTCTGAGTAAGTGTAGGCGCTTTATATCACGCTAGGTAGGGCCTTAAATTCACACTCTAGCTATGTGTAGGGGCATACTCATGCTAGGTAAGGTCCTGACCTCACATTCTATCTAAGAGTAGTTGCTTAATATCACTCGAGGTAAGGGCCTAAGTTCACATCCTAGCTAAGTGTATGATATTTGGACATGCATCTTAAGAAGGTCATTGTTCAGTAGACTCTCCAAATTCTCCCTCTGTTCCCAATAAAGAAGCAGACCTCTACCAAGCCCTGCTGAGAGCTTTAGTCACGTATCCACGTGTTTAGTGTTCAGTGTGTATTTACAGGAACACCTGCTGATCGAGTGACAATCCCGCGAATAGATACAATAATGGCCCCCAAAGCGCAACCCTTATGAAACTGATAGTTCCATTTCCAGTGCCTGTTTCGTCCTTTTAAGCAGCCATATACTTCAAGCAATATTGAAGCCAGTTTAACATTATGATACATTTTTCTCCAGCCAACCCAAATTCCTATCAGGCTTACAGACGAATTGTCAAAATGTGAAATAAAAAATAAGTCCAGAACTTGTGGCGAAAAAAATAGTATGTGGTATCAATAAATGCTATATTCATAGGAATGACGAAAACGATGTAAATCACAGCACTGGTAATGAAAAATTATCGACCCACGACACAAAGGATCATCAAACAGTATACATTTTGAGCTACTCAGCACCTAAGGCAGGCAGGTATCATTTCACTGGTGGGAACTTGTCAGACCGCGGACTCGTTAACATGACATTTATCAATGAGCAGAGTCGGTGGCGCGCAAGTGCAGGGAGCATACAACAAACAAAATTAAAGAGAAGGGAATCAATTTAAACAAGTTATATTTCAACCATAAATGACTAAAACAGGCAAAGTGCAACAATCCAAGAATAGGAATGGCTCGGCCCTTTTAACAACAAAATGCAATTGAGACGGATCTTGATTAAAAAGATTCTTGCGAATAACCCCAATAAGTTTTTGTAAAAGCCCGATACCCGTATTCGGCAGAAAAGCACAATTACTAAATATGTTATTTAAATATTTCTTTTTCTTTTAAAAATGACAATGATTAAGAAAGAAGGGTGAGGTATTAATACATTTTGACAATAGCCACACTTACAATCAAACATGATGTTAGAACACGTTACAAGACACAAATATACGACTAAATACCGTTAAAAAAAAAAAGGAAAAAAGGAGACAGACTGAGAAGGGAAGGAAATGGAGGGGGATTTTTTCAGGCTGCTTAAACTCTATAAGTTGGCAGTGCGAGCGAGCGCTCCGGCCTCAGGAAGTGGCAACACTTCTAACATTTGTCCAGATACAGTTTATCATGTAAAGTAGAAGATTAATTAAGGTATCAGTCTGAAGGACTCTCTTAGAATGAAAGCCAGAAGGGCATAGAATAATCAATAGTTCAGTCTTCAAGTTTTGATGGAAAACACGAAACATGAAAAAGTTATAACATTTGCTCATCCAGTCTGAAGATTTTCAATGCAGCTTTTCACAGAATAAAAATATAAAACATCGCAACGGGCCAGCCACCTGCGACATATTCCGCTCTCTCCACTCGATGTCTGATCGGAGAAACAAAGTAATAGCACGCTTATATAGTTGGTGATGCAAGTCCAGAAATTACTCGAAGAAAAATAGGTAGCGTGAGGTCACAGCGGAGCAGCTGTGAACGGCTGGGTGAGCAAGCAGCAGTAGTAGAGATGCCGTAACAAACTTGCGTCTTGCAGTTCTACTTCATTTGTTCTTATTCCAATTGTTGCACAATTCTCGCATAAACTTTTAAATACTGATTCAGACTGTTTCAGCGGTCTCTAATCATTTCAGCCAAAGGCGAATTATCTAGATCAGATTGTACTGCTTCATCGATTGCAATAAGAGCAGGTCCCAGCGATAACATTACATACCAAGTGTTTGCAATATTTCTCACCATTGTAAAGCCTAAATCAGAATTGAAATACTGCGTAATGACATCCTTACAGCACCCTCCACCACAGTTTCGTTGATTATCAAGCAGTAATAGAGATTATAAATATTGTAGACTTCACTGATTCACATAAAATGAAAATTTGCTACGTTTAACAGTAATGACAGTAGGCTAACATTTACTGACAGTCGTCTGTCGTTGGAAGCAACTGGCGACTTGCGACAGTGATGACTGTGACACACGTACCTTGTCTGATGAAGGACATGGGAGTCTTGCTTTCAGTGCCATTAAACCCGTGGATAACAATCACATTCTTTTTCCCAGGATCCCAGCCCGCGTACCTCAGTGAAGAGTGGCTACGTAGGTCTACCTGCTTGCCGGGCCTACTGTCGCTGCAACACACGAAACAAGACTGAATTACAATGAAGAATATCTGAAAATAGAAGCGTTCCTTAACCCTAGAATATGCGTCATGTGGCAGCCCACGAACAAGTCATCAGTGAGGAAGATCTGTGGAAAGATGAAACCTTCACAACCAACGTTCAGAGGTTTGATCGTCAAACTTCCCAGGAGATAGGTGGCTGGCGTTTGATCGCCAAACTTCTTAGGAGATAGGTGGCTGGCATTTGTTCGCCAAACTACCCAGGAGATAGGTGGCTGGCGTTTGATCGCCAAACTTTCCAGGAGATAGGTGGCTGGCGTTTGATCGCCAAACTTCCCAGGAGATAGGTGGCTGGCATTTGATCGTCAAACTTCCCAGGAGATAGGTGGCTGGCGTTTGATCGCCAAACTTCTTAGGAGATAGGTGGCTGGCGTTTGATCGTCAAACTTACCAGGAGGTAGGTGGCTGGCATTTGATCGCCAAACTTCCCAGGAGATAGGTGGCTGGCATTTGTTCGGCAAACTTCCCAGGAGATAGGTGGCTGGCGTTTGATCGCCAAACTTCCCAGGAGATAGGTGGCTGGCGTTTGATCGCCAAACTTCCGAGGAGATAGGTGGCTGGCATTTGATCGTCAAACTTCCCAGGAGATAGGTGGCTGGCATTTGATCGCCAAACTTCCCAGGAGATAGGTGGCTGGCATTTGATCGCCAAACTTCCCAGGAGATAGGTGGCTGGCATTTGATCGCCAAACTTCCCAGGAGATAGGTGGCTGGCATTTGATCGCCAAACTTCCCAGGAGATAGGTGGCTGGCATTTGATCGCCAAACTTCCCAGGAGATAGGTGGCTGGCATTTGATCGCCAAACTTCCCAGGAGATAGGTGGCTGGCATTTGATGGATAGGTGGCTGGCATTTGATCGCCAAACTTCCCAGGAGATAGGTGGCTGGCATTTGATCGCCAAACTTCCCAGGAGATAGGTGGCTGGCATTTGATCGTCAAACTTCCCAGGAGATAGGTGGCTGGCATTTGATCTCCAAACTTCCCAGGAGATAGGTGGCTGGCATTTGATCGCCAAACTTCCCAGGAGATAGGTGGCTGGCATTTGATCGCCAAACTTCCCAGGAGATAGGTGGCTGGCATTTGATCGCCAAACTTCCCAGGAGATAGGTGGCTGGCATTTGATCGCCAAACTTCCCAGGAGATAGGTGGCTGGCATTTGATCGCCAAACTTCCCAGGAGATAGGTGGCTGGCATTTGATCGCCAAACTTCCCAGGAGATAGGTGGCTGGCATTTGATCGCCAAACTTCCCAGGAGATAGGTGGCTGGCATTTGATCGCCAAACTTCCCAGGAGATAGGTGGCTGGCATTTGATCGCCAAACTTCCCAGGAGATAGGTGGCTGGAACAGGAATATCGATAACAAGTGACCGTACTGTGATGTTGGTTCCACACACCGAAACATTGTCGTATAAACGTACTGTATGTCAAAAATCCTTCGTTTCTTTTTCATGTTATTAATTTATTAATGAAAGTTTACATTTATGTTCAACCTAACAATTCAGTTTTATTTACAGACGAGGCAACGCTTTGAAGAGACGGAATTACGGCAGTTAACGCTGGACGTCACGTATGAGGACTGCCCGAGATGCACTGTAAAGTAGGACCAGGTCACGTTATGTAGCAGAGAATTCGGATGAAGAAACTGCTGTTCGACGTGTTATGAAAGCCATTCGACATCATCAGGGAGAGAGCGACAGTCCGTGTGTGTCTAGACGCATTTCGAGTATATCTTGAATGCTTCCTAACGTCAAGAACAGATTATGTCTCATTTTAAGATGTTCTTCTTCTTCTTTATCTGTTTACCCTCCACGGTCGGTTTTTCTCTCGGACTCAGCGAGGGATCCCACCACTACCACCACACGAGCAGTGTCCTAGAGCTTCAGATTCTGGGTTGGGAGATACAACTGGGGAGGATAACCAGTACCTCGCCCAGGCGGTCTCACCTGCTATGTTGAACAGGGGCCTTGCGGGAGAATGGGAAGATTGGAAGGGACAGACAAGGAAGAGGGAAGGAAGCGGCCGTGGCCTTAAGTTAGGTACCATCCCGTCATTTGCCTGAAGGAGAAATGGTAAACCACGGAAAACCACTTCCGGGATGGCTGAGGTGGGAAACGAACCCACCTCTACTCAGTTGACCTCCCGAGGCTGAGTGGACACCGTTCCAGCCCGCGTACCACTTTTGAAATTTCGTGGCAGAGCCGGCAATCGAACCCGGGCCTCCGGGGTTGACAGGTAATCACACTAACCGCTACACCACAGAGGCGGTTAAATGAATGATATTTTGAACTTAAAAAAAAAGGATTTTGGAACATACGAAACTCTTTCTTCTTTTGGTATAAGGAACCCGGCCCCAAAGTTTGTACAATCACCCTGCATTGCTTCACTAGGGAATTCTAGGTTCAGTAGTGTGTCAAATTGCATAGCTCTTAACGTGCTCGGTTCACCCGAAAGGACGTGGGTTCGATTCCCCGTCAGGAAGTCCTAAAACTTAAGAAACGAGATTACTACATTGGGAGGTGTACATGGCCCTGAGATTCATTCAGCCTGCACAAAAAATGAGTACCAGGTTAATTCCTGGGGACACGTACCAAGGGCCTGTACGGAGATGACTTTTCTTACGGTTACCAAACGTCTTTCCTTATGCGAAGACTGGGTTAGGAAATTTTCACTCTCTTGCCTACCGTCAGACACAATCAAGTTTGAGATTTCATTGTAATGGAAGACACTATTTACATCCTCCGAAAGACTGTCTTAAAGGTTTTCGCAACTGATGCCTGTAGGAATGTCGAGGTATCGTACGAAATACTCGATCCAATGTAAAACCACACTTTTACTCACTTTCAACGAACAGTGATCTAATAGCCCAGACAGCCGTGAGCCGTGAGCACGCTTTAGTAAGAGGCCGAATAGCGTAGAGTCGCCACGTCACTGGCATTGGCTTAAAGTAGCACCGACATAGATAGGTTTTATGGCGACGATGGGATAGGAAGGGGCTAGGAGTAGGAAGAAAGCTGCCGTGGCCTTAATTAATTAACACATTATCGTCCGGGCGCGCGCTACTCCATTCTTTCCTGTAGACCGGCAACAAAAGCCACCCAGCATGAGAAGTAGGATGAAATATAAATGCCTGTAAAACCTGAAAATGGTTCTAGGACTGTGTTTTCATCCATCAACCCCACTGTCACTGGCATCTTCACTCGTCGCACTTTCACTTCCACGCGTATATTTTGATGTTGACGGACACACATCTTCACAATCACTGATGCTTACACTTTCGCAATCACTAGCGACATCAGATAAACTATCAGCATGAAATTCTCAAAATGAAGCTGTCTTTGCTACGGCGCGCCATGCTGACATCTGACAATTCACTCGGAGTGTTGTGAAATCAACCTTCCTGTGCAGAAAGCTTTGTCAAGGAAAGAATACAGCTATCTAAATTACGATCAACAGAGACTTTAGTTTTAAAGAACACGAAATATTTTGATTAATAAACGGCGGAGAGGATAAAATTACACAAGAATGAAGCAATGTGAGAAAACGTTAATTTACGTATCCCGTCATTAATGTGTTAAGGTGTGAAAGTGGGAAATCACGGAAAACCATCTTCAGGGCTGCCAACAGTGGGGCTCGAACCCACTATCTGCCGGATGCAAGCTCACAGTTGCACGACCAACTCGCCCGGTAAAAGCTATCTGACTTGTAGGCAAGCCAGAGGTGAAACTCCGTCTGCGCTGCTAATATAATGAATGTAGAATTTAATAAAGGTAAAGAGGATGAAGTTTTCCTAAGAGACGGATCTTTTCAGGGTTGAATTTTGAGTTATTTAGTCAATTGTGGTGCTATAATTTGGAACATACCGAAATTGTAATTCTAGACCAGGTCATAAGTGAGCCTCTGTCATTCTGTTGGAAGATCTGGAGAAATTGTGAGCATTTCGAGGACCGGAAGATTAGTCTCAAGCCCAAAAAAAAAACCCTGAAATGTCTTGTTTCCACCTAGCACATGATGTTGCGAACTATAAGCCAAGACTTTTTTAACGGTTAAATGCTGCGATAAAATCCTGATCCAAAATATATTGGAGTCAGTTTAGACAGAACCCTCACCTTTGCTAACTGCACTGGTGTTGTCTATTCGGCACCTCTTTGGTTACCGGTGTCAAGTCACATCCCTCCACCACAGCTCATCTGATGGAGGCCAAGTAAATCTTCGCTGTTACACTCTTTACTTTTTAACACTTTCGTAAATTGTTAATATCATCTTTTTTTCATCTGAAATTTAGGGGGTTCTTCTCCCCTGTGATTCCGTCCCTGATTTGATTTCCAGGACCCCTCTGAGTAGGGGTGGTACAATACGTGCCTGCCTGTCGTAAGAGGCGACTACAGTGGCTTGTGCCAGGCTCCTCCCTGTTACAGCTTCCCTGGTTAACTTGCGTTCCCCTGATCTTCCTTTGGCCGATATTTTCATTTGCCCAAGTTTCGGATCCCTCCCATGTTTTCCCTCTGATTAGTGTTAATAGATGATCACCACCACCACCGAGGACCACTAGCAGGAAGAAAGTGGGCTGAGCTACACTTACCTCGTATAGAGGAAGAACTTGATGTCCGGGTCAGGACACATTGTGGTCCTCTTGAGCACACAGCGCCAGTAGCGGAAGTCCAGACTATTCCACATGGCCGACAGAGTACCTGAGGGTACAAGACAACACAACTTATAGATATGGCTCACCTCATTTATATTCAGCGAACACATATACCCTAGTTATTGCACAACGCACCCCACAAGTCCATGAGACGTCGCCGGTCATCTCTTGCTGATTCTAATCATGATGATCATTTTCCTGCCAGTCATGTCGTGGCTCCGGTACTAACCTATGGAACATTTTCGGTGACAGAAGGTAGCGGGCGTACAGCCTCGAGTGAAAATGGGAAACCACGGGAAAGCATGTTGAGGGTTGCTCGGTACATGGCAACATCTCGCTGTCTCTTCACCAGCAGGACTGTGTGCTACCGGGAGGCTCCATACGCGTGTGCAAGGTCATCAGATGATGGTGAAAGAATATCCTGGAAGGCAGATGAATGGAATAGGAAGAGGGAGAGTGGGACGGAGTTCAAGTAAACTGTAGTGAAGCTACCAACCACAGCCAGGGATTTATATTGTAAACAGTATGAGTCGTACCAAATATGCGGACCACTATTAGTACAGGCACTGTGCGTTGAGTCCACCGGTTCAGAGGGTCCCGGGTTCAATTTCCGGCCGGATCGGGGATTTTAATAGCGTCTGGCTCGGGGACTGAGTATTTGTGTTTGTCGCAACACTTTCCTCTTAATCCGGTCTGGATAGCCAAGGATAACGACCCAGAGGATTCGTCGTGCTGACCACACGTCACCTCGGGCTGAGGAGCGGTCGCTTTTTGGGACTATTGCGCCACACTACACTATAGGAAGGGTACCCAGTTCGCGATCTGAAAGAGGAAGAGGGCACCAACCGAGCAGCAATGTTCCACGTACAGGCGAATCTTATTTCTATACTTTAGGTTTTAAAGTGCGAGATGTTAAACCACGGCGTTCTCTCTCCTGTGATGTTCCTCAAGTAGAGTGTGCTGGAACTGAAATTGCGTTCGCCCTGGAATGAATAATATAAATAATTTTACCCTGATACATTCACGGCCCGTAATTGTAGACCTGATACCATATACACGAATCACTAGCCATTATGATACGCTTTCTAGCAAAATTCGCTAACTTCGCCAACTGGACTACACATTACATAGTTGCGAACCTCATCACACAGGACCTCTTTCTCCACGCTGAGATGTTGAGCTCTCCAAGCTAGTTCCAAGTGAAGGCACACGTGAATCAATCTTCTGTGACCAAAATGGCAGACGTTTTGCGCCTGTTTACAAGTCTTTAAACTTCTACCGGGCTTTTGCCACCCTTAAGGCAGGAAGAAATCACACTTGATTCAGGAACGTTACGTGTGACCTGCATCGAATGTCTTGCATGCCATGAATTTGTTCATCTTGATATCATTGCCTCCAACAATCAGAGATGTTGTTTAACCATGACTGAACGATTATTTTCCTGTCCTGAAGCTATACCGATTCCAGATATTACCGTAGAAACAGTTGTTGGATGGATGGATTTCCAGCTATGGAGTTATTACTGATATAGGAAGGCAATTTGAAGCTCACCTGTTCTACTTCTTTGATTCATGATTAAGGAGTTTAACATTTCAGGACTCGAAGGCTGCACTCAGAAGTCGGCTGACAACCACCTACTACCCACGGTGCTGTTAGGTCTGCGTAAGGCTGGTTTCTTATCAGCTCACATGATCAGAGACTTACAAAGAGAGTTTTCCTGCATCTGCTGAAGCATTCAAGATCTATATCAGTTATCAGAAAGGCAGATCAACAACGGTGGAGCAAGAGAAATCACCCCTATTTATCGTATAGACCAGTAGGGTTGCGCTCGGTAATGAGATCTGTGGAGATCTGAGTTACATGTGAACCAAGGTGCCCCTACGATAAAGCGCAGCGCCCCATTCTAAATGGGCTGCACCCTCGTCAGGTGCGTCCTAGCTGCACTGGCATACTCTATGGTAGTCGTGTGCAACAAGAGTCTATTTCAGGGTGAGCCCATTCTTGGCCTTCATTACCGGGAATCATTTAGAAAGGCGGTGACCTGCAGTTGCCGCTGTAAAAGTGATGGGCTGACGGTAGGCAAGTCCTTTGTCTAATGTAACTGACCACCTGATGATCTCGCAAAAGAAGTTCAGGGGGTCAGAGTCTTAGAGAAGAGAGTGACAGAACTGTTGCATTATGCACTTCTCGAGGATGGAGGCTGTACTGTACTCTAGAGGGCTGCCATGAAACAGAGGAGATAGCCGAATCGTCCGTTTCGCGCGCCGATTTGGGCAAATCTGTCATGAACAGATTAAACAGGGAGGGGCACACCGGCCTAGAGGGGGCGACTTGTCATGAGTCTGATGATGTAGGAGCCACATGGGGCCACGCTCTATCAAAGAAACAGACTCTTGTGCGACGCCGATGGTTGAAGTTTTTGGTGATTTCTTGAACCAGCCTCAACAATTGTTGGTGGGTCCTGTCACGTTGGTGACGAGTTTTAGCTCTCCCTAACCATATTTCGAAACTGCATTCGTGCTATAGAAATTAGTGTTATTCAGAAATTACTTCCGTCTTGTATTCTACTAATACTTTCTACGTGGCCTTGCCCACTTTATTTATTTGATACCATCTTCGTCATTGTCACCATGAGACTACATTGCTTTAATGTTTTCTCTTGGAATCCTTAAACTTGGTCTGGTAAAATCACGTGCCCTAAGTTGTAATGTCTTCTTGTGAGCGAGTCTATTACTTTCCCTTTCCGCTCGGTGGGGCCATGCTGATTATCGGTGTGCTCCGCCATGAGTCGTGCCTTGTGTAAGATGGAAGAAGGACGTGTGTTTACTCCGCTCCGGCATTTGGTTTCCAAATGCTATATGAAGCCTGGATGGGTGGAATTTGTGTGAGGGCTCGCCCTCAAAAATCTTCTTAACCGTTTTTTTAAAACTGAACGTCCTCTGATCTATTTACTTTTCTTCTGGATGTGGTAAAGTACTTGAGCCTCTACGTAAGTAACGTGTTTTTGCAGCTTGAACCAACATGTAAATCTCTTCACTATTCTATTCCTTTTGGCTTCTGGATTCTACGGAAGATGGTGTACAAAACTCCGTGTTTAAAGATTTCGGGTGTGCGAACTTCTAAAAGCGCCCATCTTCGCATTCTTTTTAATTTTAGTTAGGGTATTCATTAAATCGGGTTCCTTTATTGTATCTTCATAATATCGCCTAGCTGTTTATGAAAAGTGTGGGTAGTGAAGTTTAAGAAGGTTACTTCCAAATAAGAATTATAATTCGTATTTCTTTTTGTTTGAAAAGGCAAATTGGTTTACACTTATCTAACGTTTTCGGTATGAGTAATTGGAAAGATAACTACTCTGTTTATAAGTTATAGGACACAAGAGGTTTTGCCTGAATTTCGGTGAAATGTTTTTCTGCCACATTCTAATTCCGGTTAATTAATTTTATCTTGTAGTATTCATTTTTATAATGACTTTGGGGTTTCTTTTTCTCCTGTGTATGTACCATTGTTGTAATTGTTTTGATATGGGTGGTTGCTATGGACTCATGGCGTGTTTACGTTACCATAGCAACCGGGTGGGTTGATCTCTTCTATTATTATTATTATTATTATTATTATTATTATTATTATTATTATGGGGTGGCTTTCGGTCTTTACGTTGTATTCTAATTATATGTGTGGGGTGGTCTCAACACCTTGGCGGTGTATTAACTTGTTTTCCTTGCCTTTTCCTTCTTAATTTCCCTTCATTATTTTTCTGGGGTCGATTTTACTCTACCATCCGGTTGGGTTGTATGTTTAACTACGTTTTCTGGCAGTAAGATACGAACTGAATTCTGGTGGAATCTCTGTGATGGATGTTGGTTTTGTTCAAGTATAATAATAATAATAATAATAATAATAATAATAATAATAATAATAATAATAATAATAATAATAATAATGAAAGAAAATTAAATTGCTTGAAACTACAGAAGAGAATAAAGCAAAGAAAAGGTTTCTGGTGAATTGTAAAACAGGTTACTAAGTGCTCAATTTCTTGTAGGTTTTTAAAAACATAAAAATATATTATTTCCTTGTTCCTTTTCGTTCGGCCGAACATTTTAAATTTATACTCTACTATTTGATTTTAAGTAGATTATTGTTTCATCACGAGGGAGTTCATTTCCTTAATTTTATACTAATTATGTCTCCCTTTTACTCTTATTTATTGAATAAATATTATGTACCTTGTTCTCAATGAACATCTTGTTTTCTTTGGTAGTGTTAAAACAACTTATTGCCATGCCAGGGGTTATTTTGGGTTCATGGTCTCCGGGTAACTGTTGGATTTAACCTATGTAACGGTAAGTGTTTGTCGTTAATGAATTCTTTTGGGTGTTGCCTTTATTTTGCTTGCCTATGTTTAACTTCTGCTGCCGATAGTCGGTAAGGCGGCAGAGTTAAGTGGTAGCAGAGCGTGGTTATTGTTTCGGGTGTTGTGGGATTCATGTTGGTTGGTTGCTTCCTCACTTTTGTAATGTGGTCTGTTGGAGGTGTCTGTGCTGATAGTTGATTATTTTGAGTGCCGACTGCTCATATCCACTGTAGGTTGATTGCACCCTTCCTAGGTTCTATATTTATGGTACGGTATTAAGTTGTTGAAAGACTAGCAGAAAAAAACAAGTATTGTGATATAAAATTGTAAAAAAGAGTGCAGCGATCTTGTCTAATATCTTATTTATTTGTTTCATGTATCTGCGATATGGAGTCCCCTGTTTTACTTCATCTGCATTTATGCTGAGCTGTATGATTTCCGATTTGCTGATTATGATTTTGAAACCGTTCTGGTAACTGTGCGGTGTATGCAGCCTCTCTGCTTGGATGTTTTGAGGTGACCTGTAATATTTACTTCCTTATTCTCGGCGGATTTGGTGTACTTAATTATCCTTGGTTGGTGGAAGTTGAAAGTATTGAAGAATTTGTAGTTGAGTATGACTTGGTTGGCTCAGGGTTACAAGTGTACTACCGTTGGCTACATGTTCGGTATTGTGTGTGCTGGCTGTCAGCTTGGTATTTTTGCTATCTACCTGTGTAATGTGTTTACGATTTCGGTGAGAATTAATTTTATCTTAAGTAGGTGTGCTTATCTGATCATTTACGTTTGGGTGAAGTTCGGTCTGTTGCTATTTGTGGAGTGATAGTCTGCGCGCTGGGAGCATTTTATTGTTTTATCTATTCTGGCCTTGGTTTCGGCTCCCAGACTTAATGTTTTTATTATTATCTTTATTATCATGGTTTCCTATATAGTGCTTCGGTGGTGTACATGCTAACCGTTAATTTATCTTCTTCTAAATTATATTTTCAACTGCGTTAACTCTGGCGTGTGAAACTGATGAATAATTTACCTAACCTCTAGGTGCAGCCAACTATGTCTATTTCTATGTGTAAATGGTTATGTACTGAAGTATGTGGTGGTTCATGGTACCCTTCTATTGTTACTACCTGTGACCTTGTCCTGTAAGCCTTAATGAATTTATGTAGTTGGGGGGGTGTTAATTTTACCTGAACTTATGGGGTGTATTTATGTGGTACTACCAATTTATGGCCTAACTGCTTTATTGTCTTGCCAGTACTGTTTTTTCTGAAATTATTATATCCCAACTCTCGTGAATTTTTTATGCTGTTTATGAATTAAATATGGGGCATGATGTTTTAGTAATCTTTGGCTTGTAACTGTACCTGTATTGTTAAAGCTTATTTATACTACTGCGGTAACTTTTGGTTCGCTCACATCATTATTTATTCACTTGTGTAATATCTTGACAAGGTGCTGTATCTTTATCAACCTACTGGTGACTAATCCTGGCGTTATGTGATCTACCGCTGGTGATATGTTCTTATTTCTGCTCGGGGATTGCTAATCAATGCTGATTGAGAGGCTGGCTTTGCTAATTGCATGAATGGTGCTCCCATTTTTATCCTGTTTTTATGGTTAGTGTCGGCTGGTGTGTTGCTGGGTAGTTGGAGGCATTTCATCTATGTTATCTGGTATTGAGTGGTTCTCGGTTTTGGGTTGAGCTCTGCTATTCGGTGTTAGTATGGCTGACTTGTTGGCCTCGTACTGGTTTTCCCTTTCCTAATTATTGGTTGCATGTGTTTGACTATTTCTGATGTGTCGTGGGCCACTTATTTGGTGTAATCTATCAACTAGTTTTAAAGTATACATCTGATTTCTGGGTTATTCGGTTGTGTATTAATTAAACTAACTTGCCTTCCGGAACTACTGGTTTGGTTTTCATCCTGGTGTAAACATTGTTCTCTACATTGTTGATATCGTACCTGTGTTTTAAAAACTGCTAACCTATTGTTATTTATCTGATTCGTTTGAGTTGTGGGTTCCATGTATTCCCTGCCATATCTGCTTATTGTGGTCTTGCGTCGTGCAAGTGAGGATCCTTTGCCTGAGGGGCGGAAGGCCTCTTTGAACCTAAACGGGTGGCTCTGGGCCTATGTGGAGTGATTTTGTTGTGACGGTACCGCGGTTTGTTTTGGGGATAATTTTCGGGGTGGCATGATGACTTCACGGCATGTTGTTGAGGATGGTCTGTGTTCCTTTTATCCCTTTTACGGGGCTGACGCATGTCCGTTGTAGTTTATCATGGTTGTTGTATTTGTATTGCGTTGTGTAGTTGGGTGGTGATGGCACCTTGGTATGGGCAAGTGTCTCGTCTTTAACTTACCTCCGTGTTCTGTTGACATGGCCATTTTTCCTTACATGAATTTGCTGCTCTCGGAATTAGCTTTTCTTGTTATGAGTAATTCGTTGGTTTCGTGTGTTCTGGTTTCTTCTCTTCCTGTCTCCATGCATTTCCTATTGATCTGATGTCGCCGTGTCTGTATTTACTTCTGTAAAGCTAATCTTTATTTTATCTGCCACTCTATCGTGTTCTTCTCTCAGTGGATCTTCTGGTGTCTGTTGACATTGTTCGTTGGTCATCCTACCGTTCTGCGGGTTTGCTTGTTGGGTATGGGACTAACCAGTTCTCCCCTAGTCGGTACTAGAATCTCACTGCTGTTAGGTTACGGGGTCTATTAGTAGTGTACTGTCTTCTTCATGTTACTTTGAGCATTTTCCGTGGACTTGAAACTTGTATTCCACCACTTATGTTTTATTTGGCTGCTCTCCTGGTGGATAGGAGAAGGTACCTGTTGCCGTTCAGGGACAGTGTGATGTGGATATCACGTATTTATAGACGAGGTAATGCTGAGATCCTAAGGGATAACCGGTGGTATATGTAGTGTAGGTCATTGTTCGTTATTTTCCTTTTGGGTCTTCTAATCTGAGGTTTTTCATTGCCTTTTAATTTGATTGGATGTCCATTGTGGAATGAATTGTGTTGGTGATTCTGTGTAGTAGGTTAGTTATCAAATTCCAGATTGTGTTCCCTCTTGCGTTTCTCCTATCGCTATTTCTGTCCTGTTTGTTCCATGGAGCTTATTATGGTCCAACGTTGTATTAACTTTTGATCTGGAAGATTTGATAGCTTGGTTTTAGTTGGTTGATCTGTTGTTGATGACAAACCTGATTGCGCGCCCTCCATCTTGAAATTGTAGAGGTCTCCAACTGATCCTGCCTACTCTTCCCTTGCTATGAATTTGTTTACCTATTAAGCCTTGGATTGTTCATGTTTAATACCTTATCCCTGGTTACTTGCAGTATGACTTATTAATTGCGTATTGGTTGCTCGTCCTTATTCTTATTCAATTAGGTGATGCAATTGTGATATGGAGAGTTGAACCGGTGTTAGTTGAAAATTTATTTAATGTCCTTGTCAGTGTATTTTGGAATTTGAAAACGATCAATTCTTCACCGTGTCGTAGTCCTGTATCTGCTGAAGTTCTAAACTGTGAATTTGTTCCTACTTTCTTGGATTATACCTCTGTAATGACTTCTTCTCTGGGAAATATGTTTCCTGACCTACGTCCAAGTGACTTACGTATGTCTGGTTCGGGTCAGACGTTGAACTATCTCGCTTTGTATTTCTGTGAGTATCAGGTTAAGACTTCTGTGGGGTGTTGTCATCTGGTACTGTGTTCATGGTATCCTGAGTAGTGTTTGTCGTTCTCGATAATGGGTTATGGTTTAATGGTAAGTTTGTACCCGTGTATTGGTTTGGTAACTGAGCCGAGTGTTGAATTTACAATTACCTTTTAACTTTGGAGATATGAACTTTAATCGTTTGTCCTCTTTCCAGTATTGTAGGTATACCCTCAGTTTTACTCATACTTCCTCCAGTGATAAACTCTTGCATGTGTGCCTCCGGTGCTCTCTGAGTTTGGAGTGGTATACTTTGGCCCTGACTCAATCAAGTGTAACAAATCTATTTTAATCTAAAATGTGAATGTGGTTATTTCGTAGTTTTCATTCACCAATTGCCCTCCCTTGCTCCTTGCGTTTCCTTTATCTTTAATCGATGCTAATTGATCTGCCATGAAACAAGATGTTGCGCTCTTTTATCATGGAAACCCGATAGATAGGATTAATATTATGATGGTAATCTTGAAGCCTTAAAGTGGACGCATGTCGATAAGAACTTTATGATAAAAGAAAGAAGACATAAACCAGTGGTGCTGATTTTCAAGGTATGTGCAGGACCCGTGCGATGTTAAATTAAAAAGGCGTGATCCTTCTAACAACATGTGAGAACTTCTGAATGCCTAGCTGGCGATTACTCTTTTGTTGCCTATGAATAACGATTTGGTGTAAGTAATTGAAATCTACAGAAACTTTAACATGTAGTTTAACATTAATTTGGTACAACAAAATATATCGAACTACAAGGATATGTATTGTAGAACTTTCTTAATGGAACTCTATATTCAAAAGGAAAAAGATATTGGTGAGCGAAAGGTTAAAAAGGCTAATGTAAATTATGAACTTAAATTACGTCTACAAGGTATGCTGAACTTTTGACCTTTTTTACATTGTAAATGGTCTAAGTACTATGAGAATGGTGCTATATTATGCATCTTGCATGCATAGTAAAAAAAGAGGTTCAGTGGTCTTTCTCTCGAATGATTGGTACTACTAAATAATTTTCTTGATTCTTTGACCACTGTATGGTAAGTGAATTATGTGAAGCTTCGGGGACGGAGGCTGTCACGTTGGTGACGAGTTTTAGCTCTCCCTAACCATATTTCGAAACTGCATTCGTGCTATAGAAATTGGTGTTATTCGGAAATTACTTCCGTCTTGTATTCTACTAATACTTTCTACGTGGCCTTGCCCACTTTATTTATTTGATACCATCTTCGTCATTGTCACCATGAGACTACATTGCTTTAATGTTTTCTCTTGGAATCCTTAAACTTGGTCTGGTAAAATCACGTGCCCTAAGTTGTAATGTCTTCTTGTGAGCGAGTCTATTACTTTCCCTTTCCGCTCGGTGGGGCCATGCTGATTATCGGTGTGCTCCGCCATGAGTCGTGCCGTGTGTAAGATGGAAGAAGGACGTGTGTTTACTCCGCTCCGGCATTTGGTTTCCAAATGCTATATGAAGCCTGGATAGGTGGAATTTGTGTGAGGGCTCGCCCTCAAAAATCTTCTTAACCGTTTTTTAAAACTGAACGTCCTCTGATCTATTTACTTTTCTTCTGGATGTGGTAAAGTACTTGAGCCTCTACGTAAGTAACGTGTTTCAGCAGCTTGAACCAACATGTAAATCTCTTCACCATTCTATTCCTTTTGGCTTCTGGATTCCACGGAAGATGGTGTACAAAACTTCGTGTTTCAAGATTTCGGGAGTGTGAACTTCTAAAAGCGCCCATCTTCGCATTCTTTTAATTTTAGTTAGGGTATTCATTAAATCGAGTTCCTTTAATGTATCTTGATAATATCGCCCAACTGTTTATGAAAAGTGTGGGTAGTGAAGTTTAAGAAGGTTACTGCCAAATTAGAATTATAATTCGTATTTCTTTTTGTTTGAAAAGGCAAATTGGTTTACACTTATCTAACGTTTTCGGTATGAGTAATTGGAAAGGTAACTACTCTGTTTATAAATTATAGGACACAAGAGGTTTTGCCTGAATTTCGGTGAAATGTTTTTCTGCACATTCTAATTCCGGTTAATTAATTTTATCCTGTAGTATTCATTTTTTATAATGTCTTTGGGGTTTCTTTTTCTCCTGTATATGTATCATTGTTGTAATTCTTTTGATATGGGTGGTTGCTATGGACTCATGGCATGTTTACGTTACCATAGCAACCGCGTGGGTTGATCTCTACTAGTATTATTATTATGGGGTGGCTTTCGGTCTCTACGTTAGTAGTATAATAGGCGGATTCTGCCGCCACCTCTTCCTCCGGCTCCCTCCCAGAGGCCTCCACCTCCCGCGGGAAATTTGAATTTTGGCGGGAAATTTGAATTTTGGCGGGAGATTTGAATTTGTAAACAAAGCCACGTGCTTTTTGACGGCTGTCATCGACGACAACGCATCGCTTACCTCACTGCTGCCACCTTGACGGGACTAAACCTCAGTGGTACCAACTTAACCTAACTAGCGCGAAATTTGAATAAGTAAACAAATCCACGTGTTTTCTGACAGCCACGTGCTTTTCGACAGACAACAACGCATCGCTAACCTCAGTACTGCCATCTTGACGGGCCTAAACCTCAGTAGTAGAAAAATAACCTAACTAGAGCGAGATTTGAATTTGTAAACAACTCCACATGCTTTTTGACAGCTGTCATCCGCCATCTTTAAACTACAGAGCACCGTGCTGCCCTCTTTATCGCAGTAGTTGCGAATTCGTCACCTGTCATCGGCAGTGCGGCCATCTTGGCGGGTCTAAACCATAGTGCTACGAACTTAACCTCACTAGCGCCAGGTTTGAATCGGTAAACAAATCCACGTGCTTTTTTGACAGCTGTCATCCGCCATCTTTAATCTATAGAATACAGTGCTGCCCTCTTTAGCTACTTACCTTTGAAATGTGGTGGCGGATAATTCGAAAAATGCTTTTTGACAGCAGCCATCTTTGAGCACCGTGCTGCCCTCTTTAGGTAGATACCTTTGAATTCCACGTGACAGCAGCCATCTTTAATCAAGAGAGCACCGTGCTGCCCTCTTTGTGGCGGTGGCAAATTCCACGTGCTGTTGTTTGGAACAAACTCACGTGCTTTTTTCTGACAGCTGTCATCCGCCATCTTGCATCACAAACCTCAGTGCTGCACTCTTTAGCTAGATACCTTTGAAATGTGGTGGCGGCAATTTGAAAAATTCTATGTACTCTTGTTTGGAAACAAAGCCACGTGCTTCTTGACAGCTGTCATCCACCATCTTTAATCAATAGAGCACTGTGCTGCTATCATGCGGGCAATTTCGTCAGCTGTCATTCGCCATCTTTAATCTACAGAGCACCGTGCTGCCCTCTTTATGACATGTAGTAGTGGGCAATTTGAAAAGTTCTGTTAGCTGTCATCCGCCATCTTTAATCAAGAGAGCACCGTGCTGCCATCTATAGTTGAAATGTGATGGCGGCAATTTGAAAAATTCTATGTGCTTTACAAACCCACGTGCTTTATTCACAGCTGTCATCCACCATCTTTAATCAATAGAGCACTGTGCTGCTATCATGCGGGCAATTTCGTCAGCTGTCATCCGCCATTTTTAATCTACAGAGCACCGTGCTGCCCTCTTTATGACATGTAGTAGCGGGCAATTTGAAAAGTTCTGTTAGCTGTCATCCGCCATCTTTAATCAAGAGAGCACCGTAATGCCATCTTTAGTTGAAATGTGGTGGCGGCAATTTGAAAAATTCTATGTGCTTTACAAACCCACGTGCTTTATTCACAGCTGTCATCCACCATCTTTAATCAATAGAGCACTGTGCTGCTATCATGCGGGCAATTTCGTCAGCTGGCATCCGCCATCTTTAATCTACAGAGCACCGTGCTGCCCTCTTTATGACATGTAGTAGTGGGCAATTTGAAAAGTTCTGTTAGATGTCATCGGCCACCTTTAATCAAGAGAGCACCGTGCTGCCATCTTTAGTTGAAATGTGGTGGCGGCAATTTGAAAATTCTATGTGCTTTACAAACCCACGTGCTTTATTGACAGCTGTCATCCACCATCTTTAATCAATAGAGCACTGTGCTGCTATCATGCGGGGAATTTCGTCAGCTGGCATCCGCCATCTTTAATCCACAGAGCACCGTGCTGCCCTCTTCATGACACGTAGGAGCGGGCAATTTGAAAAGTTCAGTTAGCTGTCATCCGCCATCTTTAATCAAGAGAGCACCGTGCTGCCATCTTTAGCTAGATACCTTTGAAATGTGGTGGCGGCAAATTGAAAAATTCCACGTGCTCTTGTTTAGTAAACAAACTCACGCGCTTTTTGTCAGCTGTCATCCGCCAACTTACATCGCAAACCTCAGTGCTACACTCTTTAGGTACATACCTTTGAAATATGGTGGCGGATAATTTAAAAAGAAAAATTCTACAGCAGCCATCTCTCGGCGCTAATTGCACAAGATGGGGGCTATAGGTGACTCCTTAAAGGTGCTTATGCAAGATGGCCACTATACATAGGTTCTTATGGGACTCCCTTGGGATGCTTGCGCAAGATAGCGGTTATACAAGGCTCCTTATGAGACGCCCTAGAGATGCTTGCGCAAGATGGCTGCTGCTCTTATGAAGAAAGCTAGCTTAGAGGGTAACGTGTCGTGCTAGTTCGATTCATTAAATTTTGGGCTTAAATGCAAAATGTTAAATATCTCGAAAACAGTGCATCGTAGAGCAAAGCGGACAAAATTTTTCTACCCAATACCTCGGTTCGCGGTATGGGGAACATGATATCATAAGAAAAACATAGTCTATTGATGAGATCAACGGTTCGGTTCCTACTTAGGCCTTTTGGCATTCGGTCTGTTTTAGCTTGTATTGAAGCAAGTCTTCGTAACATGATCAGGTGTAGCTATGGTAGAGAGTATAACGTGTCGTGCAGGTTCGATTCATTAAATTTGGGGCTTAAATGCTAAATGTTAAATATCTCAAAAACGGACAAAAATTTTCTACCGAATACCTAGGTTTCAGTATCAGGAACATGATGGCATAAGAAAAACATAGTCTAATGGTGAGATCGACGGTTCGATTCCTACTTAGGCCCTTTGGCATTGGCAGCTATCTAATTCTACAAGATGGTGGCTATACATAGCTTCTTATGAGACAGCTTAAGAGCGCTTGCACAAGATGGCTGCTGCTCTTATGAGACTCCCTAGGGGTGCTTGCGCAAGGTAGCAGCGACAAGACGGTGACTATACACAGCTCCTTATGATACGGCCTAGAGGTGCTCACACAAGATTGGGGCTGCTCTGATGAAGAAAGCTAGCTTTGCATCGTGCAGGTATCTTTACAGCACTAAACCTCATACCTTTGAAATGTGGTGCGGGTAATTTGAAAAATTCTACGTGCTTTTTCTTAACAGTAGCTATCCTTAAACAATAGCGGCTATACGTAAGCTGTTAAGGCCTCCCCTTATGTCCAGGCATAGCTCTATCGAACAAGTTTAAACGTGCATCGGGATAGCTAGAGTAAGCACGTGCTGCAGTGATGTCGTCATTATGCATGTTTAGACTTGCAAATCACAAAAGAAACATAACAAGACTAGAATCGAACACTGCACTCTATGCCGTTAACTTTATCATGTGATCGTAACATTGATTGAAATGTTTAGAACACTAAATAAGTAGAACCGAACACTGTACTCGATACAACATGTCTTCAGGTTGGGTAAGGTCTTAACCTCACACTATAGCTAAGATTAGTGGCTTGTCTTCAGGTTGGGTAAGGTCTTAACCTCACACTATAGATAAGAATAGTGTCTTGTCTTCATGTTGGGTAAGGTCTTAACCTCACACTATAGCTAAGATTAGTGGCTTGTCTTCAGGTTGGGTAAGGTCTTAACCTCACACTATTGCTAAGGGTAGGAGCTTGTCTTCAGGTTTGGTAAGGACTTAGCCTCACACTATTGCTAAGGGTTGGAGTTTGCCTTCAGGTTTGGTAAGGACTTAGCCTCACACTATAGCTAAGACTAGGAGCTTGTCTTCAGGTTGGGTAAGGTCTTAACCTCACACTATACCTAAGACTAGGAGCTTGTCTTCAGGTGTGGTAAGGACTTAACCTCACACTATTGCTAAGGGTAGGAGTTTGTCTTCAGGTTTGCTAAGGACTTAGCCTCACACTATTGCTAAGGGTAGGAGTTTGTCTTCAGGTTTGGTAAGGACTTAGCCACACACTATTGCTAAGGGTAGGAGTTTGTCTTCAGGTTTGGTAAGGACTTAACCTCACACTATAGCTAAGACTAGGAGCTTGTCTTCAGGTTTGGTAAGGTCTTAACCTCACACTATAGATAAGAATAGTGGCTTGTCTTCAGGTTGGGTAAGGTCTTAACCTCACACTATAGATAAGAATAGGGGCTTGTCTTCAGGTTGGGTAAGGTCTTAACCTCACACTATAGCTAAGATTAGTGGCTTGTCTTCAGGTTGGGTAAGGTCTTAACCTCACACTATAGATAAGAATAGGGGCTTGTCTTCAGGTTGGGTAAGGTCTTAACCTCACACTATTGCTAAGATTAGTGGCTTGTCTTCGGGTTGGGTAAGGTCTTAACCTCACACTATAGATAAGAATAGGGGCTTGTCTTCAGGTTGGGTAAGGTCTTAACCTCACACTATTGCTAAGATTAGTGGCTTGTCTTCAGGTTGGGTAAGGTCTTAACCTCACACTATTGCTAAGGGTAGGAGTTTGTCTTCAGGTTTGGTAAGGACTTAACTTCACACTATAGCTAAGACTAGGAGCTTGTCTTCAGGTTTGGTAAGGACTTAACCTCACACTATAGCTAAGGGTAGGAGTTTGTCTTCAGGTTTGGTAAGGACTTAGCCTCACACTATAGCTAAGGGTAGGAGTTTGTCTTCAGTTTGGGTAAGGACTTAAAGTCACACTGTAGCAAAGAGTAGGGGCTTGTTTTCACGCTATGTAAGGACTGAAGCTCACACACTAGCTAAGAGTAGCGGCATAGTTTCACAATAGGCAAGGGCTTCTTCTCACTCTAGCTAAGATAAGAGTAAGGGTTTAATTTCATGATAAGTAAGAGCTTAACCTCACACTCTAACAAAGAGCAGAGCTTAACTTCACGCTAGGTGCGGGACTAACCTCACAATCTAGCTACGAGTAGGGGCATAATTCACGCTAGGTAAAGGCTTACTCTTAAACTCTAGCTAAGATTAGGGGCTTACCCTCACGCTAGGAAAGGGCTTATACTCACACCCACCGAGCTCGATAGCTGCAGTCGCTTAAGTGCGGCCAGTATCCATTATTCGGGAGATAGTAGGTTCGAACCCCACTGTAGGCAGCCCTGAAAGTGGTTTTCCGTGGTTTCCCATTTTCACACCAGGCAAATGCTGGGGCTGTACCTTAATTAAGGCCACGGCCGCTTCCTTCCCACTCCTAGCCCTTCCCTTTCCCATCGTCGCCATAAGACCTATCTGTGTCGGTGCGACGTAAAGCAACTAGCAAAAAAAAAAAAATACCCACACCCTAGTTAGGAGGAGGAGCTTATCATCAGGCTACGTAAGGGCTTATCCTCAATCTCTAGCAAAGAGGAGGAGACGAGCTTATTTTCACGCTAGCAAAGGGCGTAAGCTCAAAATAAAGCTAAGAGTAGGGAATAAATATCGCACTAGGTAATGAAATAACCTCACAATTTACCTTAGAGCAGGGGCATAACTTCACATTAAGTGAGGCCTTAACCTCACACTCTGGCAAAGAGTACGAGCTTAACCTCACGCTAGGCAAGGGCATAACCTCATACTGTACCTAAGTGTAGGAGCTTAACTTTTCGCTAGGTAAAGCCATAACCTCACATTCTCGCTAAGTTTAGGCGCTTAATTTCACGCTAGGTGAAGGCTAACCTCAACTCTATCTAAGCGTAGGGGCTTAACTTCACAATAGACAAGGGCTTAACCTCAAATTCTAGCTAAGTTTCGGGGCTTAATTTCACCCTAGGTAACGGCGTAAACTCACACTCTAGCTATGAGTAGGGGCTTAACTTCCCGTTAAGCAAGGACATAAACTCAACCTCTTAGTAATGGTAAGGGCTTAACTTCACACTAGGCATGGGCTTAACCTCACACACTAGCTGAGAGTAGGGCTTAACTTCACGCCAGGTAAGGGCATAACCTCACACAATAGCTAAGGATAGGGGCTTAACTTCTTGCTAGGAAAAGTCTTAACCTCACACTCTAGCTAGTGTAGGGGCTTAACTTCACGCTAGATAACGGCGTAACCTCACAGTCTAACAAAGTGTAGGGGCTTTACTTCACGCTAGTTATGGGCTTAACCTCACAACCTAGATTAGTGTAGGGGCTTAACTCACGCTCGTCAAGGGCTTAACTTCACATTATTTGTAGGAGGAGGGCTTAATTTCATGCTAGGTAATGACTTAAAATCGCACTCTAGCTAAGAGCAGGGGCTGAACTCACGTTAGGAATCGCTTAACCTTAAACTCTAGGCAAGGGTAGGGGCTTATCTTCACGCTGGTAAGGGCATAACCTCGCAGTGTACTAAGTGTAAGAGCTTGTCTTTACGCAATGTAAGGGGTTAACCTCACACTCTAGCTAAGAGTAGCGGCTTAACTTCAAGCTAGGCAAGGACTTAACCTCACACTGTATCTATGACTAGGAGTTTGTATTCACACTACGTAAGTGTTAAATCTCACACTCTAGATAAGTGTAGGGGCATAATCTCACGCTAGTAAGGGCTTATCCTCACACTTTAGCTAAGAATAGGAGCTAAATCTCACGCTAGGTGAGGGCTAATCTGACACTCTATATAAGAGCAGGAGATCAACTTCCGCTAGGTAAGGCTTAATCTCACACTCTATCTAAGAGTATTGGCTCAACCGCACGATAGGTAAAGGCTTAATATCACACCCTGGCTGACAGTAGGGACTTCGTCTCAAGCTAGGTGAGGGTTAACATGACATTTCATTTAAGAGTCAGGGTTTAACTTCAAGCTAGGTAATGGCTTAATCTTGCACTCTGGATAGGTGTAGGGGCTTAAAATCACGATAGGTAATGGGCTTTATCTCACATTATACCTAGGTGTAGGGATTAATATCCACTAGGTAAGGGCTTAATCTCACTCTCTAGCTAAGGGTAGGAGCTCAAACTCACGATAAGTAACGGTTTAAACTCACACTCTGGCTAAGAGCAGGGGCTTAGTCTCACGCTAGGTGAGGGCTAACCTGACAATCTATCTAAAGTAGGGCTTAACTTCCTGCAATGTGTAAAGGCTTAATCTCACAATCTAGCTAAGTGTAGGGGCTAAATTTCACGCTAGATAGGGCAAAACCTCACACACTAGATAAGTGCGGGGAATTATCTTCACGCATTTAAGGGCTTAACCTCACACTCTAGGTAACAGTGGGAAATTAACTCACAATAGTTATGAGCTTAACCTTACCTTTTAGCTTGTCTTCACGCTATGTAAGGACTTAACCTCTCACGCTAAGAGCAGGAGCTAATCTAGGTAGGGACATATCCTGACAAACTGGCTACGAGTAGGGGCTTATTTTCGCGCTAGGTAGAGTCTTGTACTCACACTCTTGATAAGAGTAGGGACTTATCTTCACGGTAGGTAGGGGCTTATGTTCACACTCTGGGTAAGAGTAGGGCCTTAGACTCACGCTAGGTGAGGGCTAAACTGACAATCTATCTAAGAGTAGGGGCTTAAGATCCTGCTATGTAAGGGCTTAATCTCACACTCTAGCTAAGAGCACGGGCTTAACTTCACGCTAGGCAAGGGCTTAACTTCACACTCTAGCTAAGGCTAGGGGCTTAACATCACACTGTGTAACTCTCATTGTAGCTAAGTGTAGGGGCTTGCCATCACGCTATATATGGACTTAACCTCACCCTCTATCCAAGTGTAGGGGCTTAAATTCGTGATGTTTGGGACATCACTGCATGTTTTTAATTATTGAACTATGTAATTAATTGATAAGGGTTTTTATCATCCATTTCAATCATCATTTCATTTCTTTGCATCGCGGCTATAACGTATTCTGAATGAACAAATTATTGGGTAAAGTATTTCAACATCATGTATATTAATAACTTGCAGTAAATTTTCCAATAGCCGTTGTGAGGTGACCAGAGTCAGCAGGCTAATTTCAGCCCAATTCCAGGAAAAGTACGTCATCTAGGTTACGAGAGACCTTACCCTCTCTACCTCATGAAGAGACAGTTGATACATTATTAACACCCACTTTTCAAACTCCGCTTCGGGACGCTTTATTTCAGCGGAAACGTTCAGCCTATGTGAATGAACGTAATGAAGCAACGTGATGGATGCACAGCTATACAAGGGAGAAGGGATGAGACCTCGAATCTTACTGGTCCATGTGATATGGCTTGTGGAAGGAGACTTTTGAACCGATATATACCACCGACAAGAGCTGGAGAGGACATTGTTATTAGCAATCTTATTGAGATTGAGATTCACATTCACATTCTTATTGGAGATTCTGATTCTCACTCTTGGAAGAGACTCTTACTACGATTCTACGTCTGCACGTTGGAGAAGATTTTAACTTAGTTCACTTCGTATCTGAGTATATTCTAATCAAAAGTTACTCTCATTGGGACTTGTTATCTCAATGACGAGAGGTAGTCAACGGGAGATCGGTTTTGACTAGTTAGGGGAGGAGAGCTTTTATTATGAATTTAGCTACGCTACTGTTCCGTAATACGGAAGAATACGAGTGTATTCTCTCCATGAACATAACCCATGGTGGTTTTGCATTTAAAATTAGGACTCATTACGACTTTATGTAAGGAGTACAGTAGGATGTGTTAAAGACAGGAAATGTAGGACTGGAATCCAACAACAGAGAAGGCAGCCGGTACGAGATCCTCATATCATCAGCTTCAAGACAACAGAGTCTACAATTGGTGAGCTAAAGGCATAAGTTACTGCAAGTCTTCGCACAACAGTTCATTTTTAAAATTAATTTCATTCAATTTTTCTTTTGCTTCCGTAAGTTCAGATTTCGTTAAAACGCCGTTACGTCTCGTTTTTCATCTTAATAAATAGCTGTTTTAATTTTTATGTTCTGAAATTATTATTAATGATCCTTAAATTCCAATTCCAATTATCTACTTTTGTTTTCAAGCCATAAGCTTGAAGACTGGCGCCCTTGGGATACTGTTTATGGAGAAACAATGATATATCATTTATTTATTTTAATATTAAAGTGACCTGCCACGTTATAAATTTGTCATACATCTGTGGGCCAAGTGGGTACGTCACAAATTCACCCTAGGCAAGGACATAAACTCACACTCCTGCTAAGAGTAGGGCCGTAATATCACGCTATGTAAAGGCTTAACCTCAGAGTCCAGCTAAGAGTAGGGGCTTAATATCACGCTATGTATGAGCTTAACCTCACAACGTAGCTAAAATTAGGGGCTTAACCTCACACTCTAGACAAGAGTAGGAGCTTGTCTTCACGCTCGGTAACGGCTTAACGTTACACACTCGCTAAGAGTAGGGGCTTAATATCTCGCTAGGTAAAGGCGTAACCTCACAATCCAGCAAAGAGTAGGGGCTTAACTTCACACTGGGTGAGGGATAACCTCAGAGTCTTCCTAAGCGTAGGGGCTTAACTTCACGCTAAGTAAGGGCTTAAACTGACACTCTACCTAAGAGTATTGGCCTAACTTCACGCTAATTAGGCGGAAACTCGCACTCTAGCTAAGGGTAGGGGCCTGACTTCACGCTAGGTAACGGCGTATCCTCACACAATAGCTTAGAGTAGGGGTTTAATCTCACGCTAGTCACACTATAGATAAGTAATTGGGTCTTAATCTAACGCTAGGTAAGGACTTAACTTAGCGTTATCTCACGCTACTGTAGGGCATTACTTACACTCTATCTAAGTGTAACGCTAGGTAACGGCGAAACCTCACACTCTAACTAGGTGTAGGGGCTTAACTTCAAGCTAGGTAAGGGCTTAACCTCACACTCTAGCTAATATTAGGGGCTTAATCTCAAACATGGTGAGGGCTAACCTGACACTCTATCTAAGATCAGGTGATTAACTTCACGCTATGTAAAGCCTTAATATCACACTCTAGCTAATTGTAACGGTAGGTAACGGCGTAAACTCACAGTATTTTAAAAGTAGGGGCTTAACTTCACGCTAGATAAGGCGTTAACCTCACACGGTAGCTAACGGTAGGGTTTGAAGTTCACGCTATAAAAGTGCTTAACCTCGCACTCTGAGTAAGTGTAGGCGCTTTATATCACGCTAGGTAGGGCCTTAAATTCACACTCTAGCTATGTGTAGGGGCATACTCATGCTAGGTAAGGTCCTGACCTCACATTCTATCTAAGAGTAGTTGCTTAATATCACTCGAGGTAAGGGCCTAAGTTCACATCCTAGCTAAGTGTATGATATTTGGACATGCATCTTAAGAAGGTCATTGTTCAGTAGACTCTCCAAATTCTCCCTCTGTTCCCAATAAAGAATCAGACCTCTACCAAGCCCTGCTGAGAGCTTTAGTCACGTATCCACGTGTTTAGTGTTCAGTGTGTATTTACAGGAACACCTGCTGAAGGGCTAATGCGCAAAAGGGCGAAAGGGCTAAAGGGCTAATGGGCAAAAGGGCTAAAGGGCTAAAGGGCGAAAGGGCTAATGGGGCTAAAGGGCTACGGTGCCTCCCCTCTCTTTTCCGGTCTTGAGACCGGCTCTACAACTAGAGGCGGAGTTAACACCCTAAGGAAGGGAGAATGTTGGGAAATAATCTATACGAATATAGCTACTCGATCGACTATATACTACAGATGGATGACTTAGGTGAGGGTAAGCGCTTACTTAATAATACCTACAAGACGTAATTCATGCTCTATTTAAAAAATATCTTCTTTGTACTGTGTGTAACCAGCATCATGATAGGCTCTTAGCAGTTGTAAACGTTTTACGAGTACGTTGGGGGTCTTTACAGTATCTTATATCTACATAGGGTAACAGAGGCTTGTTGTGAACTTTGAGTCTATATGAAGACAGTTGATGTGTAGGGACTTCTTTAGATGTAATACGTGCTTCAGCAGTAGCGTTTCTAGGCACAAACTTAACTTGTTTCGATAGCGATGAAGCGTTGAAATTTCCTTCTTCTTTACCTTGTATCTCTTCTTGAGATGTTTGCACTGTGACAGAACGTGTAGTTGGTTTAGGAAATTAAGTAAAATCATCAAGCTGTAATGGCAATGAATTTTCTTCTTCTTCTACTTTCCCTTTACTACTGTTTCGATCAACATCATTATCCTTATTAGCATAATCATGATCTTGCCTCTCTTTATCTTGAAGTTTGTGCTTAGTAACAGAACTTGTAGCAGGCCTAGACAACAAGGGAGAATTAAAAATCTCTCGCAGAGCTGTACTTCTTAAACATAAATTAGTGTTCGCTTGAATATGGTCCAGCTCCTTGTATTTTGTTCCCGATGAAGCTACATTACACGCGGCTTCATGACGTTGAGCGTTGTATGCGTTCTTGAACTCTCTTCTACAATGTTTGCATTGAAAAATTGTCCTACATGATATCTCATGACGTCTCTTGTGATAGCTTCGGGAAAGTGCTTTTCCACACTCTTCGCAAATATACCTAGATATAGGTTTTTCCATGACGGACTTTTATCTTCTGCTTACAGATTCTTCTTTAAATATACTTGACATTTGTTACTCTCTACTTCGATGATGCGAACAGCTTAGCGATTAACAGTAAACTAACACAAAAGCGTATAACAACAGTATAGCAACAGTAAGGTTTAAGCCCATCAAGATGGCAAGAGTGAGGTTAGCAATGTTCTGTTGTTGGATTTTAAATTCGGCACTATAACATTCATAAGGTGGCAGCCTTGGGGTTTACCGCCGTCAAGATGGCAGCAGTGAGGTTAGCGATGCGTTGTTGTCCTTTAAAGTGAGGTTAGGGGCCATCAAGACGACAGCTGTCAAAAAAGCACGTGGCTTTGTTTACTAAACAAGAGCACGTGGCTGTGACGTCACGGTCACGTAATCAATCCTTAGCTCTACGTCGTTAAGAGCAGCATTAGGATTAGCTATGTTTAAAAATCTTGGGAACAGAGCAGCAGTATCAATAACCATGTTTCAAAGCGTGTACACATCACCTATCGATTTTACATGCATCGACCCTCGTACTAAACTTCTTCCGCTAGATCGTGTTGCTATCTTAGCATGAGCTATACGTATGAACTTACAGTACAAAGATTAGCCATGTTTCAAAGCGTGTACACATTACCTATCAATTTTGCAAGCATCGACTCTCGTACTAAACTTCTTCCTCTAGATTGTGCTGCTATCTTAGCATAACTTATACACATGAACTTAAAGTACAAAGAATAGCCATGTTTCAAAGCGTATGCATATTACTTATTGATTTTACATGCATCGGCCCCCGTACTAAGCTTCTTCCGCTAGATTGTGCTGCTACCTTAGCATAACCTATACGCATGACCTTAAAGTACAAAGAATAGCTATGTTTCAAAGCGTGTGCATATTACTTATTGATTTTACATGCATCGTCCCCCGTACTAAACTTCTTCCGCTAGATTGTGCTGCTATCTTAGCATAACTTATACACATGAACTTAAAGTACAAAGAATAGCCATGTTTCAAAGCGTGTACATATTACTTATTGATTTTGCATGCATCGAAACTCTTACTAAACTTTTCCCGCTAGATTGTGCTGCTATCTTAGCATAACTTATACACATGAACTTAAAGTACAAAGAATAGCCATGTTTCAAAGCGTGTACATATTCCTTATTGATTTTGCATGCATCGAATCTCTTACTAAACTTCTTCCGCTAGATTGTGCTGCTATCTTAGCATAACCTATACCATTAAACTTAAAGTACAAAGAATAGCCATGTTTCAAAGCGTGTAGACATTACCTATCGATTTTGCATGCAACAAATATCGTACTAAACTTCTTCCGCTAGATTGTGCTGCTACCTTAGCATAACGTATCCGCATGACCTTAAAGTACAAAGAATAGCCATGTTTCAAAGCGTGTACATATTACTTATTGATTTTGCATGCATCGAATCTCTTACTAAACTTCTCCCGCTAGATTGTGCTGCTATCTTAGCATAACTTAATCACATTAAAGTACAAAGAATAGCCATGTTTCAAAGCGTGTGCATATTACTTATTGATTTTACATGCATCGGCCCCGTACTAAACTTCTTCCGCTAGATTGTGCTGCTACCTTAGCATAACCTATCCGCATGAACTTAAAGTACAAAGAATAGCCATGTTTCAAAGCGTGTACATATTACTTATCGATTTTGCAAGCATCGACTCTCGTACTAAACTTCTTCCGGTAGATTGTGCTGCTACCTTAGCATAACCTCTACGCATGACCTTAAAGTACAAAGAATAGCCATGTTTCAAAGCGTGTGCATAATACTTATTGATTTTGCATGCATCGAATCTCTTACTAAACTTCTTCCACTAGATTGTGCTGCTATCGTAGCATAACTTATACACATGAACGTAAAGTACAAAGAATAGCCATGTTTCAAAGCGTGTACATATTACTTATTGATTTTGCATGCATCGAAACTCTTACTAAACTTCTCCCGCTAGATTGTGCTGCTATCTTAGCATACACATGAACTTAAAGTACAAAGAATAGCCATGTTTCAAAGCGTGTACATATTCCTTATTGATTTTGCATGCATCGAATCTCTTACTAAACTTCTTCCTCTAGATTGTGCTGCTATCTTAGCATAACCTATACCATTAAACTTAAAGTACAAAGAATAGCCATGTTTCAAAGCGTGTAGACATTACCTATCGATTTTGCATGCAACAAATATCGTACTAAACTTCTTCCGCTAGATTGTGCTGCTATCTTAGCATAACTTATACACATGAACATAAAGTACAAAGAATAGCCATGTTTCAAAGCGTGTACATATTACTTATTGATTTTGCATGCATCGAATCTCTTACTAAACTTCTCCCGTTAGATTGTGCTGCTATCTTAGCATAACTTATACACATGAACTTAAAGTACAAAGAATAGCCATGTTTCAAAGCGTGTAGACATTACCTATCGATTTTGCATGCAACAAATATCGTACTAAACTTCTTCCGCTAGATTGTGCTGCTACCTTAGCATAACGTATCCGCATGACCTTAAAGTACAAAGAATAGCCATGTTTCAAAGCGTGTACATATTACTTATTGATTTTGCATGCATCGAATCTCTTACTAAACTTCTCCCGTTAGATTGTGCTGCTATGTTAGCATAACTTATACACATGAACTTAAAGTACAAAGAATAGCCATGTTTCAAAGCGTGTACATATTCCTTATTGATTTTGCATGCATCGAATCTCTTACTAAACTTCTTCCGCTAGATTGTGCTGCTATCTTAGTATAACCTATACCCATAAACTTAAAGTACAAAGAATAGCCATGTTTCAAAGCGTGTACATATTATCTAATGATTTTGCATGAAACGACTATCATACTAAACTTTTTCCATTAGATTGTGCTAAAATCGTATAAGTGTGCTGCTATCTTAGCGTAACCTATCGATTTTACATGCATCGAGTATCGTACTAGGCTTCTTCCGCTAGAGCATGTAGCAATCGCTTTTGTATCCCTAACCCATGTGCACGAACTTAAAGCACAAAGAAGAGCTATGTTCTAAAGCGTGTACACATCACCTATCGATAATGTATGTGTCGACTATCGTACTAAACTTCTTCTGCTAGAGCGTATGACTATCGCTTGTGTCTGCACGAACTTAAAGCATAAAGAATAGCAATGTATAAAAATCTTGTAAACATAGCAGCAGCATTAAGTATAGCCATGTTTAAATGCGTGTACACATCATGTATCCATGATGCACGCAGTACTAAACTTATTCCACTAGAGTGTACAAAGTTCGCATATGTTTGTGCTGCTATCTTAGCATAGCCTATGTGCATGAACTTAAAGTACAAAGAATAGCGATGTATAAATATCTTGTGAACTCATTTGTTTAGAATAACTATTATCCTCTAGCCATGGATTTGATCATTGTTAATCTTGTCATTCTGGTGTCTACGATCTGTTTGGTGTTACTGTTTCCTATTTTCATTCCTGCTCTTCTAGGTTGTGTATGTGATTATGTGCATGGCATTGGATAGGCCTAGTTAGAAATTTGATAAATGTTTTGATAGTATATTTGGGAAGTTGGTCGTTAGTTGGCTCCTTCACTGCTGCACACGTTGGGTATCTGTAGTTGGACTCGGTACCAATGACTGTTATTTATCGTGGACTGAATCACAAAATATTATATTGATTTTAAACACTGGACTACGACGAGTGGAGAAGTATGGAAATATGGAGAGCTTAAGGGGCTTCGTGTTGGTCTCCTCTCCATCTATGTTTTCGCCTGGGCTGTTATGCCATAGGAATTTCTATCACTTATTCTACCTCCTATCATCTCTTATGTTTTGGGAGATATCGTTTTTGTTTGATATCTTCCGTGGCTGCTTCGCCAAGTTATGTTTTATGTGGTCCCTGGTTGGTACTGCAGTCGGCCTAACTGTCGACGGGCCCCCTCCTTCTTACTCGGCCCAATCAACGCCAGGGACGGCCATCTTGGAAACCTCGACTCGGGGGGAAGCCATGGACTACGGACAATATTCCAGTTTAGGAGGGTTGTGCTCGTAAGCCCCCTGGAGTTCTCCACTTCGTCCTCGTATGTTATATTTGTTGTGTTTTTTGAACATTTGGATTCTTGGTCTGGTTAGCGCTACATGGCTAGGCCATGTTGAACCTCTCTACTGATACAAACATACCGTAAGTGATCAATCTATAATTACCTTGAAATATTCGTCAGCTGGAGTGAACTACTTCAGGAACCTTTTCTATCATACAAAGATGTGTGGTGCGTTACACATTTATAACCAGTAAATGTATGGAAAAAATATTAACATTATGTAGGCTACTAGCTAAAATTGGCTTGAAAATAATGTATTATTTTTGTCATTGCTTAATCACAAGTGTTTAACGATCACGTTAAGAAAGTTTCGAGATATTTGAGTAAAGTTGTTTCCAAAAATTATTATTATTATTATTATTATTATTATTATTATTATTATTATTATTATTATTATTATTATTATTATTATTATTATTATTATTATTATTATTATTATTATTATTGCCAAACCCAAATATGGCTATTCTTTCCCTGTTTCACATTGAACCCTTTCTTAAATCAAGGTTAGTTCCAGTAAGGATTATTATATTTGATATCTGTTTGATTCTTAGTTCGCTTCTTGTTCCTTTAATTTAATTAAGCTTAATTTCTCATTTTGGTTTTGGTGATGACCTGCAGCTTTTCCTCCATTTTACTACCATTGTTGGTCCACTAACGGGATTGGGTCTCATGCTAATGATTGTAATGATGGTTTCCTTGATGGTTGATGGTTGATGGTTAAGATTTTAATGGTGGACAGTCCTGTCGTGCTGCCGTTTCTCTGGTATTGAATTGATCCTTCATGGGAACAATTTATTTATAGTGGGCCACATTTAAGTGTATTTTCCTTCTGTTACTATCTTTCCTCGGGTATTTTTCTAAGGAGGTTTTGCTATCGAGTGCTGGACCTGCCAGTGTATTTCATTGCCCCGTCGATGATGTAAATTGATAATGAGAGAAAGTATCTGTGAACTATTTTAAATTGATTTTCTACCAAGAGTGACTTACCAATTTTAAAAGATGAATATCGCTCTGTTAACAAAAGACAGGTTTATGATTAGTTTCTTACGCAACCAAAAAGGTATGATTGTACGGTATTTATGCTTTCAATTTATTTTTTGCCGGCCGGCGGTTCTCCTTTATTTTTAGCTTCAATATAATTTGATTGAATTAATTTTGAGTTCTAACCCTATCAAGTAAAACTTACGAGAATGAGCTGAAAAGTTGTTCTTAATTTTACCCTTTGAAGTCACTAATTAAATTTTTCTTGTTTGCAAAAAAATTGTCTTTTTCTGCTCAAAACTATTTGACGTTCTGACAGGCTGATAAGTTGATCTACTGGTTTTTTTGTTTTTCTATCCTCTGGAGGTAAGTTCCTATTTTGTTCTATATTTATGTTTTGTTCTGGGTGTGTAGTTGTGTGTCGCTTCCTGATTTGTTTCACTTGCACGGGATTATTAGCTATGGGCGGTGCAATGTTACTGACCGTTAGTTGGGTTTAATTGGGTTTCCTGGCTGGCTGAGTCACCTTTCACTACAAAGAGTAGATCAAGCCGCCACCACAACCACTCGGTTGTCTACAGTCTCTCCTTTCACTACGAGGAGTAGATCAAGCCGCCTCTACAACCACTCGGATGTCTACAGCAGATCCGTTTACTACAAGGAGTAGATCAAGCCACTTCTACAACCATTCGGTTGTGCATAGCCGTTCCTTTCACTACAAAGATTAGGTCAAGCCACCTCTATAAACACTCGGTTGTCTACAGTCGCTCCTTTCACTACGAGGAGTATATCAAGCCGCCTCTACAACCACTCGGATGTCTACAGCAGTTCCTTTCACTTCAAGGAGTAGATCAAGCCGCTTCTACAACCATTCGGTTGTGCATAGCCGTTCCTTTCACTACAAAGATTAGGTCAAGCCGCCTCTATAAACACTCGGTTGCCTACAGCAGATCCTTTTACTACAAGGAGTAGATCAAGCCACCATTACAACCATTCAGTTGTCTACAGCAGTTCCTTTCACTACAGAGAATAGATAAAGCCGCCTCTACAACCACTCAGTTGTCTACAGAAGTTCCTCTCACTTGAAAGAATAGATCCAGCCACCAATACAACGACTCCGTTGCTACAGCCGTTCCTTTCACTACAAAGAGTAGATCAAGCCGCTTCTACAACCACTCGATTGTCCACAGCCGTTCCCTTCACTACAAAGAGTAGATCAAGCCACCACTACAACCCCTCGGTTGTCTGTAGCCATTCCTCCTACTACAAAGAGTAGATCAAGCCACCACTACAACCACTCGATTGTCCATAGCCGTTTCTTTCACTACAAAGAGTAGATCAAGCCACCACTACAACCCCTCGGTTGTCTGTAGCCATTCCCTTCACTACAAAGAGCAGATCAAGCCACCACTACAACCACTCGGTTGTCTGTAGCCATTCCTCCTACTACAAAGAGTAGATCAAGCCACCACTACAACCCCTCGGTTGTCTGTAGCCATTCCTCCTACTACAAAGAGTAGATCAAGCCACCACTACAACCCCTCGGTTGTCTGTAGCCATTCCTCCTACTACAAAGAGTAGATCAAGCCACCACTACAACCACTCGGTTGTCTGTAGCCATTCCTCCTACTACAAAGAGTAGATCAAGCCACCACTACAACCCCTCGGTTGTCTGTAGCCATTCCCTTCACTACAAAGAGTAGATCAAGCCACCACTACAACCCCTCGGTTGTCTGTAGCCATTCCTCCTACTACAAAGAGTAGATCAAGCCACCACTACAACCACTCGGTTGTCTGTAGCCATTCCTCCTACTACAAAGAGTAGATCAAGCCACCACTACAACCCCTCGGTTGTCTGTAGCCATTCCTCCTACTACAAAGAGATGTTCAATAAATTTCCAATTTCTTTGAAATCATTTCGGAAAAGGCTAGGAAAGCAACAGATAGGGAATCTGCCACCTGGGCGACTGCCCTAAATGCAGATCAGTATTGATTGAATCAAAGCCCCCTCCACAGCCACTCGGTTGCCTACAGCCATTCCTCCTACTACAAAGAGTAGATCAAGCCACCACTACAACCCCTCGGTTGTCTGTAGCCATTCCTCCTACTACAAAGAGTACATCCAGCCACCAATACAACGACTCCGTTGCTACAGCCGTTCCCTTCACTATAAAGAGTAGATGAAGCCCCCTCCACAGCCACTCGGTTGCCTATAGCCGTTCCTTTCACTACAAAGAGTAGATCAAGCCACCACTACAACCCCTCGGTTGTCTGTAGCCATTCCTCCTACTACAAAGAGTACATCCAGCCACCAATACAACGACTCCGTTGCTACAGCCGTTCCTTTCACTACAAAGAGTAGATCAAGCCCCCTCCACAGCCACTCGGTTGCCTATAGCCGTTCCTTTCACTACAAAGAGTAGATCAAGCCACCTCCACAGCCACTCGGTTGTCCATAGCCGTTCCTTTCACTACAAAGAGTAGATCAAGCCCCCTCCACAGCCACTCGGTTGTCCACAGCCGTTGCTTTCAGTACAAAGTGTAGATCAATCCGCCTACAAGAAGTAGATCAGCCACATCTACAACCGCTCGGTGGTTGTGGAGGGAGCTTCGTCTACTCTTTGTAGTGAAAGGAACGGCTGTAGGCAACCGAGTGGCTGTGGAGGGGGCTTGATCTACTCTTTGTAGTGAAAGGAACGGCTGTAGGCAACCGAGTGGCTGTGGAGGGGGCTTTGATTCAATCAATACTGATCTGCATTTAGGGCAGTCGCCCAGGTGGCAGATTCCCTATCTGTTGCTTTCCTAGCCTTTTCCGAAATGATTTCAAAGAAATTGGAAATTTATTGAACATCTCCCTTGGTAAGTTATTCCAATCCCTAACTCCCCTTCCTATAAATGAATATTTGCCCCAGTTTGTCCTCTTGAATTCCAACTTTATCTTCATATTGTGATCTTTCCTACTTTTATAGACGCCATTCAAACCTATTCGTCTACTAATGTCATTCCACGCCATCTCTCCGCTGACAGCTCGGAACATACCACTTAGTCGAGCAGCTCTTCTTCTTTCTCTCAATTCTTCCCAACCCAAACATTGCAACATTTTTGTAACGCTACTCTTTTGTCGGAAATCACCCAGAACAAATCGAGCTGCTTTTCTTTGGATTTTTTCCAGTTCTTGAATCAGGTAATCCTGGTGAGGGTCCCATACACTGGAACCATACTCTAGTTGGGGTCTTACCAGAGACTTATATGCACTCTCCTTTACATCCTTACTACAACCCCTAAACACCCTCATAACCATGTGCAGAGATCGGTACCCTTTATTTACAATCCCATTTATGTGATTACCCCAATGAAGATCTTTCCTTATATTAACACCTAGATACTTACAATGATCCCCAAAAGGAACTTTCACCCCATCAACGCAGTAATTAAAACTGAGAGGACTTTTCCTATTTGTAAAACTCACAACCTGACTTTTAGCCCCATTTATCAACATACCATTGCCTGCTGTCCATCTCACAATATTTTCGAGGTCACGTTGCAGTTGCTCACAATCTTGTAACTTATTTATCACTCTATAGAGAATAACATCATCCGCAAAAAGCCTTAGCTCCGATTCCACTCCTTTACTCATATCATTTATATATATAAGAAAACATAAAGGTCCGATAACACTGCCCTGAGGAACTCCCCTCTCAACTATTACAGGGTCAGACAAAGCTTCACCTACTCTAACTCTCTGAGATCTATTTTCTAGAAATATAGCAACCCATTCAGTCACTCTTCTGTCTAGTCCAATTGCACTCATTTTTGCCAGTAGTCTCCCATGATCCACCCTATCAAATGCTTTAGACATGTCAATCGCGATACAGTCCATTTGACCTCCAGAATCCAAGATATCTGCTATATCTTGCTGGAATCCTACTAGTTGAGCTTCAGTGGAATAACCTTTCCTAAAACCGAATTGCCTTCTATCGAACCAGTTATTAATTTCACAAACATGTCTAATATAATCAGAAAGAATGCCTTCCCAAAGCTTACATACAATGCATGTCAAACTTACTGGCCTGTAATTTTCAGCTTTATGTCTATCACCCTTTCCTTTATACACAGGGGCTACTATAGCAACTCTCCATTCATCTGGTATAGCTCCTTCGGCCAAACAATCAAATAAGTACTTCAGATATGGTATTATATCCCAACCCATTGTCTTTAGTATATCCCCAGAAATCTGATCAATTCCAGCCGCTTTTTTAGTTTTCAACTTTTGTATCTTATTGTAAATGACATTGTTATCATACGTAAATTTTATTACTTCTTTGGCCTTAGTCTCTTCCTCTATCTCGACATTATCCTTGTAACCAACAATCTTTACATACTGCTGACTGAATACTTCTGCCTTTTGAAGATCATCACATACACACTCCCCTTGTTCATTAATTATTCCTGGAATGTCCTTCTTGGAACCTGTTTCTGCCTTAAAATACCTATACATACCCTTCCATTTTTCACTAAAATTTGTATGACTGCCAATTATGCTTGCCATCATGTTATCCTTAGCTGCCTTCTTTGCTAGATTCAATTTTCTAGTAAGTTCCTTCAATTTCTCCTTACTTCCACAGCCATTTCTAACTCTATTTCTTTCCAGTCTGCACCTCCTTCTTAGTCTCTTTATTTCTCTATTATAATAAGGTGGGTCTTTACCATTCCTTACCACCCTTAAAGGTACAAACCTGTTTTCGCATTCCTCAACAATTTCTTTAAACCCATCCCAGAGTCTGTTTACATTTTTATTTACCGTTTTCCACCGATCATAGTTACTTTTTAGAAACTGCCTCATACCTGCTTTATCAGCCATATGGTACTGCCTAACAGTCCTACTTTTAAGACCTTCCTTTCTATCACATTTATTTTTAACTACCACAAAAACAGCTTCATGATCACTAATACCATCTATTACTTCAGTTTCCCTATAGAGCTCATCTGGTTTTATCAGAACCACATCCAAAATATTTTTCCCTCTGGTTGGTTCCATCACTTTCTGAATCAGCTGTCCTTCCCATATTAACTTATTTGCCATTTGTTGGTCATGCTTTCTGTCGTTCGCATTTCCTTCCCAATTGACATCTGGCAAATTCAGATCAACTCTTTGTAGTGAAAGGAACGGCTGTAGGCAACCGAGTGGCTGTGGAGGGGGCTTGATCTACTCTTTGTAGTGAAAGGAACGGCTATAGGCAACCGAGTGGCTGTGGAGGGAGCTTCGTCTACTCTTTGTAGTGAAAGGAACGGCTATAGGCAATCGAGTGGCTGTGGAGGGAGCTTCGTCTACTCTTTGTAGTGAAAGGAACGGCTATAGGCAACCGACTGGTTGTAGAGGCTGTGAAAATTATTAAAATAACTGGTAATTTATCAACCTTCATTCTCTCAGACAAATGGGTATCATTATGAAGAATTGACAACTGAACATTAAAAGGTTGTCCCAATTATTTTTTATTTTTGAAAAAAGGAGTCCAAGTCGTCATTTATACGTACTGTAGTTTATATTTGAAAATGTCAGGTATCTCTAATCGCACGTCCCTGTGCTAAATCTTGAGGTGTCCTCTGGCATATTGGTAGTCAAAATAAGTAGGGCTTTGGTCTCAACTTCTTCATAGTGGGTTTTCATTTTGCTAGTGGCTTTACGTCGCACCGACACAGGTAGGTCTTGTGGCGAAGATGGGATAGGAATCGCCTAGGAGTTGGAACAAAGCGGCCGTGGCTTTAAGGTAGTGCCCCAGCATTTGCTGGTGTGAACATGGGAAACCTCGGAAAACCATCTTCAGGGCTGCCGACATTGGGATTCGAACCCACTATCTCCCGGATGCAAGCTCACAGCCGCGCGTCCGTAACCGCACGGCCAGCTTGCCCGGTCATAGTATTTCAATTTAGATTTTGTGGTGTAGCATCAGGCCTTATCAGTACCTTTTAACACGACCTCTGCTCCGGGTACGCTGCGAAGCAGGATCTTGTATATCCAGATGGGCCGATTTGTTTTCACTCGGAGGTTCCCTATATTAAGTTTTAAGTCCATTTTTGGAAATTTCCAGCTAGAAAATGGTAAAGCTACAGGTTAAAGCCACGAGACAAAAGTGAAAGTAATACTAAAAGCGGTTCCGCGACACTGAGCCCATAACCTATTAAAATTAAGGTGGAAATAAACCACATATAGTTGTCTAGTTTCACGCGTTAGTACAAATTCTTCAAATAAATATTATTGGTTTAAAAATAGCAGCAGAGAACATCGAAATAAATTACGGTTCGATAATGGATACTAAAAATGAAACATTATGAAATCAAAGAGTAATTAAGTAATGACTCAAATGTCTTTAGTCTAATTGTGTCAGTTTGTGCCTGGAATGGGGAGTTGGTAGTAAGGTGTTCTTGTGACTAAAGAAAATTATGGAGGTTTTATCACAAAATAAATGATATATGAATAGATGTATTTTACAACTGAACTCATTATACTTATTGCTACACAGGCACTGGGACACTGGACTCACACATATCGTGTAACGCCAGACTGGTTACAGTGCTTCATAATTCTTTATGGGCCGATTGCAGAAACGGTGTTTAGTCTATGTTTACGGTTAAACAATGCAAAGTCGTTACTTTTCACTAAGATATTGTCTAAAACCGGTGTTAAACCGACCATGCTTAAACACTGCCAAGGACACTATTTAACCTCGAATTTTAGGAGTGAATCACAATCAGAGATTATGTACCATGAAACATACAGTTTGTATTATTTTGTTGAGAAGATTCCAGCAAGAAAGGTTAGTCCGACAGCCTCTCTGTGCAATCTGAAATGATTTTGCTTTTCGAGAAACTTCTTTCTTGTGACTAAGACACGGGAGAGCGCGGTATATGTTATTATCTTTGGGATAATTCCACTAAAACCCTATCAGAATCTTGATGCTTGTTTAAAGGGGCCTAACATCGAGGTCATCGGCCCATCCTATCAGAATCACTTGACCCGATCGTTAGAGGGCTGTCACATAAATCAGCCGGGAGAGATATGAACTAGGAGAAGACGAGGACTAGGAATATGGGCCTATCTCATTCGGTTACACAGTACTATATTTTCATCTTCCCATCTCCGAAGTTATTTAGGTAACACTCTCCCTAAAGCTACAATTCCTTTAGTGTCGATAATATTAAGCGAGCTCAGCCATATTTGAATAACGTGTACGAGGACCACAGGAAGATACTTCTAGGCCCACTTTTCAACCAATATTGAAACTTTAAACGATGTCTTGCTGAACACCGACTGAACATTCTTTATGCATTGGAAGGTAGTAGGGGAGGAAGGGGAATTCTACACCTACCACATTGACTGTGCTTCGGACGCCGCCGCCACCACACGCTCTCGGGAGGCCTCCGCCACATTGACTGCGCTGATTAAGACTGCATGCTTAACCTCACATCCGCCTCATGAAGGGGCTTAACCTAACTTTTGACGCGTAAGAGAGCAAGCCTAACCTCATAGATGGGCCAGACCTTAGTTTTACGGCCAGATGCCCTTCCTGACGCCTAAGAGAGCGAGCTCAACCTCACATCCGCCATCTTGGAGGGCTTACCTTACTTTTTACGCGCAAGGCAGCAAGCCTAACCTCCCGGAGGGGCCTAACCTCAGTTTTACGGCGGGATGCCCTTCGCGACGCCGATTGCACAATATGGCGGCTGCTCTTATGAGACGGTTTAAGGGCGCTTGCGCAAGATGGGTGCTATACACAGACCTTTGGCACGTGGTGGGGATCAATTAGAAAAATTCCACGTGCTTTTTTGACAGCTGTCATCCGCCATCTTGCATCGCTAACCTCAGTGCTGCCATCTTAACGGCACTAAATCTCAACAACAGACGATCGCTAACCTCTGTGCTGCCACCTTGACGGGGCTAAACCTCAACCTTTGGCACGTGGTGGCGGGCAATTTGAAAAATTCCACATACTTTTTGACAGCGGCCATCCGCCATCTTGCATTGCTAACCTCAGTGCTGCCATCTTGAAGGGGCAAAATCCCCATGGATGCCACCTTAGGCACGTGGGCGCGCGAAATTTAAAATTCCACGGCTCTTATCTCAAGCTAACCTAAGTAAATGGTTATGCTTTATTGACTTCGGGGAAGTACTCTCTCCCGAGAGGTCCACCGCCGTAGCGATGTCTCCCCTACAAAATAGATTGCCCTGGGGGGGCAGGGTACGGCCGCCTCTTACGAGGCAAGCAAGGATGCATTGTTTTACAGAATGCTTAGATCAACATGTGCGCGCGCACCTCCTGCTATCTACTGAGGCGAGCAGTGGAGTTTTCCACTCCCGGAAATGAGTCAACACTTTTTTGCAGTCAGCACCCGAGGTATTGTAGGGTAGCAATGCAGGTTCCAATGCAAGATCATTGAACCCTAGTATAATAGGTGAGCAATGTCGATTTGTGGATTCTGCATAAGATTGCGAGCCTAACCTTACAGTCACCATCTTGAGGGGCGTAACCTCACTTCCACGGCTAGTTGCCCTTCCCGACACCTAAGAGGGCAAGCCTAACTTCACATCCGCCATATTGAACGGGCTATGCTTATTTTTATGGCGAGATGCCCTTCCCGACACCAATTGCACAAGATGGCTGCTGTACATAGCTTCTTGTGGGACGGCTTAAGGGCTCTTGCGCAAGATGGCTGCTGCTCTTATGAAACGCCCTAGGGACGCTTGCGCAATATGGCAGCTATCTAATTCTACAGTATGGGGCTATACACAGCTCCTTATGAGACGGCTTAAGGGCGCTTGCGCAAGACGGCTGCTGCTCTTATGAGACTCCCAAGGGGCGTTTGCGCAAGATGGCGGCTATACATGGACTCTTATGAAGAAAGCTATCTTAGAAGGTACTGTACAAGATGGCAGCTGCTGTTATGAAGATCCTTTTGCATGCCGTGGCGGGAAATATGAAAAACACCACGTGCTCTTGTTTGTAAACAAAGCCATGTGCTTTTTGACAGCTGTCAGCGGCCATCTTTAATCAACAGTGCATCGTGCTGCCATTCTTAGCTACTACTTCTGAAATGTGGTGGCGGGTAATTTGAAAAATTCTATGTGCTTTTTCGTCAGCTGCCATCTATAATCAACAGGGCACTGTGCTGCAATCTTTAGCTACTACCTTAGGCACGTGGTTGCGGGCAATTTGAAACTCCACGTGCTCTTGTTTGTAAATAAAGCCACGTGGTTTCTGACACGTTTACAGCAGCCATCTTTAATCAGCAGAGCACCGTGCTGCCAACTTTAGCTACTACTATTGAAATGTGGTGGCGGGCAATTTGAAAAATTCCACGTGCTTTCTTGACAGCTGTCCTGCTGCCCTTTAATCAACAGAGCAGCGTCATCTTTACGGCACTACACCTCACGGCTACTACCTTAGGCACGTGGTGGCGGGCAATTTGAAAAGTTCCGCCATCTATCAGCGGCCATCTTTAAACAACAAAACTTCAGTGCATTCACAACACCTATGAGAGCGAACCTAACCTCACATCCGCCATATTGAAGGGGCTATCCTTAGTTTTACAACAACATGCCCTCCCCGACGCTAATTACACAAGATGGCAGCTGCTAGCTTAGATGCTACTACACAAGATGGCGGCTATACACAGGCTGTTATGACTTTCTCCCACTCCTCCGCCTCTGTTAAGGCATAGCTCTATCGAACAAGTTTAAACATGCATCGCGAAGGCAAGAGTGTGTACGTGTTTTTAACCTGCAGCGATGACGTCATCATAGATGTGCATGTTTAGACTTGCAGATCACAAAAGAAGTGACTGAAACATAACAAGACTAGAATCGAACACTGTACTCGATGTCGTTCTGCTCCTCCTCCTACAGAACGCTGGTGCTATAAGAAATACTCTTCGTCTTGTTATATTCAGGTGTCGGTCGTTATCCGAGTAATACTTGTGTTCACGATAGTTAAGTACGCCTACGGTCCGGTTCGTTTGTGGCGATGTGATTACAGTACTCTTAAGTTTGACAGTGCGCGAGACACAGTTTGGGAAAGAGTCCTAGTGATTAATAAATGCAGTTTATTGGCGTCGTGGCTTCTCTCAATGGCTCGAGATACTTGTTGTTGCCACACAGAAGTGAAAGGTGCACCCGCGGCCAAGGGAGGCCGGCTCGTGCGCAGGTATCCAGCAATATGCTAGCCGTCCTAATGCTAGCGCTCTCCGGAGATGTACAACTGAACCCAGGACCCAACCAAAGCAATCAAGGTATGACATTTTCTATTAAAATGTGACGAGTATGCATAACTCGCTTGCTGACTTTAATGCTGGACTAAGTGAAGGGAACTAGGACTGTATTTGTATCAGCAAAAGTTGGCTTAACGAAACTGTAGTTGATACTGAAATATTAACGGACAGTTTCGTAAGGACAGAAATTCCGTGAACACTTCAAAACTGGATGGTGGGGGTGTTTTACTAGCTGTGAAGCCTGACCTTGGACCAGTGCTGAAGCCTGAGCTTGCTGGGAATTGGGAGTGTCAAGTAGCGAAAGTCAACCCTCAACCCGGTCGTGCTGTCTTCATTGTGTGTTGCTACCTGCCTCCAGATGAAGTGAACGACCGGCTAAATGACCTACGTCAAACATTGGGAAGCATTACATCTGTTGTCAACTCATGGGACACTGTTATTGTGTGCGGTGATTTTAACTTCAGCCAATTAGCTTGGAAAACTGATGAGTCGTCGAAAGTACAACATATTATCAAACAGAGAAGCGAGGAGGTATTCTTATTTCTAGAAATTATTAATGAATTCGATCTCAGTCAGATTTGTGATTTTCCTGCCAGGAATGATAATTTTCTAGACCTACTTTCAGTCTCAAACGAATTACTTTGGAGTGGAGAGTGCGTCAAAACTGAAAATGTAATTCACTCTGATCACCAAGCCATCGAAATTTTCCTGTCTATGCCAAGGACATTTCGCTTCAAAGCGCAAAACGAAGTCATATTTGCATGGAAGAAAGCTGATTTTTCTTTAATGAGGGACCTTTTTATCCCTGTGCCCCTGGGATATGATTAAAGAGTCCCACTTTTTATGACTTACTACATGCGGTCAAAAAGACAGCGTACCATTTCGAAAGATTAACATCAGAAAATATCCTTCTTGGTACGACTCAGAACTAATCCAGAAACTGAAGGAAAAAGAAAGGGCGAGAAGGAAATACAAACGATCAGGTCAAGAGTGCGACTATGTGCAGTTATCCACATTTCGAAGTGAATGTAAAAAACTGCAGCGTGCTAAGTACAGGGACTACGTTAAGTCGGTAGAAGATGGCGCCATCACACGCCCTGAGCGCTTTTGGAATTTAATTAATAAAAGAAAATCTTCCCGTCTGCCTCCCATTATGCTAATAAACAGAACTGAAATACACGAAAAAGATAAAATTCTAAACATATTTGCGCAAACTTTCGCGAAGTACCATTCTCCTTCCGAGCCCTGCAATGCAACTTTTCTCCCCCATTCTCAATAGATCCTGTGTCTATTCAAACTTCTGTGGTAGAAGTGACACGGATCCTGTCATCGGTGGATATCAACAAATCATGTTGGCCTGACGAGATACCTGGCATCGTCCTCCGTGAATGTGCTTCACAACTGGCAATTCCACTATGTGAAATTATAAATAAATCATTTAAGTATGGGTGTTTTCCAGCTGAGTGGAAAAAGTGTTACGCAATCCCTATATTTAAGAAAGGTGATAAGGTGTGGTTCGATAATTATAGACCAATAGTGCTGCTCTCACTTTCATCGAAGGTGGCGGAGAAAGTCATATATAATCGCCTGTATGACTCTTTTAGTCCGTACGTAGACCCATCACAACATGGATTTGTTAAAGGCATGTCAACTGTTACCAATCTGGCAGTTTATTTATCTTCAAATTCAGATGCATTGGACAAAGGTAAACAGGCTGATGTGATATATACTGGTTTCTCCAAAGCCTTCGATCCTTTACAACACGAAGCCTTGTTGAGAAATTTGTCAGCGTATGGACTGTCCGGGAGTATTTTCGAGTGGCTAAAGAGCTACTAGACAAAACGAATATGTTTTGTCAAGTCCGAGGGTTTGATCTCTAACCACTATCAACATCTGGAGTCCCACAGGGATCACTGTTAGGGCCTCTTTTATTTGTTTTGTTTCTAAATGATATTAGTACAGCCGATCAGAGCAGTGAATGTCTTTTGTACGCTGATGACTTGAAACTATACAAAGTCATAGAAGAAGTCAGTGATGGCGATTGTCTACAAGAGGATCTGAAGCAAATATGCGAGTGGTGTGATAAGTGGTCAAGTGTGGCGTCATGTCATTTACTCGGAAATTAACACGTGTATTTTACAGATATAAAATCAGTGGAGAAAGTTTAAATCGTGTGGAGGAGTTTAATGATCTAGGTGTAATACTCAGTAACAGGAATGGCTTATCCTTTGAGAATGACATCGATGGTATTATAAACAAATCTTTCAGACTCCTGGGGTTTGTCAAAAGGAATTGTAAAGATTTCAGTAATATTGCATGCGTCAAAACACTGTTTTGTTCCCTGGTGAGACCCTGTCTCGAGTATGGTTGTGAGGAGTGGCTCCCGTATCAGAAAGGCCACACGCACCATCTCGAGAGAGTACAGATAAGGTTCATGAAGTGGATTAGTTTTGGATTCCTGGGCATGTCACTCTCTTCAGGCAGGTATGAAGAATTTGTAAACATTCTTGGAATGAATACGCTGGCAACGCGCCGAAAATATGTGAACGCAATGTTAGTGATCAAATGCTTGAAGAGTAAAGTGGACTGTCCGGCTATACTGGGGTTGATCCCACTTCATGTTCCAAGCAGACGAACAAGGCAGAAATGTACATTCCACCTGGCCAAATGTAGGACGGTTGGACATGAAAATTCTTTGTTCATGCAAGCCCGTGGGACCATAAGAAAGCTGGAAGGGTCACTCGACATTTATTACCACCCTTCCACTGCAATTCGGAAAGTTCTTCTCAAGGGTGGAATGTGATAATTTTTAAAATTATGTAAATAATCTGAAGAAAGCATGTGAATATTTGTATGTTTGTATATATATGTATATTTGTATATATATTATTTAATTTAATTATTTAATTAATTTAATATGTAATTTAATTTTTAATTTAATTTTCTATTACATCATATGTAATTGGGACAACCTGTAGGTGATAAATACAGTAAATATATTTCTATTCTATTCTGTTATCGGATAAACATGTAACATGAAATTTTATTTCGGAAATGTACTACTTGAATCTGCCGGCATGGGTTTAGCTCATGCGGAAAGTAAAGTTAAACAGAACGCCTAGTTCTATAAGAAATACATTGGTTACTTTTAAGCCCATAGCAGTCAAATAAATTATTGGATAAACATGCAACTTGAAATTTAGGTTCGGAAACATATTATTTCAATCTGTTGGCATGGGTTACAATCATGTAGCTTGTGCAGGAGAGGGCTACTATGCAAGGTGATTGCAAAATGCTGAACCGAAAAATAATTGTGCTACACACATAATAGGGAATGGGAGCCAGGTGTCACGTCTATCAGAAGGGCAAAAGGATGAAAGAACTCTTCCTCCTTCTCCTCCTCCTCCTAGGGCTAAAGGTCTAATGGGCTAAGGACTAATGGGTTAAAGGGCTAATGGGCTAAGGGGCTAATGGGCTAAAGGGCAAAAGGGCTAATGATCAAAAGGGCTAATGGGCTAAAGGGCTCCTCCCCTTTTTACCACGCCCTCTACCTCCTCCTCCTCCTCCTCCTCCTCCTAGAGCTAAAGGGCTAAAGGGTTAAAGGGCAAAAGGGCTGCTACTCCTCCTCTACCTTACCGCGACCTCCTCCTCCCAGAAGCAGTTAGCTGAAGTTGGTACATTTTTGACAGCAGCAACACCCTCATCGATTGTTACCTGCAAGAACGCTTCTACTTTGTTAAGTGTAGCAAATTAATTTCTATTGGTAAATGGTTTATCTCTTCTAACTTTATACTCGCGACGATGTGTAACTTCTATTGTTCATGATTAATGACTGCTTACAATGTATGTTACAGTAATGTAATCTATTCGTGTTGTTATTCATCAATAAACAACTGCATTGAATGATCTACCATTGAATGATCTTCTAACAGAAATCAGTATCTGCTTGATATTTTCTAGTGTTTGGAACACTGAACTTTTCAAGATGGCAGCTGTGAGGTTAGCGATGTTCTGTTGTTGGATTTTAAATTCCGCGCCACGGCGTGCATAAGGTGGCAGCAGTGAGGTTAGCGATGCTCAATTGCCCTTAAAAGTGAGGTTAGGGTCCGTCAAGAACACGGCTGTCAAAAACGTACGCGGGTTTGTTTACAAACAACAGCACGTGGTCGTGAAGTCACGGTCACGTGGTATACTGCGTCAACACTCGAAGTTCAAAATCCACGCCAAGTTGTTAGAACTCGTCAAAAAATCTGCCATTGAAGGACGAAAGTCCGTATGAGAAAAGGTGATGGGAAGTGGAATTTATGCGAGGAAATAAAATTAAAGGTTGAAAGTAAACGAATAGCTGTGTTCGTTGCGCGCGTGATTACTACTGAACGCGGCAACATGCGCCCCGATTTCACCATCCGGCCTGCTGTTAATCGCACGGTCCGTCGTAGACAAAACCTCCCTTCAATATTACTCTTCATAAATTCGGTAGCACACTGTACGGTTACAGTTTCTGATAACCATGACTGAGTGCTTCAAAACAAGCCCAAAGCCCAAGTTTGCTGCTGTGCGTTTATCCTGGGCTGAGAAGGAGTTGCTTTAGGAACATGGTAAGAACTTCGGGGTGGTTGAAAAAAATTGTAACACTATTAATACATGTGGTTATAACATATAAAAATTTCATTACCATCAAACAGGTAGTTTTCCTTGTATATATTCCTAAGTGAGCGCTTCCTAGAGATGAAGCCAAAAACACGGGCAATATTTATTACAACCACAAAAAAATATTTAATGAACGTCGAAAACAATGTGTCTTACATACGCTAATGTAGAATTAAACAAGGAAAATATTGGTATAACACGCATTGCAATAGACCTATTGGTTCGTTAGTAATTAAAGCCAAAACTCGAGTGTCCATAATAAAAAGTCGGACAGTAGGGCGTCTCATAAGAGCAGCAGCCATCTTGCGCAAGCGCCCTTAAGTCGTCTCATAAAAAGCTATGTATAGCAGCCATCTTGTGCAATTGGTGTCGGGAAGGGCACCTCGCCGTAAAACTAAGGATGGCCCGTTCAATATGGCGGATGTGAAGTTAGGCTTGCCCTCTTAGGTGTCGGGAAGGGCAACTAGCCGTGGAAGTGAGGTTACGCCCCTCAAGATGGTGACTGTAAGGTTAGGCTCGCAATCTTATGCAGAATCCACAAATCGACATTGCTCACCTATTATACTAGGGTTCAATGATCTTGCATTGGAACCTGCATTGGTACCCTACAATACCTCGGGTGCTGACTCTGCAAAAAAGTGTTGACTCATTTCCGGGAGTGGAAAACTCCACTGCTCGCCTCAGTAGATAGCAGGATATGCGCGCGCACATGTTGATCTAAGCATTCTGTAAAACAATGCATCCTTGCTTGCCTCGTAAGAGGCGGCCGTGCCCTGGCCCCCCAGGGCAATCTATTTTGTAGGGGAGACATCGCTACGGCGGTGGACTTCTCGGGAGAGAGTACTCCCGCGAAGTCAATAAAGCATAACTATTTACTTAGGTTAGCTTGAGATAAGAGCCGTGGAATTTGAAATTTCACGCGCCCACCGTCAAGATGGCAGCACTGAGGTTAGCGACGCAAGATGGCGGGTGTGAGGTTAACCATGCAGTCTTAGCCAGCGCAGTCACTGTGGCGGAGGCCTCCCGAGAGCGTGTGGTGGCGGCGGCGGCCGAAGCGCAGTCAGTGGGGGGGGAGGCCTCTCCCGAGAGCGTGTGGTGGTGGCGGCGGCCGAAGCGCAGTGATTGTGGTGAAGGCCCCCGAGAGCGTGTGGTGGCGGCGGTGGCCGAAGCGCAGTCACTGGGGCGGAGGCCTCTCGCGAGAGCGTGTGGTGGAGGCGGCGGCCGAAGCGCAGTGAATGTGGTGAAGGCCCCCGAGAGCGTGTGGTGGCGGCGGTGGCCGAAGCGCAGTCACTGGGGCGGAGGCCTCTCCCGAGAGCGTGTGGTGGCGGCGGCGGCCGAAGCGCAATAAATGTGGTGGGTGTAGAATGCCCCTTGGTCCCCTACTGAAGGTCGTTGTTATGCATCGCATCAATTGATATGTAAAAACGTAACCAAACTTAAAAGAGACCTGGACAATACATTAAATCACACCAAAAATAATACATTGAAAATTATGAAATTATGGCAAAACAAGAACGTCCGGTTGTAATGACCATTTTACTAACATGGGCATCAAGTACTTGAGTCCTACTGATGACCACGGATTGGTAGTGATGCAGGTCGGTTCGAGTCCCGCTGTCAGCAGCTTTCAGCGTGCGTTCAGTTCCTAGTGAGGACGCTGTTCGGTGCTTTGGTGCTATGTGCCAGAAGCGGGTTTCATCCCATTAACTGCTCTGATGAAGTTGAGCATTCGTCTGACTTCATACCCGCACCAGTCCTTCCTAAAGGCAGTACCGGCAAAATAATTACTATTTTTATCCGTACCAGTATGCTTTTTTTATCTAACTTCAGTGGAAATTGTCATTATTATTATTATTATTATTATTATTATTATTATTATTATTATTAAATTACAAGAGTCCTTAGATTCATGTATTGTAGCATCAGAGCTTGCTACAGATCTTGAGACAGCTTTTGACGGAGTTCTACAGTTTCAGCTACTGAGCACGTTAAGAGAGTATTCAGGTGAGAGAACGGGGCAGCGTGCTACCTTGTTCTGGGTGATTTCCGGCAGAAGAGTAGCGGAGTTGCATGAAGTGGGAAGATAAAGCTTGAAGGATATAGGGAGATGTTGGACTACAGTTTCCGTGCGCCGTGCGTCCCTTCTGCTCAGCAGACCGCAGGCAATGCGGAACTTTGGGCACGCTCTGTCAGTTCCACGATGAAGTCACAGTCTCATAGCTTCTTGTCCCGCTTAGAGATTCACCCGGTTTGGAAAAGAGAACTTCTAGCCTGAGGATATAACAACAGATGTGGTACAGATATGAACCACAGGAAACACAACTGATACTGGGCACATTTGTCATTTTATTTCTTTTTCGTTTTTCCGACCAATTTCCATTAAAAAATGGAGAAGTGTACCACTGTTAGTCATATGTGGGTATCCACTTGGCTTGTGAAGCTGTCGTTGTAATGAAATGAAATGGCGTGTGGCTTTTAGTGCCGCGAGTGTTCGGCTCGCCAGGTGATGAGGATGCACCCAGCCCCCGTGCCAGCGAAATTAACCAATGATGGTAAAAATTCCTGACTCTGCCGGAAATCGAACCTGGGACCGCTCCGACCAAAGGCAACTATGCTAACCATTTAGCCATGGATGTAATATTTGTCGCTTTCAAGTTAAGTGAGATGTGCTGCGTACGTTTACAGGACACTTTCTTAGAGTAGTCAAATGCAAGCAAAAACGTGAGTTTTCCATTCGAAGAGTGAATACATTTTTCTAAAATCTAAAAAATAAAATAAAAATAGTATGAACAAATTATTCTTTACAAAAGTAGAAGGCAACATTTGGTACTTATGAGAAAACTAAAAGAATCCTAATCTACTCTTTAACAGCACAAGAATGGGGACAAGCGTACCCTAGAAGTCCCTTTTCGTCTGATATGTTCGTAGTTGATAAAAGCTACCTCTTTCTACGTGACGTGGTGTATTGCACAAGTGTTCATTACTTTAGTGTATAACTTAATTCTATATGTTTAAAATATTGTACAGCAATTTGGAAGTATATGGGGGAATGTAGTAGCGTACATACATTTTACTGTAATAATAATAATAATAATAATAATAATAATAATAATAATAATAATAATAATAATAATAATAATAATAATAATAATGAGAAGAAGAAGATGAAGAAGAAGAAGAAGAAGAAGAAGAAGGCATATGCGTATCGTATATTACATGAATGCGATGGTGGCGCTTATTCAAAATGTTTCGTGTTATATCTGGTTAGGCCTACTAGTGTTTGAGGACTGTGGCAATCCCATTTGTGAGAACACAATTCATCGTCTGTTTAAAATAACATCGTCCGACACAAGAGCCTAGTCTCGGTGACTGAGTCCTGTTTCACGCCAACCCTATACACGCAGTCCCCGGGAAGGCCTCAGGCAAGGAGCCGGACATCGCATAGTTCTTGTAAATAAACATATAGAAATATTTTAATGAGTTTGGGCCACCAGAAGATTTTATCAAGATTATAATATCAAACCTGTAAACATTGTTAACAATTGTAATGAGAAAATTGCTACTTCCATTTTTAAAGAAATCACAAAAATCTATGACTCCACTGAATTGTAAAAGAGACTGCTCTGAAATTTGTTCAATTTATAAGTAAAACAGCCTCCACTAGGTGGTGCATAGTTCAGAGCCAATGCGCCAGAACAGGAAGCTGCCCACATTTCAATTGAGATAGAGATTCCAAAGTTTGGTTTTGTCTCGACCTGCAGTATCTTGCAAGGCATCGTCTTGTGTTGTGTGATCTTGGGAACAAACATCCATTTAACATTAAGATTGCCGATCCTTCCGAGAATCGAACCTGGGACCCTCTGAACTGCACACCTAGGCACGAGTCAGAATTAGTGCTGGGAGTCTCAAGATCACAATGAAGAAGAAGAAGAAGAAGGAGTATTTGCTGTTTACGCCGCAACCACATTCCTACAGACGGTTCAGATGAGCAGAAATCCACCTACGATCTTCACAAAACATCTGAGACTGGTAGGTGTGCCCCGTGGGCAGGGACCATGTTTCCTATTTATTGATATTTAGTTTTTAAAATCAAGATTGTACTGTGGGACGTCGAACGTCTCAGCAGTAGTGGTAACTTGTCTTCGTACCGGGCAAGTTGTGAGCTTGTATTCGGCAGCCGCGGTTTCCTATTTTCACACCACCTTAGCTAAGGCCAAGGCAGCTTCCTACCCACTCTAATGCCACCGTCGCCATTAGAGCTATCTGTGCCGGTGCGACGTAAAACAACTTCTAAAAATAATGTACACTGAAAATCGTGAGATTTCTGGGGAAAATGGGGTCGTGCTATGCAAGTGCTGTGCGACTGACATAGATAGGGAGCGACCTTCACCATGACCTGGTCTGGACTTGACCATTCACACCACACTTTCTCATTGTTTACATGTGACTGAACTCTCATGGCGGTGCCAGTTACTTCTCACAGAACTGAATTTGAACCACACATTTTTCATACTGCCGCCGTCACCATAGAAATGTAAAGTTTTGGATTCCCTTCGGGGTTTTATGATGCCCGCTACTGAGCAGAAGCGTAATATGACTTTCCAAACGAGTGAACTGTTATTGAATTTGGTGTCAGAACGCACTAATAACATTATAGCGTATACATTGTACGCAGTATTCCTTAGTATTCCCCAGTTGTCGCACCGACACAGATAGCTCTACGAGTCGAAAGGAAACACCAGCAGGGCTGCGCACCCCTAACCGCACGGCTTACTCGCCCGCTACTTGAATCGAGAACTGGAAAAGATACAAAGAAGAGTAGGACCATTTATTTCGCGAGATTTCGGACAACAATGTAGTATCACAAAAGTGCTGCAAAGTTTGAGCTGGGAAGACTTGTGGGTAAGGAGGCTGAGAAAGGTGCCGTTAGTAGAGCTAAAATAGTAGCGAGATCTTACCTGGGCAGACGAGGAGAAGCAGTAAGCAGCAGGCGCACGACATCGCGTTCCATTCAGCACTGACACCTCCTGAACTACATTCCCACTTTCTCATTGTGCGCGCCTTCCACTTCACTTGTTTTTCTAACTGTTTTTTTTTTTTTTTTTACTCTCACTAGAAATTCATACCTCAGGATGTACGGCGTGTTCAGAACAACACATCATCTTCGTATACGTTTGGTACGGATGATGCCGGTCAAGGCCACTTCAAGTAACTGAAACTAGATTTTATGACAATTGTGTTTCATCCGATCTTTGCCATATGCCGAGGACATTATTATTATTATTATTATTATTATTATTATTATTATTATTATTATTATTATTATTATTATTATTATTATTATTATTATTATTCAATTCGAACTAAAATATGAGCAGTAGAAATCTATCTTAAAAATAAATTCTTGTAAGCAATAAACTAAGATATGAGATGAATGCCAAGGGTGAGTGGACTCACAGGAAGGGAGTGCCGCGCTGCGGGCCGCTACACTGCCAGATTTGATGCAGCCCTCCATCCCAACCTATACTCTACTACCTTTTCATTTCTACGTAAATACATCTGCTTATCATATTCTCCCCCTGTGAGTGGGGGCGGTAGAATAACACCCACGGCATCCGCTGCCTGTCGTAAGAGGCGACTAAAAGGGGCCCAGGGACTCTGAACTTTGGAGCGTGGGTTGGGGACTACGGGGCCCTTAGCTGAGTCCTGGCATTGCTTCCACTTACTTGTGCCACGCTCCTCACTTTCATCTGTCCTATCCGACCTCCCTTGGTCAACTCTTGTTCTTTTCCGACCCCGACGGAATTACTTATGGAGGCCTAGGGAATCTTTCATTTTCACGCCCTTCGAGGCCCTTGTCTTCGTTTGGCCGATATCTTCATTTTTCTAAGTGTCGGATCCCTTCCATTTTTTCCCTCTGATTAGTGTTATATAGAGGATGGTTGCCAAGTTGTACTTCCTCTTAAAACAACAATCACCACCACCACCTTGTCATATTCACACCATGGTCTACCCCTACACTTCCCTCACAAACCAACAGAATAAGTCCTTGGTGCCTTAACCTTTTCACTCCCAAGTTCTTTCCAGCCTTACGCATGTCCCATACCAGATTTTTGACGATGTTTCGACAATGTCTGAAATAGGCAAAACACCCCTTGTATTTACACAGCTACTGAACGACAACCAGAACTTGACAATGGCGTGATCAGGCTCATCATCATTTAACCTTCCTTCAGGCTTTCTGTGCACTTCTGCGCACCCACCTCAGAAGACAGCTGTGCGAGCAAAACACAAGGCTCATGATTATCGTCAGAATACGGTGAGGTGATTTATGAATCGTCTGTCATTCGAACAAGGCACGTGATGAACAACAAAATTACAGCCTCAGACTGAACTTGGAAGTGGAGAAGACTGCACTGCTTGAAATCCGAGTTAACTCGTGTTCAAGACAGCGGGAGACTTAACTCGGGCATAGGATGGAAAAGGTCAAAATGAATTATATCTCTTCTTATGGTCAATTTTTGCAAATCGGTCTCCTCTCACCAATGAATATCGCGATTCCTTCTGACATTCTTGTGTAACTCCGCATTTCAAAAGCTCCAGTTACCTCATGTGTCCTATCATTATATTTCTCCTTCTGGTCAAATATCACCAAATCGATCTCCTCTCACCAATTCGATTCAGTATCTCTTCATTTATGATTCGATCTATCCACCTTACCTTCGACATTCTTCTGTTCATAAGCTTCTATTCTCGTCCTTTTTGAGCTAGTTATTGCCCATACAGTAGCACGCTCATTCCTATACAATGTTCGAAATGAGCCTGGCTTGTGCTATGTCTGTCATCGTTAGTTAGTAACAATACTTCCTGGAGTTTCGTCTGTTTAGTAGCGGAGACAACTGTGCAAAGTTTCAGCGCTAGTTGCAGGTAAACACAAACAGCGAAAATAACCGCTCACTTATTCGCGGCTAAAATTCGCTGGTAGAGGTAACGTCAGCCCGATGAGCATCACAGCTCGCGCGGAGGAGCTGATTCAAGACAACAGGAGGAAGCGATCGTCACATGTCAAACCAAGAAGCGCACAACGGTTCTCCGCGGAAGGGAACAGAACACGCCTCCTCTGCCGGGACAGCGCGGGTAGAGGCACATATTGCGCGACCACGTTGTTGAAGCAGTTTCGTTGGGACATCATCGACCACCCTTTCTCCTCACTTGAACGAGCAGGCTAGCAGCAACGTGGAGGGAATATTCAAACTCATCCCACAAAGTGACAAGTGCCTAAACCGATGTGGGGACTATGTCGAAAACTAACCTAATGTATGTATGTTGGTTGTATTGGCTGTTTTTCAGCACCTTACGTTTTGATCACCCTTCGTACTTCAAGCGTCACCTGACTTCGTCCGACTGCACTCCCGTAGGTACTTCTTCTCCATACCATTGAATAATTTCACCAGCCGCCTATTGTCGTGTTAGCAAGGACAAACTTGTGATGACTCAATTCACCGACAAAGTTTTCATTTCCTCTGCTTGGATTGTGATCCCCTTCTTTATCATAGCCCTCTATTCTTATCACTGCAAGCTGATATCTTTACAGGTTGTAGAAAATTCTTCTTTCTCAATATCTGGTCCCGATCACCCACAGCTTGATCCAATCAACATATCGATGCCTGTTCTAGATCTATGATCGCAATGGATGTGGGCTTGTCCTTCTTAGTACGATCCTCTAAGATCAGACAGAAGTCAGCATTGCTCAACGTGTTCCTACATTTCTTCTGAAGCCAATCTGATCTTCTCCCAACTCAGCTTCAACTTGTATTTCCACTCTTCTGTGAATAATACGTCTAAAATTTCGCAGGCATGAGATACTAAACTAATTAATTTTTCAGACTTGTCAGCACATGCTTCCTAGGGAATAGGTATAGTAACATTCTTTCTAAAATCAGATGACTCTTCCTCTGTCTCATGCATCTCACACATTAAATGGCAATAATGTATAATAATAATAATAATAATAATAATAATAATAATAATAATGCTGGTTTCTCCTAAGCCAGTCAAGATTTCAGAGGGTATGCCGTTAATTCCAGGCACCTTGTTCCTATTTAGGTCTCTCAGTGCTCCGTCGAATTTTTACCTCAAAATTAGGCCTCCCATTTCATCAGCATCGACAGCCTCTTCTTGTTCCAGAACTTGAGCATCTACATCTTTACCTTGACACAACTGTTGGATATGTTCCTGCCATCTTTTTGCCTTGTCTTCTTTCCTTATATGGGTTTTCAATGTGAGATTTTAATATTCATGCACCGAGTTTTCCTTTCTCGAAAGGTTTCCTTGGATTTCTTATATTCAGCATCTACTTTTCCTACACCCGTACAACTTTCAACATCCTTGCACTTTTCTTTCAGCCATTCCTCCCAAGCTGTCTTACACTTTCTATGTAAGTTAGTTCATTCTCACCTAAATTCTTTTCTGCCCTCCCCATTTTTCGCATTCTTGTACTTTCGCCGTTCGTAAATAAAGCCTAGTGTTTCCTGAGCTGTCCACTGATTCCTAATTGACCTTGCTTTTCATCAGCTGATGTTATTCTTCGTGTTTTTTCACTCTTCATCTATTGTGTTCCTTTCAGCTTTTTTATTTAGTCCTTGTGCTACTTTGTACATGTTCTTGAAGCAATCTGTCACACTCTTTTACTTCAACTTGCAATACTTCCTTTCTTCAATTTCTTCAACTTCAGATGGCATTTCATGACCAACAAGTTGTGGTCAGAGTCTGCTCCTGGGAAAGTCTTGCGAATCTCTGCCTATTCATAATGAAGTCTATTTTAGATACCTTCCAGTGTTTCCAGGTTTCGTCCACATATACACTCGTTGTTTGAACCAAGTATTAGCAAGGAGTATTTTAAAAAGGGCACTCTGCACCAGAACATCTTGCTTTCTATTTGAATACCTTGAAGATTTGTCACTATGGTGCATTATGTCCCCACCTGCAGAACACTGATTCTCTTGGCGACATCATCCGTTTGTTCTCTCTTTCAAAAGAAGTGCACCATTATTTTAGTGACTCTGTCTTCAAAAATAAACAGCACACGGTTTTAAATCACTACAGCATTAGTTTCTCTAGGCCGAATTGCTAACGAACAGTTTAAATATTGGTAATTTTGTTTACATATATATTAAAAAATTGATAAAACCCCTTTAGAACAAACGTTTATCCTCTTCAATGTTTGTATATGCTCTGCTTTGATGTATCCATGTACAGTACTCCGTGGACTGATGGGTGAAGCAAGGCTGCTGTATTCCGGTTCTGCCGGAACGTGATGGCCAGTTGGGAAAGAAACAGGGCACTTGGTCTTGGAAGAGGAGCACTTTCTTCCTACAAAATATCGTCTGTGGCATACCTTCAGAATAAATAGGCCCGTGATTGTGACCTAACAAAACTTCGTATCACCAGTTTAATACGGCATGGCTAAATGGTTAGCGCATTGGCCTATGGTCACAGGGGTCCCGGCAGGGTCGGGAATTTCAACCACCATTGGTTAATTTCTCTGGCACGGAAGCTGAGTGTATGAGTTGTCATCATCATTTCATCCTCATCATGACACGCAGGTCGTCTACCTGCAGTTGGCGAGCCGAACACCGGTACTAAAGGCATACGGCATATGCCTATGTTCATTACGATGGCATAAAACATAATAATAATAATAATAATAATAATAATAATAATAATAATAATAATAATAATAATAATAATAATAATAAACGATTTATTTCAAACAAAAATGCATAAACAGGTTCTCACGAACAGTCAGCACAGAATTTTGTTATGGATTTAACTCGTAGGTTACACGTAAATATATGATAACATTCACAAAATTCATAGCACCTTTCTTTTACATCTGCAGTCCGCACTTGGCACTTTGACACAAACGATGCTGGAACCCAACCCCAAAACGTGTCTCATCTCGTATCCTATATGTGTCCATTGCATCGCATCCCACCAATTATCCATTTTGTACTGGTGCTCATGCAGAAGTTGCGGAGGTGCTGGTTCAACAGCAACTCTTCTATGAAAAATACTCCCTAGTTACTCACCACTGACTAATTGGTAACTCGGTAGACATTTTTACTGCATAACCCCATATCTCGGAAGCTCAAATACATGTCGTAATTTCCCTTACAGTTGTCTATTAACAGCTGGTACCATTAAACGAATTAAAACACCATCACATGGCCCAAATCATTGCTTCCTTAGTACTGAGAAACTTCAAGCTTGCCTCCCGGTGATGACGTCATGGTACATTTCCGGAACGATTGTGAGGCCTTATACCTAGGACGTGTTGCAGCGCTCTGTTTAAAAGGGAACCTCCCACGTACTTGTGCCATTTCAAGAACAAGTGAATGATAAAATACTTCCTGAAGTCGCGAAGAGAGAACCAGTGTTTGCACGATGGCCGACAGTACAGGACCAAATACAATTTCTCAGAGCTCAAGGCAGGTTCCGATGAGTGGGTGAGGGCTGAGCACAAGATAAATCTCAGCGTGGAAAGTAATATCATTACTCCAGTCGGGCTGTAACCCGCGTAACGACTGTCGCTTATTTGCACCCTCGCGAACTTCTCGGGGAGGATGTTGTCAAGCGGTGCTCAGTGCTGCCAGCCTCTGCACTTAGGAACTAATGAGTGAGTGGTGCTTCGATGGGTGGTGGTGGTGATTATTGTTACGTGATTGGTGAGGAGTTGTTCTTGCGAGCGGATGGTTAGGATAGGACCTGGACAAGACCAGTAATATAGGAACAAGAAAAGGGGGTCTGGGGGCATAACCCCCCCCCCCCCCGTTAGAAGCCGCGAAGTGCCCTAGGCCTCTAGTTTCGTGTGGAAACACGGCTCTTGTTGAGCGGACGGTTGGGGTAGGACCTGGACAAGACCGTTGGTCTGGAGTGTTTCTTGCCGTGTAGACGATTAGTATATGATCTCGACAAAACCTGTGATATAGACACAAGCAAAGGGGGGTCTGGAGGCGTAAGCCCCCACGTCAGAAGCCGCGAAGTGGCCCTAAGCCTCTAGTTTCGTGTGTAAACACGAGGTTTGTTCCAACCACCGCCGTCTCGATCCTCCTATACTGCCTGCTCTATGCGAGCCTTTTTGCGACTACGCTGCGACAAAATTTCTCCGCTACATGGCAGACATAGACGCACAATGGTCTAAACTTATTCTAATGACGACAGCCTACAAAACACCATGCAGTATGGTCATATGTTCACTGAAGCTCGTAAAATACATCAGTAATATTAAATATCGGCAATATTACCTGCACGAAGTCGCAGTTGGCCTCTTCATGCACAATTTAAAGATTTTCCTGGACGAAGGCTTGGAGTGGTACCGTACTTTTTGTGTTCTTGCCAACGCAATATCAAATAATAGAGGTCTTACGAACTTGGTTAGGATAATATCACTAACATTTTGCTGATCTTCTTTGACCTCACACTGTAACAAAACACATTCTGAAAGATTTTTAATATTTGTTTTACGTTGCACCGATACAGATTTGTCTTATGGCGATGATGGGATAGTAAAGGCCTAGGAATGGGAAGGAAGCGGCCGTGGCCTTAATTAAGGTACAGCCCAGAATTTGCCAGGTGTGAAAATGGGAAACCACGGAAAACCAACTTCAGGGCTGCCGACCGTGGGGTTCGAACCCACTATCTCCCGGATGCAAGCTCATAGCTGCACGCTCCTAACCGCACGGCCAACTCGCTCGGTATTCTGAAAGGGAAGACGTCGCAAGTCCTCGTATTACGCTCATACGCTTGAAGGACTTCGACAATAGGGCACATCAGTTTAAACGAACTCCTGGAGATGCTTCACCAGAGCAACAAAACTAGGTTTTGGGTATCGAACTCCTCCTCTGTCCTGATGTATAATCAGTTCCATTTAGAGGTGTCGAAGCTCTAGGCAGTGAGATGTTGCTGACACAAATGTCACACTTCATCCTCTCTTCAACAACACGAACCTAGTACCCGCAAGCTAGGATTTGATTTCTTGTTTCTAGTTTGATTGGAATATTATCGTCTGGATATCTGAGGTTGTCCAAAATGTCTAAACATGAAGGCGTTTAGTGATTGTCCGTCACAATTTTTATCGCAAGGAATCCACTATACTCCACGGCTTTAATCACCTTCTGGAAAAAAATCCGCAGCCTCTTTCCAGTCATTCGACCGGGCCAGGAATGGAATGAATGAAGCCCCCATCTAGCAGGGAGGATAGGAATTGTGCCGGCTGGCGAAGCCTGTCGCACCCCTCCGGGGCAATGATTAATGAATGACAGATGAAATGAAATGATATTCGAGAGTGTTTCTGGAATTAAATATCGCAGAGAAAATCGGAGTATCCGGAGAAAAACCTGTCCCGCCTCCGCTTTGTCCAGCACAAATCTCACATGGAATGACCGGGATTTGAACCACAGAACGCAGCGGTGAGAGGCCGGCGTCTACCGCCTGAGCCGCGGAGGCTCCATCGAAATTCTGAAATAAGGTGTAAAGGCACAGATGCGAGAGTAATCTGAGGATATCCAATTACTTCCTTCATTAGGTCCTTGCCTAGATAAAGCCGACAGCCGCTTTTCTCTCAATTCTCTTCTAGACTGTATTTCATGGAGTCGTGTATTTTCTGGCTGCGAACCACCTTGCCGAGATTGGCAACATGGTATACAACAGTTGAATATTTCGGGGAAAGAATCTGAAGTTTCAGTTCTACGAAAAATGTACCTTGCACAAACGGAAAGAAACAAGTACCAACACCTTAAAATCACTTTTGAAATATCTATAAACATAACATTATTAATTCATTTCACAGTTCTATTCAAAATATATCTTGTACGAACGAAAGTGACCAGACACGTTTACTCATTGTACAAAATACATAACTCAGGTTTTCACACACATTCATGCACCAATAATACAGTGCTACACCCACACTGACAGCGAGGATTGTGCGTCTACTGCTGCACTCTTACGGCGATTTGGAGAACTATTGGTAGTCGCGCCTTCCTGTGTTAAACTAGTGGCATAGAGCAGGCAGTATAAGAGGATCGAGACGGCGGTGGTTCCAACAAGCAGTTTGTGTACGTTTTTGTATCGATTCATGGACTGATGTAAGCGCATGCGTGAGCTATGTACTCGTTGGGAACCGCCGCTAAACAGGAGTCTGTTGGAACGGTTCATTCGGTGTTCGGCTGTTGTGCGGTGCACACGTCTCGCTCCGGTCACTGGTGCAGCGGCTTTTTCCTGTCTGTAGATAAGTAGAGTGTTTTATGTTTGTGTTTGTATCCTAGTAATTTTCTTTTGTGTTTGTTCTGGTGCTAGTGTAGGATAATTCTTTTTGGACTATTATGTCTGTAGATAGTGGCGGTGGCCCTGCAGGCCGACCTCCTGATATTGGTAAAGGTGCTGTGCGTAAGGATATACACATGGACGTTAGTAATACTCCTACCCAACGAGACAGTTCTCAAGATACAATACGGGATTCGGATCAGCGTCCGCCCGTTCCTGTATCTACCTATTCTACCACTCATCTTGACCCTTACATAGTATTTGTCGAATCGATTGACTCTACAAATAAAATAGGACATATTCACCCTATGGCTCTGGGACGGATTTTCTACGAGAGGCAAATTAGTGATGTCAAGGCCATCCATAGGAAGGGAAGAAATAGAATTCAAGTTACTTTCATGTCTAGTAAGGCTGCAAACGCCTTTCTTTCTCATCCCATTCTTACAGAAAAGAAATTGACAGCTTTTATTCCGTCTTCGAATATTCAGCGAGTAGGGGTCATACGGGGAGTAGACACTACTATTTCCGAATCCGACATTCTCACCTATTTAGACTCACCCTATCCTGTAGTGAAAGTACAACGTCTAAATAGACGTTCCTCTAAAGACGGAAAAACTGAATATATCCCTACAGGTACTGTGAAGGTTGTATTCGAGAGTCAACAACTTCCGAAAAATGTGTCCATTTTTAAAGTCATGTTAGAGGTTCAGGCCTTTATATTCTCTCCTTTATTATGCAAACGATGTCAGCGGTATGGACACACCGCTACTAATTGTCGTTCCAGGGAGCCGAGATGTGGAAAGTGTTCCCTTACTCATTCTACTGAAGATTGCTCTCACCAAGTCGTTAAATGTGCTAACTGTGGCGGAAATCATCCTGCGGGAGCAGAACATTGTGAAATCCACAAACAACAAAAAGAAATTAAACGCATTATGAGTGTTGAAAACAAATCATATTTCGAAGTGAAAAACTATTTTGCCCCATTACAGTCCCTATCTAACCCCCTTCTGATGCCTCAACATTTTCCTCCTTTACCCAATAGTTCATCTCAATCGGACGAAACTCTCCCGCGAAAGCGTAAATTTACTATGGTGGTTAGTAACCCTTCCCGTCCACCCGTTAAACCAGGTTATGACAGGGCGTCATATCTTAATTTGATCAGTAATCCGAAGACTGTTCCAGAACATTCTGGCACTCCCGTCGTGCGTTTGCTACCTGCTACTTCTAACGAGCCTGCATCTACATCACGGAAGCCAAGTCCTCAAGGGCAACCTTCGGCCACCCATGCGCCAATATCGGCATCTCCCTCTGTCATGGCTTCAACTTGTAAATCAAACGTTAATTCTAATGAACAGTATCGAACCTTCTTTCAATACGTTGCAGATATACTCGCCGAAATGGGCCCAAACGACCCACAGAAGCATCTGTTACAATCAGTATATGATAAGTGTATTCTATCCTTGGGACCTTCCCCTACTGCCAAGTAAAACATGCGGATACTACAATGGCATTGTCGGAGCATATTAAATAAGACACATCATAAAATATTCTGGAATATTAACAGCTCTCATTTGTACTGACTCCTAAAGCGCCTTGATGGCTTTAGACAATCCCGCACATACCAATAATTGGTACATTTAACATTTACGCAAATTAAGTTATGACTTGTTCCTCCGTAATGTTAAAGTATTATTCGTATGGATTCCGGGCCATTCTGGAATACACGGTAATGTCTCAGCGGATATCCTAGCTACAGAGGCCGCCCAAGGTATTGGATTGGATTAATATATCGCAGTTCCACACTCAGACTCATGGGAACACTGTCGTCACTTCATCCACGATAAGTGATGTGCAGTATGGTGCCGAACTTCCCAGTTGAAAGGTAAGCACTTATTCACGCTTATGCCTGATATTTCTCATAAACCGTGGTTCGCCTTTGGTAACTACACTCGGCGTCATATTCCTACTATCATACGGCTCCGCTTAAATCATGTGTGTATGCCTGTCATCTCTATCGCCTTAATCTTATCGAAAGTAACTTATGTCCATGCGGTCGGGCAGTAGGTATTGTCAACCATATCTTTTTCAGTGTCAGACATATGAACATCACCGTCGCGAATTCATAGCTAAGTTTTTTCATGCGGGTTACCAACTGCCGTTAAATGTTTCGTGTTTAGTGTTTCACCCGACTTTTCGAGTTGTAGACTTCATACTTCATTTTTTAGTTACCTGTAACATCCAATTGTGATCTTTTCCTTTCCTATAGGTACAAACTTTCGCATCCCAACCCTTATTTGTGGTCCGGTTTCGTTTGTTTGTAGTAAGACGTCGTGGCAGACCACACAGACGTGAAGCATTAGAACCCTGTGTCCCAGTGTTTTTGTGTTATCCTAGATAGTTTAGCCTCCATATTATTGGTATTTTCCTCAGTTTCATTATTACCAGCTGTCATTAGCTTCTTTACATAGCTAACCCTACTATCTTGTAGTGTCTTAATTTCTTCTAATGTTGGTACCTCTCCTAGATATTAATTATCCCGCAAACCAGTGACTGGACGTAGCGTCTTACGACGATGTCCAACAACTAACCGAGAAGAAGAATGTTGGAACGGTTCACGAACGGCTTACGCAGGAGATTTCTGTGGATAAACAGCCGTTTTTGTTCATCTCCGCTAAACCTACTCATTCTCTTCGTGCTAAACAACTTGTTAGGCCTAGGTAAGTATATGGCAGTAAAATGACTCAACTAATAAGATTAGAGACTAATGGACCTGTTTCTAAAATAATAATTATTCCAGAATTACGTGAATTTGTCATTCTACCACGAGTACCAGAATTACTGGTACCATCAAGCTCGTGGTCTACGGTGCAATACTGAGTGCAAATGGAGTATTCAGATGTCATAAATGTTGATAGACCTCTATGAATAATATAGACCAAAAGTGGGAAGTTTCAAAATTACAAATGTGAAACAGATGTGGGTGGTCATCGCTGAGGTTTTAAGTGAAGTTTTGCGAATGAACATCTCGCCTAATCATTGTGAGAACAGGTGGACAGTGCTTGAGAGGAACTACAAGAAGTAAATACGTAGACAACAAAAATGCCACTGGAAGGGATAGGAAGTATTTTCATTATGCGGACGAAATGGACAGGATTTTTGCTGATAAGAAGACTGTGAATCCTGTCATAGTGTTGAGCAGCGACACTGTTCATGGATGAGGAAGGTGGAGAAGCAGCAGGAAGCAGGTAAAGTAAGTGTACTGGTAACGAACGGAAAAACTGCAATGAAGAGGAAGTTTGGTGAGGCAGGATAGATTACGGTACGTTTTCAAGAGAAATGTGTAGAAATTGAGCTGGCGAGACAAAGATGATGGAGTGATTCTTCTTCTCTTGTCTGGACCACGAATCATTTATCTTTGTTTCCTGTTTTCTAATAGTTCATCATTATTCCACTGTGCTTTTTCCTCCCCTCTTCTGTCTAGGTGTTATTCTGCTCCTTCTTTTCTTTCTCCTGGAAACCTTTGAAATTTTGTATCATTCTCCTAAAAGTTGTGCTGTCCTGTATTATGTCTGCTCTTATTCCCATCTCTGCCATATCGCTCTATTCCTTGCACCCACTGATTGCCATTACTCCTGTGAACGTGATTAAAAGTTTGTTTTGTGAGTGGGGCATTAACCACCCCTACTTTGTGACTAAAGAACTAAACTCTCCTCTTCCTGATCATATCAGACGTTCTTTCAATTTATTTTTGTACTGGTCTTAATTCTTCGTATGGCAGAACCCCTGCCCATTGTAGTCTTCAATGAGCCCCAAATTTAGAATTTTTCCTAGCTCTTCTGTTTTCTTGGAAAACGTACACTCTGTAGCAAAGAGACATTCTGGTTAAATTTACCATAGTGATTTTAGTTTTGATGAAGACACACTTGTTCAGGTATCGTTCTTCAACATTATCAAAGTACTTCTTACCCCCTCCAGCAGAATTTTTATTATCTACGTGCGTTATGAAGTTCCTTTAGAGCACTCTCCACTTACTCTTACAATTATTAGGTGAGATATTCATTTGCAAGTCTCCTCTTAGAACTTCTGCTTTACATTTATAATTTTAAAAGCTCCCCATATTTGGATCTATATTTTTCATACAGGTTGATCAACATTTTCATCACCTGTATACTGAATTTGCACTCCATATTGTTTGCAACACTGAGCAGCACAGAAACTGATGATGTTGACATTACTGGTACTCCTGGCATAACCTTAACATCCATTTCCTACGTTGGTCATGAATTACACTTTCTCAACAGATATCTGAAGTTCCACTTTCTCTTTCTTTCAAAAGCTTAATGTTTTGAACGTAAATCACTCACTTGATTAAATAACAACATTTATTACACTTACGACACTTATATAACACATTATAATACATAATACTGAGTATTGATGGGCAGATGCCCTCGATAACAGTCAGTCACATGTTCCCGTCTCCTCTCGCACGAGGCACCCAAGCATAACAGTCTCTCATCCCCTTCCATCCACACCACTTCCGGTGAGGGCCTTCAAAATAAATACACACGGAAGGGTGCTGCTATCTGTCCTAAAGTGGTAGTGAGTAACTAGGTGGTCTAGCCATAGCTAGGCCGGAACATGCTCCCCACCATGATTCAACCGAATTAAATTGCCTGATATGCCCTCATGAGAGTTCAGTTCAATTCAAGTATCACACAGGCACTGACATACAGAGTTCATGTTCAGTAACAAAATGAGTTGATCATTCAACAAAATATACATATAAACATAGGCAAAACAGAAACACAAGCAACACTGTTAACAGAAGGTACTAAGTAGGTTGACTGTGTCCTCATCCATTATTATGCAGTATGAATTAAGCACACTATAAGTTCTCAGTTCAAATCACACACACAACACCATAATTACACTCTGAAATGAACAAAGAAACAAATATTATGAAACACATTATATTTTAGCCACACGACCCTGATTAGTGTTCTATAGGTAATGGAATTAACTTCTTAACAGGTCGTTTAAAAAGACCACTGGTTGTTCTGATGGTAGCCACTCGTGCAAGTCCATCCTTCCACAGCCTCCACCAGAGCCAACTTCCAACAGAGAGAGGAAGGTTGTCCTCCTTCAGAACAACTGTTCCAGTAGCTAGGTTCGCCTTGGGACAGGTCCATTTCTTCCTCTGCTGCAGTGAGTTCAGGTAATCGGCAGACTACCTCTTCCACAACTCCTGCTGCATTGCCTGGATACGCTGCCATCGAGACAATCTGTTGATGGGCAGGTCAGTAATGTCAGGCTCAGGAATGGTTGTAAGGGGGGCACCAATTAGGAAGTGAGCAGGTGATAAATAATTACGGTCACTGGGGTCATTGGATAAGGCAGATAGGGGGCGAGAATTAAGGCAGGCTTCTATCTGTGCAGTAAGTGTACATAGCTCCTCAAATGACAGTAGCGCATTACCCGCAACTCTTCTCAAGTGGTACTTCATGGACTTGACAGCTGCTTCCCACAGTCCGCCAAAGTGTGGAGAGCTGGAAGGTATAAAGTGCCACGTGATGCCTTCCATCGCTAATGAATTCCTTACCTCTTCACAAAAGCTGGTTGAAAGGAATAGTTTTCAAAGATCCTGCATTCTTCTGTTGGCACCAATGAAGTTAGTCCCATTATCACTATAGATGATGGAGCATTTCCCTATGAATCTCCTCAGGGCTGCCATGAAGGCATCAGTAGAGAGGTCACTCACCACCTCCAGGTGAAGAGCCTTGGTAGCCAGACAGATGAACAATGCAATGTAGCTCTTCGTTGTCTGTTTGCTTCTCACATTTCCCCTCGTGACGAAGAAAGGACCAGCATAATCAGTTCCTACATTAAGAAATGGGTGACTCTGTTGCACTCTGGCAACAGGGAGCTGTCCCATCAGCTGTTCAGCTGTTGATGCCTTGAATCTAAAACAGGTCAGGCACTTGTGGATGACTCTTCGAATAACTGCCCTAGCCGTGGGAATCCAGAATCTTTCTCTTAATGATACAATTACTAATTGAGCACCTGCATGTAAAAGCCTAATGTGTTCTGCCATCACAACAAGGTGTGTGAGAGCATGCCGGGGAGGAAGGATAAGCTGGTGCTTAGTGTCATAAGGTAGTTTTGAATTTACTAGTCTTTCTCCTACCCTTAGCATTCCCTTATCATCTAAGAAAGGATGTAAATCTGCAATTTTACTCTTTCTTGAAATGCAGCATTTAGAGTTGAGACTGGCTATCTCTTGAGCATAACACACTTGTGCAATTTTGATACAGGAGTGCAAGGCCATCTGCAGCTCTTGTGCACTTAATATCCCTAACCTCTTGTCTTGAGGATTGGCACTATTGTGAATAAATCGCCAACAATATGCAGCAACTCGAGTCAGTCGGGACAGTGACGAGTACTTCAGCATGAGTTCATCCCAATTTGTACCTATCAACATGACTACAGGAAGTGTTCTTCGTGACTCAGGTAGTTCCTCTTCTGCATGGGACGAGATTGTGTCTGGCCATGATTCAGTGGGCTCAGTTAACCAGGATGGTCCGTGCCACCACAGGTTCATACCACGTAGTTGTCCTGGAGCATCTGGATATTAAATCTGCTGGATTGCAACTGGTAGGAACGTGTCTTCATTCTGCCTTGTGAGAATATTCTTGAATTGAAGTGACTCGGTTGGCCACAAATGTTTTCCAGCGAGTAGCAGGAGATGCGATCCAGGCTAAGACAATGGTGGAGTCCGTCCACATGTACAACTTGCTGACTGGCAGAGACAAAGCTGGAAGGGTCTTGTGGAGTAGTCGGGCAAGTAGTAGCGCTCCACACAGTTCAAGTCTTGGTAGTGTCAGTTTCTTCACTGGTGCTACTCTGGATTTAGAACATAATAATCTGACACAGGTCTGTCCCCCTTTGTCGACAGACCGTACATAAAGACAAGCTCCATAAGCTTGTTCTGAAGCATCAGAAAAACCATGAATTTGTATATCAACAGGGGGTCCCTTACATGTGACTAACCGCTCAATATAAACTTATCTTACTGCCTGTGGCTTAAAGTGAAGTTGTTCCCATTCTCTGACTAGTTGAGATGGTAGTCTGTCATCCCAGTTCAGATTGACTAGCCAAAGTTTCTGCATAAAAATCTTGTAAGAAATTACCCAAGGACTGACCAACCCAAGTGGATCAAATATTGATGCAATAACAGATAAGACCTTTTGTTTAGTTACATGAGTATCAGCATGACAGGGATTGTCTGAATATAGATTGCCACAAATGAGAAAATAATCAGTAACTGGATGCCATAATAGGCCTAAAGATTTCACGCTAGTGCCTTCATCAAGACTTAAAGGCAGATGGGTTTCCCTGTCCTCTTCTGAAACTGCTTCCAGTAATGCTGGATGGTTTGAACACCATTTCCTGAGGTATTTGATGCATCTTCTAAAACTTCTAACAGTATTTCATTGAATGATATATTAATGGTTGGAATGACAATACAACAGGATCTTTACTCTATCATTCTAAGATTCAGAATGCATACCTTTGCCTTCACCACAGATATTGCTAAAATGTATCAGCAAGTAGTAGTAGTAAATTAATAATATCAGACTGCAACTGAAGAGCATCCTGGATATCGTCACAGCCGCTTAATAAATCGTCAACATAAAAATCTCTGCGAACAACTTGTGCTGCTCTGGGGAACCTCGATTCTTCATCTTCAGCAAGTTGCTGCAGGCATCTGGTAGCTAGGAAGGGTGCTGATGCTGTACCATATGTTACAGTTGTCAGTTCATAGTGAGAGGGTGGGTCCCTAGGTGATTCCCTCCAGATAATCCGCTGAAGTTTCCTATCATCTGCATGAACCATGACTTGCCGATACATTTTAGCAATATCTGCGGTGAAGGCAAAGGTATGCATTCTGAATCTTAGAATGATAGAGTAAAGATCCTGTTGTATTGTCATTCCAACCATTAATATATCATTCAATGAAATATTGTTAGAAGTTTTAGAAGATGCATCAAATACAACCCTAGTTTTGGTAGTCGAGCTACTAAGCTTAAAAACTGGATGATGAGGTAGATAATAGCTTCCACCTTCATTCCCTGACAGAGTACATGAACCCATCTTAACCATATGTCCCATCGCCTCATACTCGTGAAGAAAGTTAGAGTACTCATGCTTAAGTGAGGGCTGCCTGCTGAAACGCCGTTTTAATTGAGTTAGTCTTGACATGGCATGATTGAAAGAGTTTCCCAGAACCTCAGGTTTCTGCTTGAGGGGTAAGCGAACTAAAAATCTACCTGTAGCATCCCTAGTAGTATTCTGTGTAAAATGTTTTTCTGTGGCTCTCTCTTCTCTAAGCTCTAAGCTCTTCTGTTTCCCAGAACTCTTGTAGTTGGGTGTCTAACCTGTCCTCTGACTTCAAGAAACATGTACTTAGAGTAAGATGTTTCTCTTCCCTACGATGGTAGTGTCCAGCAATAATCCATCCTAGTTCAGTGTCTTGAAGAATAGGATAATCTGGTGATCAAGTTCTGCGCCCAGATTTCAGTAACGAAAAGAAATGTTCTGCGCCTGTTAACAATTCAATGTCACCTGGCTGGAAGAACTTGAGGTCAGCGAACTTCAAGTCAGTGGGCAAGTTCCAATGCTCATGCTGAATGTAACTACTGGGCATGTTACCTGTGATACGTGGAAAGACAGAGCAAGTCATACTCACAGTGAAGTTACTTACAGTGGATTGCAATTCTAACTGAACACTGTGCCTTGATTGAGAAATGGAATCATTTATGCCACTGATTGGTATGGGATTCTTCATTTTCTTAAGGCCTAATCACTGTGCTAGACTTTCAGTACAAAGATTAACCTGACTGCCACTGTCAAAAAGTGCCCAGCAGACCTGCATTTGCCCATTAGAATCTAGTACCTTGACCGTGGAAGTGGACAGCAGAACCCCTACAAGGTCTCTTGTATTGCAGTATGTGTGAGAGGAGTTGGATGCAGTTTGATGGGCTGTACCTCCCTCTCTACCTGATGGATTATGTAATGAGGTGTGATGTTTCATACTACATAATTTACAACCACATGATTTGCACTGTTTGGCAGAATGCTCTGTACACAAACAGTTAAAACATTAGTCCATTTCTTTAACCCTTCTTTGTCTATCTTACACATTCAGAGCTGCAAACTCTTCACATTTGAATATCGGGTGATTACCATGACAGCAGGGACACTTTATGAGACTGGTAGTGATGTAAGTGTAGCCTGGTTGAGTATCCCCTTGAGGTTTAGGCTTATTTCTGTCAGCTTGTTGTCTGTGTGATGGTGCAGTTTGCTGTGGGCTACGGAAGTTCTCCAGAGCTTGCCGTTTGTGCTCAACAAATGACAGCAATTCATCAAGTGATGGAACCCGAGTGTCTGCCTGTGATAATTCCCAGTCTCGTCTAGTACAAGCATCAAGTCCTTGAGCATACAGTTGAGTCAGAATAACTTCATGCAATGGAATGTTAAGTTCTAGGGCCTTGAGTGCATTCAAATGACTATTAAAAGTGTTAGAGTACCTTAACAGTTCTGTGGCTGTTTCACTGGAGATTGATTTTAAAGTTAAGAGTGCCTTAACATGAGTAGCTGCTATTAGTTTCTTGTTCTCAAATCTTTCCTTCAACATTTTCCACGCTACCTCATAATTTGCCTCTGTGATGGGTAAATTTTGAATTAATTGGCTGGCTGGGCCCTTGAGAACAAAGGCTAAGTAGTGAAATTTCTGGACACTTGGCAGATTATTGTTGTTATGAATCATAACTTGAAAAGTGTCTGCGAATGAGAGCCAGTTTTCTTATTTTCCATCAAAATGTGGAATGTTAATAGCCGGTAACTTTAAACTCGCGACACTGCTGACCTGAGTTCTTCCTGAATCTACCGTGTTGCGTGATGCCTCTTCAAGGTTCGCTATTATTTTACTCATTTCGGCCTTTACCTTGTAGTATTTGGTTTCGAATTCGGCACGCGCCTGATTATGAGCTTGGTCGTTTTCAACGTCTCCTAATTCTAATTCTGACTGCACGTCATCAAACTTCAACATTAATGCACTCATGTCTTCGTATCGTAGCTTAATTTCATGCGAATTTGAATGTTGTTGAGCGATGAAATTCTCAACGAAAGTTTCCGTGACCTCGTGACCTCTGCTTAAGAAGCTTTTGCCTTGTTGCGGATTCCACGATGGGGGTAAGACAATAACAAAGAGAAAAGGAGAGCCTTAAATGAATAGTACTGACCTGCCTTCTCAGTTTAGTTTACCTCTGGTGCTGGAACATCGAACCCGGGACTGCCAGATAATGTCATTAAAGTGAACTTCCAAGTATTTCCATGTGACTGTTGAAACTAGTCGTCCATACTACACGCCACGCTGCTTTCACGAGGTCCTCTTGGTGTAGATAATCCGGCCCGATAATTAGACCATGTTTTGAACGTAAATCACTCACTTGATTAAATAACAACATTTATTACACTTACGACACTTATATAACACATTATAATACATAATACTGAGTATCGATGGGCAGATGCCCTCGATAACAGTCAGTCACATGTTCCCGTCTCCTCTCGCACGAGGCACCCAAGCATAACAGTCTCTCATCCCCTTCCATCCACACCACTTCCGGTGAGGGCCTTCAAAATAAATACACACTGAAGGGTGCTGCTATCTGTCCTAAAGTGGTAGCGAGTAACTATTTGGTCTAGCCATAGCTGGGCGGGAACACTTAACCTGGATGAATACTGTTTGAACATCCTCAGAAAGGATTTTAATATTGTCAGTGGAAGCCAAACAATGTATGTGCACTCTAGTCTTATGAATCACCATTGATTTGCTGTTGCTCAGGTGGCAGATACCTGATCTATTGTTTACCTACCTTTTTCCTAAACAATTTCAAAGTTATCAAACATTTCCCTTGATAATATATCCCAGTCCCTTACTGCTCATCTTATAAATTAATATTTGACCTAATTTGTCCTCTTGAATTCCAACTTTATCTTCATAGCAAGATTTTTCCTACTTTTAAAAGCTCCAGTCAAGATTATTTGTCTACCATTGCATCTCTCCAGTGACCACCCGAAACGTACCACATAGTAAAGCATCTCGTCTCCTTACTCCCAAGGCTCCCCAGCCCACAGTTTGCAACATTTTTGTAACACTAGGCCTACTCTTTGTCCAAAATCACCCAGAACAAATCGTGCTGATTATCTATGTGGAGTTCTATCATTGACTTAATACACCCTCTCATTTACAACTCCTGAATACCCTATTAACTATGTGAACAGATCTGTAACATGCAGTGTTCCCCACGAGCTACTATCACCCCATTAACACTGACGACTATTCCTCTTGGTAAAACTTATCCGCTGTTCATCCCACAACATTCGCTCTTACTCTATACAGTGAAACGTCATCCAAAAATAGCATGATTCTGGTTCTTTAGTGGAGACAAGTTGCTTTACGTTGCATCAACACAGATACTTTTTATGACGATGATGGGATAGGAAAGGGCTAGGAGTGGTATGGAAGCAGCCGTGGCCTTAATTAAGGTTCAGCCCCAGCATTTGCATTATATGAAAATGGGAAACCACGGAAACCTATTTCCAGACCTGCCTACAGCGGGGTTCGAATGCACAATCTCACGAATGCACGTTCACAGCTGTGTGACCCAAACCACGACGCCACTTGCTCGGTCCCAGTTCTTTATTCATATCATTCATGTATATAAGAAAAACAAAGTTCCAATAATACTCTCCTGTGGGACCCCCTCTTAATCATTACAGCATCAGATAACATTTCACCTACTCTAATTCTCTGAGTTCTCTTTTCTGGAAATTTAGCTCTCATTTTCATTACTATACCCTATAAGAAGTCAGTAGCAATACAGTCCATTTGACCACCTGAACCTAAAATATCTGCTGTAACTACAAGTCGAGCTCCACTGAAAAAAGCTTTTCTAAGCATGAACTGACTTCTGTCAAACCAGTCAGGAGGTTTACCAATGTGTACAATCCAAAAGAATGCTTTTCCAGTGCATACAAACACCACATGTCAGCTGACTTGCCTTATGTTATGGTGGGTTCCTCTTTCACACTTTCTTCCCATACTCTCATTACGTTTTCCAAGAGACACTTAAAAAGGAATTGGGGCCAGTTTACAAATAACTACAATTATCTTCCAAATAAACATACCTTTATTACATATGTAAATATAATACAAATATATAACACCTCAACTTGTAGATCCTGCATTTTGTGGAGTGCTTCTTCTCTTTACAGTGTTTGTACATGAAGTAGACTTTCTTCTCCGGTATGTTGCACGTTAAAGTAACAAGGTCTTGTTTCTCCTCCAGAATCCATACACTATATATTGTTATTTTTAATATTTATACATTAATTAGAAACATATTACAACTAAATATAAAATGTAAATACTGATGAAGTTACTATATGTAATTAACTTAATTAATAGAATGAAATTAATGTTTCTAATTCAATATATTACATTATTTACATCATTCAAGTACTATAAATGTACATAAAAGTGTCAAACTGTGCTGTTTAAATTCAACAGTAAAACAATTATGTAACATACCAGTAACATTACATGAATATTGCAATTTGGTCAATTACAAAATTCTTCTTCAAATCAGTAATGAGTTTCTGTCAGACAGGTACCGTAATCAATTAAACTCCACCTCACTTCCTCCTTCCCTCCTTTCAAAAATCTGTCACTGCAGATGATCAAAATAAATGTTATCAAGCATTATATACCTAATAGAGCAATATAATTAAACAAGAGCACTTTTATGATTTTGTACACTGAAGTGAGATCCATAAAAATACACACCACTGTCAAAGGCAAATTTCATTGGTATAAAAGTAAAATAAGTGTAGTGGTTGATTACATGTCATGTAATTATAAAAGATTGCATCAGAGAAATGTCATCCATTGGGATCAGGATCCCAATAGGTCAATATGCTAAATTATTACCTTCAAATTTGACAGTGGATTTTTCTTTTCTTTTCTAAAAGGTTTGGTATCTCTTCTGGAAACCATGTACTATGTAATGTTACTGTTTAATATTCATACATTAATTACAGTAGGTAATATACTACAACTTAATATGAAATATAAACACTGATGAAGATACTACATAATAATTCAATGACAGGATGAAATTAATGTTTCTAATTCAATATATAGACTAACATGCATTATTTAAATTATTCCAGTACTCTAAATGTACAGAACATTTCTTTTCTTTCACTTTGCAGGCTCTCTTGAGACTATCTTAATATTCTCATAACTTAAAAAGATGGTTTATGGTGTGGGTTACTGTAGTCATGTCCTACATTGTCGACAATGGGCAACAACTGAGTGGCCTAGTAAATGGTCCTGAGAACTGGGATACCAGTTGCACATATTCTGAGTCATGTTCTCCTAGTGCAAAGATGGCAACAAAGTATCACTGGGACATTGTGCAAGTATCCTGCTTCACTGAGGACACTCAGAACCTTTCACTGTGGGTGGGGCAATAGAATAACTTCCACGGTATCACTTGCCTGGCATAACAGGCAACTAAAAGAGGTCCCAGGGGCTCTGAACTTGGGAGCATGAGTTGGCACCTATGGCGCTCTTAGCTGAGTCCTGGCATTGCTTCCACTTACTTGGGCCAAGCTCCTCACTTTCATCTATCTTATCCAACCTCCCTTGGTTAACTCTTGTTCTTTTCAAACCCCAACGGTATTAGGTATCGAGGCCTAGGTCGTCTTTCATTTTCACCCCCTTTGTGGCCCTTGTCTTTCTTTGGCCGATACTTTAATTTTTCGAAGTGCTGAATCCCTTTGATTTGTTTCTCTCTGATTATTGTTATATAGGGTATGATTACCTAGTTGTACTTCCTCTTAAAACAATAATCGCCACCACCATCAGAACGTTTTAAGCAAGCCTCGGAACTATGGAAGTAACAGAGTTCCACTTCCATTTGATAGGCGAGGGACTGCTTGGAAACCACTTGGCAAACAAAATGGAATTCAATGAAGAGCTATCAATATTAATAGGGCTTATGGAAGAAATAAAATGGAAATGGCTGAGTCAGCAAAGAGAATGTGTCTGCATGTGTTAGGAGTTAATGATATTCGCGTAAGGGGAGACAACTAGAAATAAGTAGGATATAATAAAGTGATCTCAACTGGTGTTATGGAGCGAAGGGCAGACTGTAGGATAGGACTGCACTTTGGAAATAGTAATATCTCTTAGACAGGTATATAAGCAAGTGATGTGGGTAGATTTAACTGTTGGAGAAATTAAGATGAGTGTTATCTCAGTCTGTTTACCATGTGGGGGTGCAGATGAGGATAAATCAAATATCACTTATTTACATTTAGGGTGTTTGCCAAGCAGCAGAATGTCTATCAATTGTTTACCTTTTCATCTCGTTTACCATCATACCATTGTGCTGTCCATCTACAACATTGTTGAGGTTTTTTGGTAGTTGCTCACAGTCCTGTAACTTACTGATATAACATCATCCACAAAATATTGGTAAATTTTATGAAGCAGTGAATGACATCATAGTGAGGGTCAACATTAAGGACAGGTTAGTGCTAATGGGCATTTCCAATGTGCGAGTTGGAAATACAAGTGAAGGATATGAAAAGGTGATGAGTATACGTGGGCAGGATATGGAAGTTAATAGAAAAGGGAGGTGTTTACTGGACTTCTGTACTAGTATGGGATTAGCAGTTATGAATACATTCTTCAATCGTAAGGTTATTCACTGGTACACATGGCAGGTAGAGGTACCAGATCTGTAAAGGTATATATATCAAAACTAACTATGAATTCAGGAAATATGTTAGGAATGTGCGAGTATTCTGAGGACTTTTTGATGAGACAGAGCACTATCTGATCTGTAGTGAACTAAGTACAGTATGTCCAGGTCTAGGATAGAGAAAACAAAATCTGTCTGCAGACAAATAAGTGTAGAAAATCTCCAGGATGAGGAAATTAGGCACAAGTTCATGGATATGACTAGTGAAAACATCCAAACAATAGATAGTAAGCAGGTTCAGCATACAGAAAGAAAATGGGTGGCATACATGGATAGTATAATAGAAACAGCAAGGGAACGCCCAGGAACAACTGTGTGTAATAATGGGAAAAGCAATCAATCACCTTGGTGAAATGATGAACTGGAAGCAGCCTGTAAATATAAATGAAGGCATATCAGAAATGGCTTCAAACAAGGACTGATGGAGACTGAGAATTGTACTTAGGTGGAAGACACAGGGCGAAATAAAAAATTGTTGAATGAAAGATGAAGTCATTGGTAATAACCTGGAGAAGTTAGGTGAAGCTGCAAGGAGACCTTTCTGCACAATAATAAAGAATTTTGGAAGTGGTTAATGTGCCACCCAGGTATGACCTTATAGAAGACTCTTATGTGAACAAAGCTGTACATGATGTAAATATAAAAATCAAGAGATTAAGTAAGAGTTTTAGAAATGTATATGTAGTAGATACTTTAGGTCTTGGCAGGCAAATGTTCACTAGGCATGGGTTACATCTGAATGGTAATGGAAAAGCAACTCTCTGTAGACAAATTGCTACAATTATCAACAGAGATTTGCACTTAAGAAAACCCATACCACTAAATTGGCATATACAGGGAAACTTGTCAGAAAGCCCAGATCTATGTACAAAGATCTGGGTTCCAGGGACGTTCTCAACTCATGAGTCAAATGTTACCCAATTACAACAGTCAAGTTTTAGGGAGGAAGTGGGTCTGAGATTGCTCTTGGTAAACTGTCAGAGTGTAGTAAATAAACAAATAAAATTCAGTACATCGATGGAATCTTATGAGACTGATGTGGTGATAGGAGTAGAATCATGGTTGAGAGAAGGGGTGGGTAATAGAGAAGTATTTCCAGAAGGGTACAGTCTATCGTAGAGACCGAGGAGATAAAAAGGGTGGGGGGGGTGTTTATTCTGGTGAAGGAAACTTATTGTTCACATGAATGGTTTATCGATGAAAGGTACCAATATTAGGGATAAAATTAGTTCGTGATAATATGAAGGAGGTGGGAATTATAGGAACATACAGGCCTGGAAGAGAGGAAAGAGACATGGAAATATTTGAGAAAATAATAGATTATACTCATAAAAACAATAATGATAAGGTAATAATTGGGGGAGATCTAAACTTGCCTGAAGTTGAATGGAATGGAGCTACAAGTGAAGCCCATGAACAGAAACTGGCAAATAAGTTAATTTGGGAGGGAGGATTTACACAAGTAGTACAAGAACCGACTCGTCTCAATAACTTACTAGATGTATTCTTGGTTAAACCATGGTAAATTGTTGATAAAACTGAGGTTATTGAAGGAATAGGTGACCATAAGGCTGTAATAATGGATGTAGGACTTGTACCAAAAATGCTTAATAAGAGGGTTACACAAGACAAGAAATTGTACAGAAAAACAAAAGTTGATGAATTTGGGACTTACCTTAAATCACAATTGAGTTGTTGGATAAGTGAAGGGAGTAACGTGGATACACTTTGGGCTAAATTTAAAGGAATCATTTGGGAAGGAGAGAAGAGATTTGTACCTGTTAAGAAGGGTAAAATTATACAAGGGAAATAAGAAAATTAAAAAGAAAATGTAGAATAGTAAACAGGAAAATCAAAGAGGGTAGGGAGAATAGAGAAACTAGAAAACAGCTAATGAGGGAACTGAATAGAGTGAAAAAGGAAGCAAAAGAGAAATATATGAATGGCATACTTCAAGAGGGTAATGACCACAAAGGGAAATGGAAAAAGATGTATTCATATATTAGGAATCAAAAAGGAAAAGGAATCCAAATTCCTACATTGGTGGGAGAAGGGGGTGAACACTATTTCACAGATACAGAGAAAGCAAACCTATTTAGTAGGGAATTCAGAGATTCAGTAGAAGATTGTCAGGAGTTGGAAACCGTAACAGAAGATAGAGAGGGAGAGACACATAGGGAAACAAGAAGCTTCTCATTCACAAATGAAGATATTTTCAGAGAAATCCAACTGCATCAGCAAGGAAAAGCAGCAGGAAGTGATCAAATTACTAGGGAGGTATTAAAGACAATGGGGTGGTACATTGTGCCTTACTTAAAATTTCTCTTTGACTATGTCATAAATAATAGTGTAATACCAAAAGAATGGAAGGAATCTATAATACGGTACCAATTTTCAAAGGAAAGGGTGATAAAAGGAAACCAGAGAACTACAGACCAATCAGCCTGACCAGAACAGTTTGTAAAATACTGGAGAGTTTAATAGTAAAGTACATCAGAGGGATATGCGATGATAAAAATTGGTTCATGAGGAGCCAGTATGGATTTAGAAAGAAATTTTCTTGTGAGGCACAACTGGTGGGATTTCAGCAGGACATATCAGTTCAATTGGATTCAGGAGGCCAGTTAGATTGCATAGCCATAGATCTTTCCAAAGCCTTTGATAGAGTGAAACATGGAATATTATTAAAGAAATTGGAGGGAATAGGATTGAACGTAAGGATTATATGTTGGATAAGAACATTTCTAAATTCAAGGGTTCAGAAAGTTAAAGTAGGAAATAATATATCACAGGAAGAGAATGTTTGGAAGGGAATCGCACAGGGTAGTATAATCGGTCTGTTACTTTTCTTAATATACACAAATGATTTAGGGAACAATATAACATCAAAAATAAGATTGTATGCAGATGATATAATTGTTTATAGGGAAATAAATAACATTGAGGATTGTTCAGAATTACAAAGGGACCTTGAAAGTATCCAACACTGGGTTGAAGAAAATAATATGAAGGTTAATAAAGGGAAATCAACTGTTACAACTTTTACAAACAGGAGCTTTAAAACTGAATTTGAATATACTTTGGATGAGGTAGTTATCCCAAAAGATGGCAAGTGCAAATACTTAGGTGTAAGATTTGAAAGTAATTTGCACTGGAAGGGTCATGTTGATGACATTGTTGGGAAAGCATACAGATCGTTACATGTCATAATGAGGCTATTTAAAGGATGCAACAAAGAATTAAAAGAAAAAAGTTACTTAAGTATGGTTCGTCCATTATTGGAACATGCATACATTGTTTGGGATCCTCACCAAGAATACCTAATAAAAGAACTAGATAGTGTGCAGAGGAAAGCAGCAAGATTTGTAACAGGGGATTTCAGGAGAAAGAGTAGTGTATCAGAAATGTTAAAGGAACTTGGTTGGGAAACTTTAAGTAAGAGACGGGAGAAAACTAGATTTATATGATTATATAGAGCCTATACAGGAGAAGAAGCATGGGGAGAAATCTGTGAGAGGCTTCAGTTGGAAAATAATTATATTGGCAGAACTGACCACAAGTATAAAATTAGAAGGAATTTTAGCAGAAGTGACTGGGGTAAATTTTCATTCTTTGGGAAGGGCGTGAAGGAGTGGAACAGTTTACCAGGGGTAGTGTTTGATCCTTTTCCAAAATCTGTGCCGGTATTCAAGAAGAGAATAAACAGCAACAGGGAAAATAAATGAAATGTTAGAGGGCATTCGACCAGGCTATTGTAAATTAAAAATGTGAGTAAAAAAAAAAATTAATTCCCTCCCCTGATCCATGGAGTTTGGACAGCCAAAGTAGGGGACTGCCTGTAGGGGTGAAGTATAGTGGGGACTTCGAGGACCCTGGGACCGCTACGGTAGCTGTGAAGGCTCTTCAGGAACTCTGAAAAGTGGTGGCAAGTGGTCTTTATGCTACTTAGGTTCCAAAATGGGTAAAAAAAAAAGAAAGTAAATAAATGCAATTTAATATTAATCTTATACCACTTGCATAGTATTATTTGAAGTAATTCCACATACTGTATATGAGTTGACTATGTTTGTAAGTACAGGAGATATAAGAAGTAGAATTTTGTAAGCAATATAAATTTATTAAGGATGATCTGATTTTTAATAGAAAAAATTGTTAGCATAAATTGTATATTATTGTATTCTAGAAAAAAATTTCTTCTCTTGTTAATTTAATATTTAGTGCTTGACAATAATGTATTTTAATGTACCATTTGCCACCGAGGTAGACACCTCATTTGCAAATAAAGAGATTTTGATTTTTGATTTGATTTGATTTGATTTGATTTGATTTGATTTGATTTGATTTGATTTGATTTGATTTGATTTGATTTGATTTGATTTGATTTGATTTGATTTGATTTGATTTGATTTGATTTGATTTGATTTGATTTGATTTGATTTGATTTGATTTGATTTGATTTGATTTGATTTGATTTGATTTGATTTGATTTGATTTGATTTGATTTGATTTGATTTGATTTGATTTGATTTGATTTGATTTGATTTGATTTGATTTGATTTGATTTGATTTGATTTGATTTGATTTGATTTGATTTGATTTGATTTGATTTGATTTGATTTGATTTGATTTGATTTGATTTGATTTGATTTGATTTGATTTGATTTGATTTGATTTGATTTGATTTGATTTGATTTGATTTGATTTGATTTGATTTGATTTGATTTGATTTGATTTGATTTGATTTGATTTGATTTGATTTGATTTGATTTGATTTGATTTGATTTGATTTGATTTGATTTGATTTGATTTGATTTGATTTGATTTGATTTGATTTGATTTGATTTGATTTGATTTGATTTGATTTGATTTGATTTGATTTGATTTGATTTGATTTGATTTGATTTGATTTGATTTGATTTGATTTGATTTGATTTGATTTGATTTGATTTGATTTGATTTGATTTGATTTGATTTGATTTGATTTGATTTGATTTGATTTGATTTGATTTGATTTGATTTGATTTGATTTGATTTGATTTGATTTGATTTGATTTGATTTGATTTGATTTGATTTGATTTGATTTGATTTGATTTGATTTGATTTGATTTGATTTGATTTGATTTGATTTGATTTGATTTGATTTGATTTGATTTGATTTGATTTGATTTGATTTGATTTGATTTGATTTGATTTGATTTGATTTGATTTGATTTGATTTGATTTGATTTGATTTGATTTGATTTGATTTGATTTGATTTGATTTGATTTGATTTGATTTGATTTGATTTGATTTGATTTGATTTGATTTGATTTGATTTGATTTGATTTGATTTGATTTGATTTGATTTGATTTGATTTGATTTGATTTGATTTGATTTGATTTGATTTGATTTGATTTGATTTGATTTGATTTGATTTGATTTGATTTGATTTGATTTGATTTGATTTGATTTGATTTGATTTGATTATAGAAACAGCAAGGGAATGCCCAGGAACAACTGTGTGTAATAATGGGAAAAGCAATCAATCACCTTGGTGAAATGATGAACTGGAAGCAGCCTGTAAATATAAATGCAGGCATATCAGAAATGGCTTCAAACAAGGACTGATGGAGACAGAATTGTACTTAGGTGGAAGACACAGGGCGAAACTAAAAATTGTTGAATGAAATAACCTGGTAATAACCTGGAGAAGTTAGGTGAAGCTGCAAGGAGACCTTCCTGCACAATAATAAAGAATTTTGGAAGTGGAAAATGAAATGAAAAGTGTTCTGGGTAAATCAGGTGAACTCATAGATAGGTGGAAGGAATATTTTCAGCATCATCTCAGCATATGTTTCTCTTGACATCACAAACAACGAAGCTCATGGGAAGGAGGACAAAGATATCAGTGAAATTATACCTGAACTGGTGAAATATAGTGGGAAGGCAGGGATGAAATGGCTTCATAGAGTAATAAGATTAGCATGGAATGTTAGTAAGGGAACTTTTGATTGGACAAAAGCAGAAAATTCATCTACCTGTTAGCAACAGGAAGAATTGCAACAACTATCAAGATATTTCATTGAACTGTAGGCCCTATACCTGACAAGGTGTTAACTGGCATTTTGGAAGGGAGCGTGTGAACAGTGGTTGAGAGCAAGTTGGTAGAAATCCAATGTAGCTTCAGATCACCAAGGGGCTGTCAGAATCCGATTTTCCGATTTTCAGTATGCATGAGGTAACTGAAAAATTCTACGAGAGGAATAGACAATTATGTTTCATAGATCACGAGAAGGCATATGAGGGCAAGGATGTTAGCTGTAACAGGGGATTATGGGTAGATTACTGAAAGCAATCAATGGCATTTCAGTTGGCCTGTAGTGAAATTTTATGGTAGTAAGAGTCCTTGGTTCAAGGTACTTACAAGGCTGTAATCTTTCACCTCTGTTCTTCATTGTTTACATGGATGGTCTGCTGAAAGGTATAAAGTGGCTGGGAGGGATTCAGTTAAGTTGAAATATAGTGAGCAGCCTATGCTGACGACAGGATATTTATGTCAGATTGTGTCTAATATCATGGAACTTGAAAATAGATGCAAAGAGTATGATATAAAAATTAGCCTTTCCAAGACTAAACAGATGTCAGTAGTGAAGAAATCCAAGAGAACTGACTGTCAGGTTGGGGATATAAAGCTGGAATAGGTACATCATTTCAAGAATTTAGGATGTGTATTCTCCCGGGATGGTAGTATGATTGAAGGTGCAGCAAAGCAAATGCAGGAAGTTTGCAATCAACAGTATTTTGTAAGAAAGAAGTCTACAGCAATCTGTTTTCAGACCAGCTTTGCTGTATGGGAGTGAAAGCTGCCTGGACCCAGGATATCTTATTCATAAGTTACAAGTAACTCATAAAAATAGCGAGAATGTTCACTGGTACAATGAGGCAGAGACAATGGCTGGAGGATTTTTACAATGAAAACATAAAGGCTGAGTTAACAATGAATTCCTTTGATGAACCTGTACGCATAAACTGCCTTCTACAGTAGGGTTATGTAAGGCGAATAGAGGAGGATAGGTTACCTAGGATAATAATGGACTCAACCATGGAGGTTAAGAGACGTACAGGGTGGCCAAGACGACGATGGTGAGACTTGTTTCTTATGATTTAAAGATGAGATGTATTGCAACTAAATGAGGACACAGAGGCTAGCTACAAATAGAGGATTGTGGAGGCATTTAGTGCTGTATATTCATAAAGGATTGCAGATGGAATGTTGCAAGGCATAACAGTCTATAATGAAGATGTATATATGTTACATATAAAAATTCTCTTGCCTCACGCAGATAAAATATCAACTTCAATTCCCCATATAAAACACTATTTTTGGGCTGGAAGGCTTGCGAGTGAGGAGACAAAATGCTCGAGTAAGCGGTATGTTCCCAGGTGTCAGTGAAAGGATGATGTGGAGTGACATCAGCAGTCAAATAACCTTGTATGGAGTTTTTAAAGGTAGGAAATATGATAATATGAAAATAAAATTGGAATTCAACAGGTCATTTATCAAGGGAAATGTTCTCCACATTTTGTGACATCATAAGGCTACAGCAGACCTACAATCCCTGTCGTCATTTAAGTCCTCCTCATTCTCCAAATGGAACTGAACTTGAGCAATTACATTAACCCTGACATCTTCATTGAACACAAATCCCTCACTGATAGATATATTATGCAGAACACACGCTGCCCTAATCAAATGTGCAATGAATTGGATATCTCTCGATTGTTCATTGTACAGTTGCCTAAATTTTTTGTTTTAATATACCAAAAGTGTGTTCAATAACATATCTACTTCTTGCCGGTCTCACGTTGTCATTAACCTGATGTTCGTACAATTGGCCTCTGTCTCTGAAGTGGGTTAGTAGGTTTTTCTTCAGATGATAGCCACTGTCACATAAAAGAAAATACTGACCACATTTTTCTTCTAAATTATTGCCAAGAGGTGAATTTGTAAATACTCTGCTATCATGCACAGAACCAGGATACCCCAGAAACACATCCAAAATTTTTCACCTGTGGTTACAAACAGCTTGCATCTGAAAATTAAAAGTACTGCAAATAATCAACTGCTCAACCAGTATATCATTGTTGCCAGGACAAACCTCCTATGTGATAACATCTTTGGAGATATACTGACCCACAGCACATACATTGTGAAGAGTGAGTATGCCTTGACAATATTCACACAACACTGGACCTTAAATAACAGAACATTACCGGCCAAAGTTCTAAGCTAAAATATTTCACATGGGAGGTTTTGTCCCGGCAGCAACGATATACACATTCATTAATAATAATAACAGTGGTTTACTACGAAGACATATGTTGATAAATAAAATACCTATACCTGTATCGAATAGTGTCCTTCTCTATTTATGTAGGAGTCAGGATCATTTACAGGCTTGTCAATTTCAATATGACAGCCACCTATGGCACCAATGACACCAGGAAATCCACTTTCCCTGATATGCTGCTCAATATGTACTTTCTCATCTTCACTAGGCCAAGTGATCACTTGTGGAGATAAGTTGCTAATGAAGACAATTCTGTGCAGAGAGCTCAAAGAAATGTCAAACCGATCTGCGACATCCTGGAAACTTCCAGTCTGATGCCCAATAAACCACAGGAAAATCAGAACCTATATTGGAATTATTATTATTATTATTATTATTATTATTATTATTATTATTATTATTGGTAGCAGGTAGGGACCCTCTTCGGAGGTAGCCCTGCCCAGGGATTGGCGCCCCTGCCTATGTGAGTCCCAGACCACACTGACCCGGTGTGTAGCATCTGGTAAGGGTCCCAGCTCAGGGTTATGAGTGAAGCCCTCAACGGAATCTACAGCAGAGAAGATGGACTTCTGAATGGTGGAGATTGCGGAAGAGGCAGCCCAGTGCTTAGGGAATAATATAAGTACACTTGGCATCAGCAGCGTCTGTTTCCCATGTCAGGGGCGGCTGCAAGGGCGTCTGTTCCCCATGTAAGGGGCGGCCTAAATAATTGCTGGCAGTAGCTCTAAAATGCCTTTGGGAGTGGCGACCCCATTGTAATCAACGCTCCTGAATAAGATTCGGAGTGGCCAACCCTGAAGGCGTTCAGTCTTCACCCCTAGTTCGCATGCGATGATAAACAACGACGCAGATGTCACTACCCCAGGGAGTATCCAATCCCCCGTCACCAATGGTGGCGCATTCAGGCCTTCGGATTCTGGGGAGCCTGACCTCATCGTGCGGGGAAAGTCGGAGTTCCCCAATATCACCAACCTATTGAGACCCAAAACTGTCACACACTTTGGAACCATCAATATTCAAACCCTCTGTAAGACCGGAAAACTCAAGCAATTGACGGACATCCTGCATAAACGCAAAATTGCTCTAACAGCAGTCCAAGAAACCCGATTTACTGATGATGTGGCTTTTGAGTCAGAAGGTTATAGAGTAATCAAGGGGAAACCAGCATCTAAGAACACACATGGCTCCAGCGTTTTTGGTACAGCTTTTTTAGTACGACGTGATATAATGGATTATGTCATCGGATTTACATCAGCTAGCGAACGCATCTCTGTGTTTTCTCTAAGATGTGGCAACAAGGGATACTCTGTTGTAAATGCACATGCTCCAGTTAATGATGACAATAAGAAGAACCCTGAAAAGGTCGAAAGTTTCTGGCAGATGCTAGAAGACGAGATCGGTAAGATCCCCGGTCACCATGTCAGAATACTCGTAGGTGACTTCAACGCTCAACTGGGAAAAGAACGACAGTACCAAGATATACTGGGGCCTTACACAGCACATAGACGAACAAACACCAACGGCAAGCGCTTAATTGAACTGTGTAGATTACATCAGTTGAAGATCATGTCCACAGTTTTCCCCAGAAAGCCAAAATATCAGACCACCTGGCAATCACCGAACGCAGCTATAGGATCATTTCAAATCGATCTTGTTGCAATCAGTGTAAAATGCAGGAAAGAGATCATGAATGTCAGAGTTCGTAAAGGATGGAATGTTGATTCTGACCATTTCTTCACACAAATAAAAACCAGATTACTGCCAAAACGAAATATACCCTCTCCCATAGTTCCACCAAGGAGTGATCCCCAATTCCTGTCGGAGAATAAAGAACGTTTTGCAACCGACATCTTGCAAAAAGATATGAAAGACTGGAACCAACTGAAGTCCACCATATGCGAAACGACCAATATCCTCGGACAACCTCGAAGGAAGAGACGACATAGATGGTGGAATACTGAATGCGATCTTGCAGTTGACGAGCGTGCCGCAGCGTGGACGAAGTGGTACTCGACTAAACGAAAGGAAGATTGGGAGAATTTCAGAAGGATGCGTAAACTGTCGAGTAAGACCATCAGACGTGTGAAAAGATCTTACGATCGGTCAAGACTGGAGAAGTTAGATGAAGAATTCAAAATGTACAACACCAGAAACTTTTATCGGGCCTTCAAAGAGGAACTTTCAGGTTATAAACCACAATGTCTTCACTTTAAGAATACAGACGGGGAGTTGGTCACCTGCAACAGCCAGAACGTGGAACTTTTGGCAAACTACTTTGAGCAGCTGCTCAATTGCGAAGAGCCCACGGAAAGATTACGTGTTGAAGATCCTCCAGAGATACACCTCCCATCTAACCCACCAACAATGCAGCAAGTTGCTAATGCCATCGGACATCTTAAGAACTGCAAAGCACCCGGGGAAGATGGCATCATTGCGGAAGCTCTAAAAGCAGGTGGAAATAAGATCACAGAGGCCATACACCAGATCTTGATCGATTGCTGGGAGACTGGCAGGATCCCTGATGACTGGAAATCACACAAAAAAGGTGACCACAGTAATGTCAACAACTACCGAGGGATATCTCTGCTGTCAGTAGCATACAAAGTGCTGTCAAGGATTTTACTGGACAATGTAGAAAGCCAATGTGATCGAACGATTGGTGAATATCAAGGAGGATTTCGGCGGGGACGGTCTTGTACCGAGCAGATCTTCAACCTAAAAACCATTCTCCAACTAAAACAAGTAAGGAGTATGAACATCGCTGTGGTTTTCGTCGACTTTAAAAAAGCTTATGATTCCATCGACCGCCAGACACTCTTCTCCGTACTGCAAGAACGAGGTGTTGATTACAACACACGCACCCTCATCCAACAGACTCTTACGGATACAACATCTAAGGTGAAGTTCAGGGGAGAACTATCTCGGACTTTCAAGATAAAAACTGGAGTACGGCAGGGTGATGGCCTCTCACCCATTCTGTTTAATCTAGTGCTTGATAAAGTCATCAAGAACTGGGAATGTACACTGAGGAATCTAGAAATCAAACCAGTTGCCATTGGAGCCGGGACTCGAAAGATTGAGATCAGGTGCCTAGCATTCGCAGATGACATTGCAATCCTAACCAACAACTCTAAGGATGCTGTCATTGCTATTGAAGCCCTGCACGAGATAGCGGTGAAGGCTGGATTACACATATCGTATGACAAAACTAAGTACTTTGAGACTCGGCATCCCGGTAACCCCCCTTTGACGACCATACATGGAACGATTGGGAAAGTCAGTCGCTTCCGCTATCTTGGTGAATGGGTCCACCCCAATGGTAGAGACGGTACATCCATCCTAGGAAGGTGTAACAAACTCATTGCAGCGTACCAACTATCCCACAACCATTATAATAAGAGGTGCATTTCGAAAAATGCTAAGATCTGTCATTACAAAACTGTTGTCAGACCACAGTTTTTGTACGCCTCAGAGACCCTCCTGATGAACAAAAAAGGCACCATGGATGATCTAGAGAAAGCCGAAAGACGTATCCTCAGGAAAATTCATGGACCGAGATTGCTCCCAGATGGAACCTACAGACTTAAATCGAACTCTGAGCTGTATCGACAGTTAGAATCTGCCAATACCAGCATGCGACGTAGGAGGCTTAAGTTCTATGGACACCTACAACGAATGGACAGCAACAGGCTTACCAAGAAGATCTTTTCTTTGGTTAAAAGCTACAAGACTGGAAGCTTGTGGCTTAATGAAGTACAGAAGGACTTGGATTCGGCTGGGATTTCAGATATTGATATAGAAGATCGTTCCAAATTTTGTGCTATGGTACAGTCTTGGACCCCACCTCCCAGAGTTCCTAGAAGTCGGAAGCCCCTTTCACAGGAGAGAAAGGAGAAATTATCAGCAGGGCTCAAGAGATATTGGGAACAAAGAAGAGCATCGAGGAAGAACTAGTCATCAGCGCTCGTTAATGGGCTTAAATCAATAATAATAATAATAATAATAATTATTATTATTATTATTAACTTATTATTATTATTATTATTATTATTATTATTATTATTATTATTATTATTATTATTATTCCGAAGTATCTGTGGAACAGCAGAGGTGAAAGAAGGTGCGGGCTGGAATGGGTCTAACTACAAAGGCCGAAAGATGAATTAAAATTTGAATAAAGGCTATATTTTCAAAACTTAAAAATTTTCGCATAGAATTCAAAAATTTAACAAGAACCATCAGCAACAATCCAATAATCAGGTACCAGGTACAATTTTACAAACGAAAGCACAAGTTTCGGGACCTTTACAAGTTCTGGGCTTGAGCCCCAAATTTTACAATCTTTCAGTTTTTAGCTCAACAATACCAAGTTACAATATAGTTCCAAGGACAGAAAACCCCTTCATACCAGGAGCATAAGCACCAAAAACCATATTGGCCCTCCTAGAGGCACTTTAGCACATCAGAAAGAGCTGACCCGCTCTCAATTTCTCACGCCCTTCAAAGGCCACAACAACATTCGCACTGCCTGCCTCTCAAGGCACACTTACAAATGAACAGGGGTACCTTGCCCCCATTCTACTGGGCCTTAAATAAAAATAATAGGTTAATTTAAGCGGCCCTAAATACAAAAGGAATGGAGGTCAGAACTTGCACTCCTACATGAAACTTGTTAAAACCTAAGTGGTGCTAGGCCAATTACACAGGGGATATTCCCATACTATGGAGGTGACTCGTACAAGAAAAATTTAAGACATTACATAAAGAAGGAAAACAGTTACAAACGTAGTCACCTTAAAAGAAAAGGAAGGGGAGCTCAAGAGGGTAAGGCACTCTCTATCCCCGATTTATAGTTAAAGTAATATGACAATTTTTACATGAGCCTGCACTAATTTACATTTTCAGACAGGAAGGTTACATTGGAAAGATTTCGGACCTTCCCCAATGGTTAAACTGCTGAGCTAGCAAAATAAAGATTTTAAACGGCCATTACCTTGTAGAAGAGCTGCTGGCGGTTGAAAGAGGCACTTCCCACCTCCTGCTATACTTCCATACACTAAGTTAGATGTTGTACGAGTGGCGGAGAGCCAGGAAAATCAGCAGTTTTTATACTCTCGGGGAAGATTCGAGACCTTTCATGAATGATTAAGACACACCCACAGTCGTTTATCGGATAGCTTACAGTTACACATCGACATTGGAAAAGAAAGACGCCATTGGCTGAAAATTAATGACAGAAATTTACGATTGGCTAATTTCAAAACTGGCGGAAAGAAAGATTAATATTGCCAACCCACAAATGAAAGAACAACATTTAGTTAAGAACAAACTTATGAATACAAAATATCTTCAAGAAAAGTTCCTTCACTTCGCACCAGGGTGCATGATCATAGTTTTGGTAGAGACATCCGTGAGAGAATGTCCACACTTTTTGATAATTAGTAAACAAAGCAATTCGAAATTAACATAGTGACATCTTCTGATAAACGGTTGAATTAATTCAGTTTTAAAGTTCAGAGTTTCGGCTGTAGAGGAGAACTTTAAGGCGGAAAATTGAAATGTACGGCGTATAGGTGTACCAACCGGTACAATTATTATTATTATTATTATTATTATTATTATTATTATTATTATTATTATTATTATTATTATTATTATTATTATTATTATTGCAGCTTGCAGACAAACCTGACTCAGAGCAGAAAGTTTTCCATATTGGCCAGACTGATGATTGTATTGGTCACTTCCTTCATACCGGTACCTTCCTGCAATTTTTTCCAGTATCTCCCTACTGACGCGAAAATGCTCCTTGAACGTTTGATTGTCATAGCGAGGTACTGTTTCTTCTATAGGCGGAGAGAGAGAAAGAGAGAGAGAAGGGGACTTTTGGTTACTAAATTATGAGTTACATGTAGTGAAAATAAATATCATTTAAAGATAATTGCAGACAAGTAAAATAATTGTAATAACTTGTCTAAATAATCTTCATTTTTCGCTTTTGGGATACTGTTGTGATACATCCCTAGATCATCTTCACTGGAATCCGAGTTTATAAGATCATCATCAGAATCGCTATGCATCATTCTCGTGTCTCTTAGTGTGCTGTCAAATGACTTGTGTCCTCTGCTCGCCACAGGTGATGACCGACCAGCTGTTCACGCTTCACCAAGTGACAGCTATGGACCGCAATGCACAGCTCACACTTATTTTGATGTACTGCGCTTGTCTTGTCTTGTCTTGTTCTGGAGCACGAACTGCTTTAACTGGTTGATGAACGGTCTGTTGGAACAACCGACTCCGAGTCCGCGTTTGATTTTGAAGCTTTCCTTACTGCGCATGCGTCAGCCAGTTAACGGTTCTTGTCGAGCGGACTGTTGGGGTAGGAAGATCACGTGCTACTTTACATTGGCCAAAGCCTACTAGATACTAGAAGGCCTGGACAGAAAGCCAATTTCTCTTTTCCACCGCTAGGTTCGCGTTTATGTTCTGTTGTTTGGCGCGAATTCTATGATTACGTGCGTTACTGCAACATGTTTTATGAGCAGAAATAACGTATTAAACATTTTATAAGGAAAGGCCTTATCTAACATGAAATATGAAGAGTTTTGTCGTCTTTTAATTTATTTGTTCTCACGATTTGCAATATATCGATGGTTGCTGAGATGCATTTAACATTTGTTTAGTTATGTGCTTCCAAATTACCGTGAAGGTGGTGGTGGTGATTATTGTTTTAAAAGGAAGTACAACAAGGCAACCATTCTCTATATAACACTAATCAGAGAGAAAAACTGGCAGCGACCCGACATTTCGGTAAATGAAAGTATCGGCCAAAGGAAGACAAGGGCCATTAAGGGCGTGAAAACGAAAGACTCCCTAGCCCTTGAAAACCTAATTGCGTCGGGGTCGGAAAAGAACTAGAGTTGATCACGGGAGGTCGGATAGGATAGATGAAAGTGAGGAGCCTGGCACAAGTAAGTGGAAGAAATGTCAGGACTCAGCTAAGAGCCCCCTGGTTGCCAACCCACGCTCCAAAGTTCAGAGCCCCTGGGGCCAACTATCGTCAAGTTTCTCTTTCCATTCTGTAGGTTAAGATGGTTTATTGTTGCGTGCCTAACTGCACATCTGACACAGCAAAGAAATATACACAAACATAAATTTTCATCTTTTTCCTAAAGATCCGAGTTTACTGAAGAAGAGTTTTGAAAAGGATCTCTTTGGGCTCCTAGTGATAACTCCAGAATAGGTAGCTTACAGATTACAGTGTAAGTACTGTGAGAGGAATTCTGCTCCCCGACAAAGTGCCGACGCAAATTCGTCTTCTTCTTAAAAATGTATTAATATTTACAACGCGGGCGTTAGGATATCTAACCTTGTCCGAAAGCTTCAAAGTTTAAAGAGACGCAACTGTGATCAAGCACACATCACATACGTTATACTTACAGGCCTGTTCTTGATGTGTTCAGTCCGTCAATTCTCAATAGCTCTGCCATCAGCTGTCATAGATGGCCTAGGCATCACTGAAGAGGCGTACTAGGGAAATGAGGAGTGAGGTAGTTTCCCGTTGCTTTCCTCATGTTCTTGATAACAATGCAAATAAAGTGACTAATGACTGTGATTTATTAAACAAATTCAAGAGCAAGCCTCTGAGCAGAAAAGTGTTAAAATTATGGAAATAGGGAAAAAATCGGGTGAGTGCTTCTATTTAGGTCCATTTTTTATTCTTGTGTGATAAAAATGAAATAAATCTATGAAGTATTCTTAGCTGATTTATATATTTATATCTGATTCACACCGGACATAATGATAATAAAAATGTATTATTTCGCGTTATTGTATGAATCTTCAATGTAAGAATACTAGCATGTGTCCGCGGCTTTGCCCGCGTTTATTAATTCAACCGTTAGATGTTTCTAAACTATTTATTTAAAAGCAAATTAAAACTTTATATTTATTAACTCACATCGTTTTGAAGTGAATTGCATGAAATACGTTATTTTATTTTTATTATATCGTTACTTTAAATGCTTAAGATACCGGGCTGATGATGGTATAAATAATATTAAAACCATGTAAAAGACCATGTTATATAATACAAAAAATATTGTTTCCTTATAGAGCTTAGGATTAAACTATATCAATGTCCTTCCAGTTGGAGGTAAGATGTATACTGTGTTGTGTTTGCCTTTCGAACTCTTGAACAATCTACGTACAGTTGAAAATGGCAAAAGCACCGTTTTCGAAGTTCTACAACTTTAAGCGATTGTCCTATGTCAAAATTTCAGATCTCTGTGTGTCGTAGATTTGACTGGGCTTCGCACACATACACCTAAACACTTCCGAATATTACGGGCTGATGGCTCCTCGTGTCGCGGGCCAAAAATGGCTTCCTACTCAATGGACTTACAGTCCGAGGAATACTACTTCATCCGCTGCATGCTCAGTCATGATGGTGGCTTCACTAATATTCGTCATCAGTTTCAGAGCCGTGTTCATAGCAGAGCATCAACAGCGTCGTATGCCCTCACGCCAAAAACGGTTTCTTACGCCATGGACGTAAAATGGCTCCTTGAATATTGTGTTCTCTACCTATCTTATGTACGTTGCCTAGCGACAGCGTCTCTATGCATTTAATATTGGTGACAGCACGTTGGATTGTCATATCCCAATACACGTTTTCCGATGGTTTTTCGTTCATAACTCAAGAACGAAAGCGAAAATGAAAATTCCGCCTTCGAGGTGCATTCGGACCATTTTCCATCTATCTATGTTCAAAATTTCAGATCTCTGCGTGCTGTAGATTTTGCTGGGCATCGCGCACAGACAGACAGACAGACAGACAGACAGAGAGACAGACAGACAGACAGACAGACAGACAGACAGACAGACAGACAGACAGACAGACAGACAGACAGACACTTCCTTTTATAATTATAATAGACAGAACATGAGAACAACAGAACATAAACGCGATCCAAGCGGACATTGCCTGAACTACTTTGTTCGCCCAGAAATGTGTCGACTTGTCCAAGCCTTCTATTATAGCGTAGGCAACGCATTGACCAATATGAATGCAAGTAGCTACTTCGGAAATGAAAATGGCGTGTCATTAGGTCATAAAATCGAGTATACTTCCTGGTGCGGGACGGTGGGTGCCTGGACATCGCAATGAACACTTATCTCCTCTGAGACTCACGCCAAGTAAGATTTCATTAAATCTCCACTTACTTATAACATTAGAAGTAAGTTATGTTCTCAGCTGGGCTGGAGTAAACCAAAGTAATAATTGTGAAGTAGATCGTACTTCGTGATTTTGAATACTGATATGGAAGTATTTATGTCGCCAGTTGCTTTTACGTGGAAGCTTAAAATAACTAGGTTATTTCGTGTTTGAACGCGGTAGCGTATTGGTTAGGTATGTGTTTGTTTACCATTATATTTAAATGGTGGTATTATACACTGACTGACAGTGACAATGCAACACCAAGGAGGAGTGGTTCGAAAGGGATGAAAGTTGGGGAAAAACAGAGACGGCACGGACGAATAATTGATGTTTATTTCAAACCGATATGCAGGTTACACAATGCGCACGGCATCGACTCAGTAGGATGTAGGACCACCGCGAGCGACGATGCACGCAGAAACACGTCGAGGTACAGAGTCAATAAGAGTGCGGATGGTGTCCTGAGGGATGGTTCTCCATTCTCTGTCAACCATTTGCCACAGTTGGTCGTCCGTACGAGGCTGAGGCAGAGTTTGCAAACGGCGTCCAATGAGGTCCCACACGTGTTCGATTGGTGAGAGATCCGGAGAGTACGCCGGCCACGGAAGCATCTGTACACCTCGTAGAGCCTGTTGGGAGATGCGAGCAGTGTGTGGGCGGGCATTTTCCTGCTGAAACAGAGCATTGGGCAGCCCCTGAAGGTACGGGAGTGCCACCGGCCGCAGCACATGCTGCACGTAGCGGTGGGCTTTTAACGTGCCTTGAATACGCACTAGAGGTGACGTGGAATCATACGCAATAGCGCCCCAAACCATGATGCCGCGTTGTCTAGCGGTAGGGCGCTCCACAGTTACTGCCGGATTTGACCTTTCTCCACGCCCACGCCACACTCGTCTGCGGTGACTATCACTGACAGAACAGAAGCGTGACTCATCGGAGAACACGACGTTCCGCCATTCCCTCATCCAAGTCACTCTAGCCCGGCACCATGCCAGGCGTGCACGTCTATGCTGTGGAGTCAATGGAATTCTTCTGAGCGGACGCCGGGAGTGCAGGCCTCCTTCAACCAATCGACGGGAAATTGTTCTGGTCGATATTGGAACAGCCAGGGTGTCTTGCACATGCTGAAGAATGGCGGTTGACGTGGCGTGCGGGGCTGCCACCGCTTGGCGGCGGATGCGCCGATCCTCGCGTGCTGACGTCACTCGGGCTGCGCCTGGACCCCTCGCACGTGCCACATGTCCCTACGCCAACCATCTTCGCCACAGGCGCTGCACCGTGGACACATCCCTATGGGTATCGGCTGCGATTTGACGAAGCGACCAACCTGCCCTTCTCAGCCCGATCACCATACCCCTCGTAAAGTCGTCTGTCTGCTGGAAATGCCTCCGTTGACGGCGGCCTGGCATTCTTAGCTATACACGTGCCCTGTGGCACACGACAACACGTTCTACAATGACTGTCGGCTGAGAAATCACGGTACGAAGTGGGCCATTCGCCAACGCCGTGTCCCATTTATCGTTCGCTACGTGCGCAGCACAGCGGCGCATTTCACATCATGAGCATACCTCAGTGACGTCAGTCTACCCTGCAATTGGCATAAAGTTCTGACCACTCCTTCTTGGTGTTGCATTTGCTCTGTCAGTCAGTGTAATTATTGTTTTCTTTTTTTAGAATTTAGTTTGCATTTGTTAGGCTAACATAGATCGATCCTATTGCGTACCCCTCTGTTCGTAATTCTTCGGGTATGTCTGTCCTGATCGAAGTATAAAGTCTTAGAGCGAAATGGATGCGGTGCATTGAGAGCGAGAATTTTTCTATAAATAATGAAATTGTCGTGTGCATCAAACATTTTCGTTCTAGGTTTATTGTCCACAAAAATATATTTCCCGTTGAGAACAGTGAACCTATTTGCATCCCTAAGAAATGTCTTAAATTGTCTCCTGAGACCTGCCTCACCGTATCCTACAATCAGCTTTCACATTACCTCGAGGAAGAAAGTGAACAGCAACTGCCACTGAGGAACGAGGGAATGTATAAACGTTGGTGTGGAGAACATAAGGTAGACTTTTACGACAAAAATATAAGTCCATTGAACAAAACAAAACAAACAAAACCCCATGGCACTACAGCCCTTGACGGGCCTTTGCCTACAAAGCGACCGCTGCTCAGCCCGAAGCCCTGCAGATTGCGAGGTGTCGTGTAGTCAGCACGACGAATCCTCTCGGCCGTTATTCTCGCCTTTCGAGAATGGGGCCGCTATCTCAAAGTCAGATAGCTCTTCAATTCTAATCACGTAAGCTGAGTGGACCTCGAACCAGCCCTCTGGTCCAGGTAAAAATCCCTGGCCTAGCCGGGAATCGAACCCGGGGCCTCCGGGTAAGAGGCAGGCACGCTACCCCTACACCACGGAGTCCACTGAACGTGATTGCGAAAGGTTCTCTAGACATACTGTAGATATTCCATCGATATTTTATGTAAGCCTCTGACTTTTGGGAGTAACGGAGTCCCTCTCCCATTTGACAGGCGAGGGACTCTTTGGAAACAACTTGGCGAACGAAATGGAATTCGATGGGGAGCTATCAATGTTAATGGGATTTATGGAAGAAAGAAAGTAGAACTGGCTGAGTCAGCAAAGAATGTGCTAGGAATAAGTGATATTCGGTTAAGGGGAAATATCGAGGAAGAAATAGGTGATTGTAAAGTGTACTTGACGGGTGTTAGAAGGAGACGGGCAGAGTATGGGGTAGGGCTGTTTATCACAAATACCATTTCACGCAACATAGTTTCTGTTAGGCACGTAAATGAGCAAATGATATGGGTACATTTGTCAGTTGGAGGAATTAGGACGAGAACTGTCTCAGTGTATTCACCATGTGACGGTGCAGATTAGGATGATGTTGACAAGTTTCATCAAGCTTTGAGTAACGTCGTGGTCAGAGTCAACAGCAAGCATAGGATAGTGCTAATGGGCGATTTCAATGCGAGAGTTAGAAATAGAACTGAAGGATACGAAAGGGTGATTGGTAAATGTGGGGAAGATAGGGAGGCTAATGGGAATGGTAAGCGTTTGCTGGACTTCTGTGCTAGTATTGGTTTGGCAGTTTCGAATACATTCTTCAAGCATAAGGCTATTCACCGCTTGACACCGCGGTGTCATTAATTATTCTACTTCCCCTCCTCCAAACGTTTTGGTTCTGGGCTAATCACCGCTGAAATTTGTATCAAACTATCTTCATTTCTTTTCTTTCCCACTCCTGTTTGTACTTTGAGCATGGCGCTCATTAGCTTCATTAAACCTACGGGAAGTAAAGGACCTTGTAGGTGCTGAACTCTACACGGAATGTTCGTACTACGATGCTCCGCCCCTAACCAGTTAGAGCTCTCTGCGGAGCAGGCTTTGTTGTAGATGGACCTGTGTTCAGCGTCTCTCAGGCGTGAGAGATTTTCGGCCTACATCATGGACTTCGGGTGATGGAAATCTCGCCCTCAATATGTTTTAATGTTTTTTCAATCGCCGAGGGAGCGTCACCAGTCTGTATGTTTATTTTAATTTTCCTTATGGTCTCATCATCTACGATGTGAATATTAAAATGGCGCTAAGACGTCACCTCAATCCAGCGGAATTTTTCGGCCCCTTAAAGAACTTGGTTTTCTTTCGGCTTTCATCAATTTGAAACTATTATGTGGTGTAAAGTTGCTTTCCGTCGTAATGATCTCGGCTTTCTGAATTACTACTGGCGATGTAACATTTACTGTTTCCTCTGGGGTGAAGCTAAATTATTAATATTATCATGTAGAACATTTTTGAAGACCTTGTAATGTTTAAATTATTTATCTTTATCAAACTAGGTTGAGTTTTAAACCATTTGAGTTCTAACCAAGAGGAGGGAGGTTTTATTTAATTTTTCTATGTCCTTATTTTAATTTTCTTGGATCATTCTTGTTCCTTTGGTGTAGTATTATGTTTTCTTCTTCCCTTTTCTGGCTACTGTTTCCGTGGTAACCTTTGGTTATGCTTGGTACATTGCGTTCGTGCGTTACTATGACAACGGGTGATTATTGATAATAAATAAATGTGAATGAGGATGATGTTTTCTGCTTTCTCGGAGACTACATATTTGGTGTGACGATTCTAATTATTGTTTGATTTCCCCTTAATAAAATATTGTGCTCGCATTGGAGCTATTTTAATTTAAATATTCTGTTTTTATTGCTACCGCTGTGAAGAGTCGTCGTGTTTATTCTATCTGAAGTGTTGGTAACCCTTCCACTTGGCGAGAACTCCGTGGTTACGAAAGTAATTTCAAAGGATAATAATAATCTAATATTATTATTTATTTCCCATTTTCACTGGTATGTTGGGGCCTAATTTATGTTATGAATAGTTCATTTTTCTTCTGCAGTGGTCGACCACGATATATCATATTAAACTTTTCCTTGGTATTGCACCCGTCCACCTCCCGAGTCCCAGGCTAGCATTTTCTCAGGGGTGTCGGTTCATTATATAAGTCAACAAATATAAATATAGAGGCATCAGAGAACCAGGGAATGAACGGAGCAATTAAAATTAAAATGGGGAAAGCTCGATTGTAAACTTGAATTTAAGGACTCCATGATAGGACTAGGAAGTAACAGTTAACTTTAAAAAGGGTATCATCTAACTACAATCAAAAGATTGAGTTTGGTTTCCTTTGAAATAATGGCTAGAAGAGCAGTTTATTACGCCATCCGACGTACGAAACTTTGATACATTTGGCAATGATATTTAAATTTTCACACACATTACATAAACAAATTACTTGCTATACCGCAAGTGGTATCAATATGTTGCTGGGTTGCTCCTGAAAGATATTACAAACGGGGTATAACTTGTGGATCGATTACATTTGAATAGAACCGTTGTTCAAGGATATAGCTTCCTTCTATCGGGAGCCCGAGCATAACCCATGTAACGGTCGGCTTCTCGATTTAACCAAGATGACGTACACCGGCTATATACATTTTTCCCAGACCGGTACTCGGACTGGGTAATGTTCTCGTGAATTATGAAAATGTATTTACACGGACAGTTTCTATCTTACGATGTCCAGCTGATGCCATACCACTGAATTAGCATTCATATTTTATTTACACATGATGCGAAATGTTACAAAGTAGCCTCAGTAGACTACTGCTACAGATGAGATAACGAGAAGCGGTGGGAAATACCGTGCCGAAGACCTCCCCTCGCATCGCAAGCGAAGTAAACAAACACACAAAGTATTACTGTAACTCGTCCCGTGCGGAAACCGTACGATAACGAAGTAACTAATGACTATAATATGTATTATTCTTATTATTCAAACTATTCGAATAGAGGAATGTTGTCACCACTTACTTAATCCACTATCGTCAGAATATTTATTTATCCACGAAATTATCATCTTTGAAATTATTATTATTATTATTATTATTATTATTATTATTATTATTATTATACCCAACGGTTCCTGACACTGTCACGTTTGATTAATATCGTCATTATTATGCGGGACGCAAACACGAATGGTTATTACTGTTATTATTATTATTATTATTATATCCCTCTTGTGATTATGATTATTATTAATGAATAGGTGACTCAAGATATTATTATTATTATTGAACCGGTCACTCAAGATTATTATTAATGAACCGGTCACTTCCGCCAAAAATGCATTAGGATATCGGTCGCGATTACCATTATTCAATGATCAACCAAAAAACAACATCATTACTATTATTATTATGACAATTATTATTAATCTGAACGCGATGATTTATCATCGTCCTAACGTTGTTATTATTATTACCGGTTGCATATTATCATTTAGATTCCCGTTTAACATCTTTATCAACGCTCATTTAATTAAGGCGGTCCAATCCTTTATGTGCAATATTTATTATTATCACGCCATCATGATTGTCATCACTCGTCATTACAATGATTACACTATACGACCATTTATGTGGAATCTGAACTCTCTTTATCCTTAGATCCGTAGTATCTCGACGAATAGTGGTGCAGTCTATTTATTTCGTACATGCTGTCACGGGTTCGAATTCTACCCGTTACGTAACTCAGTATTTCTCTGTGACACTGCCCGTACATTTTACACTCATTTCAATACCCTAAGTGTCTCTCGTACGGAATTTATATCCCTTTCTATCTCAAGATTCCTTGATTCATTTATTTCTCACAGAATTATCAACTGACTTATTTATTCCACTTCTGTCATCGTACGACCTTTTATTATCTGACTGCAGATTCTTTAACATTTTTCTATCTCATTTTGATCTACGCCTTAGTTCGTTCTCCACAAATAATCGTAACATTTTGAAATATATTTACCAAAATTTGACAATCATGGTTTCGTAATATTAGTCCTACGTGTTCCGGCTAATGAATTGCAACTTTAAGACACGACATTTATTCGTAAAAAAAATTGGGACCGTAATTTAAACCACACGTTCATTTACATGTACGGATTATTAGCACCGATATTAAATTTCAATATTATTAATTGATCAAATTAAATTATCACACACTTTAATTCCGAATTAAAAACGACATCCCGTCATTAAATGATTCCCGATAAACTCAACATCTTATCACTTGAATTTTCTTATTACGCGCTGCTCACTAAAATTCCAATACCTCTTGAATTATTATTATTATCAATATCGCTTCTCACAAATTTAACCTCACTTTGAAAATATGAACACACTGATCAACAACAATACACAGCTGGCATGACAAAGCTGGACATTCCTTCAATGTCATTACATAACTCGTCAAAATGACTAACAGAAAAGCACAGATCGGGTCTATCTGACTATGATAACAAATTCAAATGTAAAAATATTCATGACTACAAAGAAAATATGAATGCATGCATGACTTAACGTACTACCCTATATCTACAAAATTTACATCTACAACAAACCGAATACATAAAAAGACCCGATTATTTACGTTATTACTTAATCCTGTCCGTGCTACAAATTTAGGATGGGATCGTTAAGCGACCCATCTTGTTACAGAAGGTAACCAAATCTAACCAAATTATTCCCATTTTCCCAATCACGCTAACATTTCCCAAATATTATTTACATTTTTGGTACTCATCTTCGTTATTGGTAATCCATTGCAGCTTTGGCCCCTATCCGCCGTACTACTCGTCCATTCTTGATGGCGTAATTCCACAAATGATTTCCTGGCACATTACCATTTTTACACTAATACTTTAACTATCACACTACTTCAGCATTGACAATGTTAACACCGAAAAGTTGACTTTTACAAAACAAATTGATACTCTAGACCCAAGATTTATTATATTACACTGTTTTAAGCTTCGTCCAATTACCGCACAAAAGGACTTGGATACGTACGAGGTGTCGAATTAATCGCCCGGCACGAGTTATGTTGTCCGACGCGATACGCCCGACGCATGTTTCCCTCTTGAAGTGTTCATGATAGCGGTTCGATCCTCCTAAGTACAGGCTATTATTTCCCAGGTACTGTTCGTCACACACTATTCTATTCTTGCACTTAGTGCTGTGCAGTTGAATTTTATATTAGTCACTCTTGCAATGCAATTAATTAACTTTACTACGATATTTGTAACTGGCACACACTGTCCTAAGTTAACTATTTTCAGTTCACGGTTTTTGCGCGCGGTCACATTTTATAAGTACCGGCGGATGCTCGCACCAATACATGTTGAATTACTGTAAGCACGACAAGTTTGAATTCAGCTGCGGACGGTCGTTCAGCTTCGAAGTATAATTTCAAGTCAAGCGCGGACGGTATTTCCGCTCCGAAGTTTTAGTTTCAAGACAAGTAAGACTAGCACAACTGCTAAGACTGCTCCGACTGGGGTAATGAGTGTTCCATGCGCTCGTATATATTGACAAAGCTTTCCCTAGCGCATTAACTGACGTCATATCCATGATGGAGGGGGTGGATTTTTAATATCGGCTCTTGCACTCCGAATTGGACGTTAAAATTTATATCAAATTAATCCACTCCGCTAGCATATTTGCTGGATTAAATATGAACTCCTGACGATCATAGATTTAGGAGATACGGGTGGATTTAGATCCTCAAATTTTGCGCCTTTGGAAGCGTCCCTTACAACGTGGTTTTCGTCCAGCCAATGACATTCAAGCTGTCTGGTTTCCAAGAAATTCAGCCTTCAATTTATTTAATTTGCCAATAATTAGCGATTATTTTTCCATGCGTGACATCTAATAAGTTCATTACATCGATCCGTGTACTCACAATAATTTATTACTGATTACTTTTGAAGTTACGAGAATATCTCATCCATCATTCCTCAAGATGGTATCCCTGAGCCTCCCAATAACGTTTTGCGATTGGCCTATAAGTGGTCACGTGATTTAAGTTTCCACCTGCGATAACCTATTCTAGCGAATGTCCTCGCAACCGCTGTACTTTTCCATTCAACCTTTCCTGGAATTCATGACGTCGCGGAAGTTTCCGTCCGCCCAAAATATCCCAGCGCACTACCCATGTTGCAAGCTTCCTTTGTGTCAAACTACCCCTTCCCTTTCTGACCAAGACTTATTTGTGGACATGTATTCTTCTGGTCGCCTACTAATGAGCTCCCCTGCTGTGAAGCAGCTAAATGTTGTTGTGTCGAGCTAATCCGTCAGGCTCCAGTCTGTCGTGTCCCTTAGCTCATATTTCAACACTACACAGATGAAATATTTTCAACTACACTTCTGTATTTCAATAAATGTACTATTTCCCTTCATAAATCAAATCATGATTAACTTTGGGCCTAAGTCACTCGGGTTCGTCTTCCTCTTGCCCAGGTAAAAAAATCTAGTGAGCATCATGAGATTTTTGTAATGATGTTTCCATCTCATCACTATCATGATTTGACATCGGATCCTCTGTTCTGCGACGGCAATTGATTTCATCTCTCAGCATCTGGTTCCTGAACCTTAACTCATCGTTCTGTCTTTCGATTTGATGGATCGTATTGACAAATTCCTGCACGTCGCTGTCTATCTCACCACACTCCGGACATGGCCTTGCTTCAATTGGTGTATGGATTACTGGATTTCTTCTTTCCTTCCGTCTTCTTCTTCATCCTCTTCTTCGACATCGTCTTCTTCCGGCTCGTCATCTGCTTCCTCTCGTTCATCCTCTGTTTCCCTTTGGTCTGCTGGCGTGTGGTAAAGCTTTAAATTCTCAGCGTTATAGATGTTCTCTGAACTTCCATCCAAGCTCTGAACTTTGTAAGCATTGTTGTCATAAGTTTGTATAATCTTGAAAGGGCCCACGAACAATTTACAAAACTTGTGGTACACCTTCTGCTCTGGGTTAGATACACTAGGCTTCTTCACTAGAATGAGGTCGCCAACTCTCAACGGACGGTGGAATCGCTTATTCCTCAACCTACTCAATCGTCGTTCTGCTTGTGCCTCCAAATGTTCCCGTGTCTTTCTAATGCAAAGTTCGCTGGATACGCGTGGATCTGCAGGACATGCTACCACATCGTGCCATGGCCTGGCCGGATATCTGTTAAAGTGAACAACTTCCGGTATCTGGCCTGTTGCCTCGTGGATCGTGGTGTTATAATGGGCACCACGTCAATCCACCGCCAATGTGCCTCGGAATAATAGTTCCTGCAAAATTTTGCAATCTGTCGCATGATCCTCTCTGATGGATTCGATTCGGGATGTCGAATCGAACTAAGTACATGTTCAATATCTAGTTGTCGTAATTGATTTGCAAACGCATCAGATGTGAACTGACTACCATGATCAGTAAGGATCTTCTTAGGCTTCCCCATCTGTGGAATGATATGTGAAGTAATTCCTCGTAGTACAGTTTTAGAATTTGCCTTTTTCAGCGGATACAAGGCTACCAATTTAGAAAATACATCTAAACTAACAAGGATGAATTGATTTCCTCTACGGGCCTTGGGGAGCGGTCCGTGCAAGTCCATTGCGAATATCTCGCGGGGTTCTGTAGGTAACAGTGGGCGCGGAGATTGCTTAAGTAAGTACGGATTAGGTTTAATCCTTTGGCAGACGTCGCATGATCGTAGTACATTTCGGATTGTTTGGTTCATCTTGGCCCACACGAATGTCTCTTGGATAGTTGCCAAAACCTTCCCTATACCTCCGTGTCCAATGACCCGGTGTACATGGTTGACTACCGGTACTTGCATTTCAGATGGTATGACTATGCGAAGTTTCGTGTGTTCCTCATCCAAAAACTTATGAAGAACCCCATTCAAATAATGGTAGCTCGTTGATAATTTACTAGCTCTGTCATACTGCGGATTGTCTGGCTGCAATATTTTGTTAAAGAACTCTATCATCAAGTTAGTGAACCCATCTCTCTTCTGTATCGCCCATACGTCCTTCAAGTTCCTTAAGACCTCCTGATCCTCTTCTATCAACTCAATCTGGTGGATTGCGGCTTCCTCCGAGTTTGGATATCGACTCAATGTGTCTGCCAAAATATTGAGTTTACCGGGGCAATGTTCGACTGTTAGATCAAATTGCTGGATAAATAATGCCCAACGGCTAACCCTCTCACTTGCCATATTGGTTTTCATAATGAACGTCAGCGCTTTGTGATCGGTACGATAACAATCTGAAAACCATACACGATCTTCTTCCAATACTGCAAAGCGCTCACGATAGACAGCATCTCCAATTCCGTGATAGTGTACTTTATCTCATGCTTCCGCAATTTCCGGCTCATGAAGGCAATATAGGTCTTTATGCTTGGATCATCGGGGTTTTCCTGAAGTAACACGGCTCCTATACCTATAGTTGAGGCATCTGTTTGAATTATGAATCTAAGGCTGAAATCAGGGTATCCGAGCTTAACATTATGCAATAATCGCTGCTTGGTCTGAGCGAAAGCCTCATCACAAGTATGGTCCCACTTCCATCGATTATTTTTCTTAAGTAGGTCCTGCAATGGTGCTACTACGGTTGTGTAATCAGGGCAATGATCAGCGAAGAACTGACACATTCCAAGGAATTGCCGAACATGTTTTACTTTAGTAGGCTTAGGAAACATCCTAATGGCCTCAATTTTGACTGGGTTTGGTCGCACACCATGTCCATCCACAAGGTGACCCAAAAATAACACCTCCTTCTGACAAACATGTGATTTCGATAGGTTGACCTTGAAGTTATGCCTTCCTAAATCGGTGAGGACTTCATTAATATTTTCCAAGTGTTCCGAAAGTGTTATTGTAGCTACCAAGATATCATCCACATACATGATAGTCGCCTCTTTGACCTTTGGACTTAGATTGGGGTCAAGAGCTCGAATCAGAACCGAACCCGCGTTCTTGATACCGAACGGGAGACGATTAAAGCATAAGTCTGTTGATCGAATAAGAATCCCGTCAACAACTTAGATTTAGCTTCCAACAGTATGTGATGAAACGATGACGTCAGGTTAAAAGTGGTAAAATATTCCATCTCTTTAAATCTCTTCAGGATCTATTTAATAGGCGGAGCCTGCTCATACTCTGGGACTAATCTCTCGTTGACAGCGCGTGCATCTAAGCAAATGCGTACCGATCCGTCCGGTTTCCTTACTATCACTAAAGGATTTAAAAATGGCGTCGGTGACTTCGATATTAGTCCACTTGCTTCCATCTCTCTGATAGCTTCGCGGACTTGGGGATAGAATTTCTCGGCAATTGGATATAATTTCTTCTTGTACGGGGACCAATCATTTACGTTTAATTCGTATTCAAAATTTTCAATTTTTCCAGGTTTTGAGCCAAACGTCTCGCTATGCTTTGTTAAAATTTCGGATAAAATTTCCTTCCCCTCGGGACCTATTACAGCTGCATTAACTTTATCTGCTATAAGTTTCCCACAGTTGACTTCACCTTCCTGCAATTCTGCAGCAAATAGTTTGTAATCATCAGAGGTCACATGATCATCCGTCTCACTCATGACAATTTCCTCCTTCCTAAGCGGATTCATGACTTCGGTGTTCCAAATTTCTTCATGCTCTCCTATCTCCGACTGAGGGTTCATGGTTGTATCCTCAATACATTCCCTGTGCTTAAATCTGACAGAGTTATCCCCCATATCAATCACAGCCTGGTATTCGGTCATAAAATCAGCCTCTAGGATCAAGTTATAGTTGATTTTATTCATGATAATGAATGTATGAGCAAATTTTGAATTTCCAACTTCAATGTCCAATAATGCCTGGTTCTTACATATTACGGATTTATCCGGGATAATTCCAAGAATCTTCAAATTTGAAACTGGGATAATCGGGATGTTTACTTTGGATTGTAGTTCATTTACCAGAACTTGGGATACTACTGATACCCTGGCGCCTGCATCAATGAGTGATCGAACCCTCACGTGGTTGATCCTAGTGTATATCACTGGTAGTCTGTTAATTTCCTTTGAAATTGGGATTTCGGGATCGTCAATTAATTCGTCAGAGGTCACAACCCATGTATCGACCTCTGCGATGATCCATTCTTCATTTAAAAATCGGCGTTTTTTTCGCCCCGAGCCGTTGTTCAGATTCGAACGTCGGTGCATTGGGGTTCAAGTCGCTGACCCTTTTTCTTGCTCTTTGGAATTGCAAGCTCTCTGCTCCTGTTGTTTCCTCATCGCGGCCCCGATCATGGATCGCCTCCTTCCACTTTCTCTTGTTCAGCTCTTCTATGTACCGCCTAGACTCCTGATATCTGTCATCCTACACCTGACGAGATCCTCCCTGGTAATACCTCGGGCTCCCTTGATTTCTAGATGGATACGGCCTATAATTATTTCTCTGGAATCCACGGTATCCCCTGTCGGCTCGAAATTGACCTCGGTCGGTTTGCCGGTTGCCTTCCGCAAAATTCCTAGGTCTCGTCCATTGTCGCGGCTTCCACTCTGTCTGATATGCTCGACGAGGTTCCGGATCAGTACTTGTTCCCTGGTTCTTTGTACTAGTGGTCTTTGGTTCGATCGTCCGTTCGATATTGTTCACCTGTTGATCCCTGCTCCTAATTTGTCTCGGGTTCGAATGATGTGTTGTCAAGTCTAACTGGCGCAACAAAGCCTCCGCTTGGACAGCCGTCTGGACATTTGACGCTATCATCATTCGTTGGACCTCGAACGGCAATTGTTTTCCAATGGGGCTTATCAATTCTGTTTCGCTCATTGGGTTATCAAGCTCTCGTAGCTTGTGAAATTGTGCCACAAAGTAATCTGAGAATTTCGTGGGTGAGGACGTTGAATACCGTCTGGAGTATACTTCCAGCCTTAACTCCTGCTGCTCCTGAATGCTCCAGAATTTTTGGAGAAAAGCCCGCCGAAATCCTTCAAAGTCTTCAAAGGTATATAAGAAAGCCCTGAACCATACAGCTGGTGCTCCGTGTAGGAATTTCTCGACTGTTCGCAGTTGTCGCTCTACGGGGATCTTATTTTCATTTATATAACCGGCGACTTCCCGGATGAAACCTTTCGGGGTGATATGCCCACGGGCATCGAACCTGGGTGGTTTGTCATCAGACATCTTAATGACATGTACCACCGATGTCGGAATGGCATTCGATGAAGTAGACGACCCATCTCTGTTCTCCAACTTGAAGCCGTTTGTGTCCGCTTGGGATAGGCCCCCTTTCTTATGAATCCCCTGGTTATCATGGGGTTCGTACTCACGGTATTGGAGGTTAAAGTCTTGGCTAGACGCTGACTGTTCCAACCTAGCCTTCACTATCTCCAAGTCTTTTCGAATGTCCTCCAGTCCGTCGGGATTACTACTTGACATTTCTTTGGTGCCGGAATTTTGCCCATGATATGCCTTGCACTGTTCTAATAAGCGAACTTCCGTGTCGGCAAATGATTGGCCCTGTTCAATTAGGTCTTCCGTCCGCTGGAATAACGCTAAGTTTGCGTCTTCGCACCGTGTTATTCTCTGGCTACGGTCCTCTAAATTTACAGTTAGTTCTTCGACTTTGTTTTTCAGTCCTGCTACGAGTACAAGTGTTCGTGCAGCTTCCCCACGTAACTCGTTTATGCCCTTGTCATGCTTGTCCAAGGTGCCAGCTATCTGCGCGCATTTTTCTTCGACTTGTTCCCGGATGATGTCATTTTCCTTCCGACATTCACCCCTTTACGTCCTCTATTTGTGTTTCTACGTCCTGTCTGTCATTTAATCTTAAAGCGGCGAGTTCTTTGACACTAGCGTTCAACTTCTCCTTAATTTCTGCACGCTCCATTTGAGCCTCATCTCTAACGCGGTCAACCCTTTCATTAATGATGGTAATGTATGAATCCATGTGCCCTTTTAATTCATCTTTCGCGAAGTGACATGCCTCCTGGACTTGTGTTAATTGGTCCCTAAGTACCTGTCCCATCGCTACGCTTGCGGCCTGAACTGCATCTATTTGAGCTTTCAGTTCTGTCTTATTTACTTCACACGCAGCCTGTACTTGGTCGATCTTACTCTCTAGTGAAACACTTGCGGCCTGTACTTGGTCTATTTTATTGTCTAATGATACACTATTAGCCTGTACTTGGTCTATTTTATTGTCTAATGATACACTATTAGCCTGTACTTTGTCTATTTTATTCTCTAATGAAACACTATTAGCCTGTACTTTGTCTATTTTATTCTCTAATGAAACACTATTAGCCTGTACTTGGTCTATTTTATTGTCTAATGATACACTATTAGCCTGTACTTGGTCTATTTTATTGTCTAATGATACACTATTAGCCTGTACTTTGTCTATTTTATTCTCTAATGAAACACTATTAGCCTGTACTTTGTCTATTTTATTCTCTAATGAAACACTATTAGCCTGTACTTTGTCTATTTTATTGTCTAATGATACACTATTAGCCTGTACTTGGTCTATTTTATTGTCTAATGATACACTATAAGCCTGTACTTGGTCTATTTTATTGTCTAATGATACACTATTAGCCTGTACTTGGTCTATTTTATTGTCTAATGATACACTATTAGCCTGTACTTTGTCTATTTTATTCTCTAATGAAACACTATTAGCCTGCACTTTGCCTATTTTATTCTCTAATGAAACACTATTAGCCTGTACTTTGTCTATTACCGGGCGAGTTGGCCGTGCGCGTAGAGGCGCGCGGCTGTGAGCTTGCATCCGGGAGATAGTAGGTTCGAATCCCACTATCGGCAGCCCTGAAGATGGTTTTCCGTGGTTTCCCATTTTCACACCAGGCAAATGCTGGGGCTGTACCTTAATTAAGGCCACGGCCGCTTCCTTCCAAGTCCTAGGCCTTTCCTATCCCATCGTCGCCATAAGACCTATCTGTGTCGGTGCGACGTAAAGCCCCTAGCAAAAAAAAAACTTTGTCTATTTTTTTCTCTAATGAAACACTATTAGCCTTAATTTGTTCAATAATTTCCTGTTTATCTGAAATCCTATTGGCTCGCAATTCTTGCATCACGTCCTCTAACGTGAGAGCTTTCATCTCTCCCTGTCCATCTACCACTATGTCCTGGGGTCGCTCCCCAACGTCGTCAGATATTATAACTTTTCTTGAGAAAGCAAAGGGCCGATCGGCCTCTCACCTTGCCGCACCCGAAGGAATACGCTATTGGGTCCAGGCCCTATCCTATGATACAATACCCCTACACAAACTTTCATTTAAAAAAAATTGACTCTAAAACTTGTTTACATTTGCATGTCATTCAAATTGAATGCTAGCTTGCGCCTAAGATTTCACAATAAACCGCTCCAATATAACAAAAACAACTTTAAAAACAACGAAGTAGGAAATCTCCTGCTCTGAAATACGTTAATTTTAATTTATACCATCTCGACCTCTTTTTAAATTATAACTTGAACTGGTGCTCAGTAATATTTTTAACAATCCAAGCCTTCCTACACAGCTGTTTATAATATTCATCTCATGTCAATGACATTTAAATGGAGTCCTGAATTACCAAAAATAATATTAAATTTTCATAAAGGAAAGAGAGAAACATCAAATATTCGAGCTTATTGAATTTTGAATCATTGCCTAACTTGAAGAGATTAGCAATGGATTAAATTAATACACTAGTCAAATCTAGCCCCGTTCGGAACTAACCTTACTCTAGCATGATATTACGTTACATGTGAACACACACTTGACCTGATGCGGTCATTAATTAATTTAAATCATAAAAATATAAACATTTTAAAAATATAAAAATTTTATAATTAATTAGCAATGATATTGGCCTCTTTATAATGCAATCAAGCTTCCCAGTGGGCACACAGTAAAGCCTCACTTTGGGCCAGCCATTTTTGCATCTGGCCCAACTGTAACATGTCCTACAATTGGTCATCATTTTACTGATGTCAACCAACATGACTCGTAGTTCTTCCCTTGATTTGTTTGGCCCTCTCTGCCGTTCTTAAGCCACCACGTTGGGCAACAGTTTTGCACCCGTCCACCTCCCGAGTCTCAGACTAGCATTTATCTCAGAGGTGTCGGTTCATTATTTAAGTCAACAAATATAAATATAGAGGCATCAGAGAACACGGGAATGAACGGAGCAATTAAAATTAAAATGGGGAAAGCTCGATTGTAAACTTGAATTTAAGGACTCCATGATAGGACTAGGAAGTGACAGTTAACTTTAAAAAGGGTATCGTCTAACTACAATAAAAAGATTGAGAATGGTTTCCTTTGAAATAATGGCTAGAAGAGCAGTTTATTACGCCATCCGACGTACGAAACTTTGATACATTTGGCAATGATATTTAAATTTTCACACACGTTACATAAACAAATTGCTTGCTATACCGCAAGTGGTATCAATATGTTGCTGGGTTGCTCCCGAAAGAAATTACAAACGGGGTATAACTTGTGGATCGATTACATTTGAATAGAACCGTTGTTCAAGGATATAGCTTCCTTCTATCGGGAGCCCGAGCATAACCCATGTTACGGTCGGCTTCTCGATTTAACCAAGATGACGTACCCCGGCTATATACATTTTTCCGAGACCGGTACTCGGACTGGGTAATGTTCTCGTGAATTATGAAAATGTATTTACACGGACAGTTTCTATCTTACGATGTCCAGCTGATGCCATACCACTGAATTAGCATTCATATTTTATTTACACATGATGTGAAATGTTACAAAGTAGCCTCAGTAGACTACTGCTACAGATGAGATGATCAACAACAATACACAGCTGGCATGACAAAGCTGGACTTTCCTTCAATGTCATTACATAACTCGTCAAAATGACTAACAGAAAAGCACAGATCGGGTCTATCTGACTATGATAACAAATTCAAATGTAAAAATATTCATGACTACAAAGAAAATATGAATGCATGCATGACTTAACGTACTACCCTATATCTACAAAATTTACATCTACAACAAACCGAATACATAAAAAGACCCGATTATTTACGTTATTACTTAATCCTGTCCGTGCTACAAATTTAGGATGGGATCGTTAAGCGACCCATCTTGTTACAGAAGGTAACCAAATCTAACCAAATTATTCCCATTTTCCCAATCACGCTAACATTTCCCAAATATTATTTACATTTTTGGTACTCATCTTCGTTATTGGTAATCCATTGCAGCTTTGGCCCCTATCCGCCGTACTACTCGTCCATTCTTGATGGCGTAGTTCCACAAATGATTTCCTGGCACATTACCATTTTACACTAATACTTTAACTATCACACTACTTCAGCATTGATAATGTTAACACCGAAAAGTTGACTTTTACAAAACAAATTAATACTCTAGACCCAAGATTTATTATATTACACTGTTTTAAGCTTCGTCCAATTACCGCACAAAAGGACTTGGACACGTACGAGGTGTCGAATTAATCGCCCGGCACGAGTTATGTTGTCCGATGCGATACGCCCGACGCAGGTTTCCCTCTTGAAGTGTTCATGATAGCGGTTTCGATCCTCCTAAGTACAGGCTATTATTTCCCAGGTACTGTTCGTCACACACTATTTTATTCTTGCACTTAGTGCTGTGCAGTTGAATTTTATATTAGTCACTCTTGCAATGCAATTAATTAACTTTACTACGATATTTGTAACTGGCACACACTGTCCTAAGTTAACTATTTTCAGTTCACGGTTTTTGCGCGCGGTCACATTTTATAAGTACCGGCGGATGCTCGCACCAATACATGTTGAATTACTGTAAGCACGACAAGTTTGAATTCAGCTGCGGACGGTCGTTCAGCTTCGAAGTACAATTTCAAGTCAAGCGCGGACGGTATTTCCGCTCCGAAGTTTTAGTTTCAAGACAAGTAAGACTAGCACAACTGCTAAGACTGCTCCGACTGGGGTAATGAGTGTTCCATGCGCTCGTATATATTGACAAAGCTTTCCCTAGCGCATTAACTGACGTCATATCCATGATGGAGGGGGTGGATTTTTAATATCGGCTCTTGCACTCCGAATTGGACGTTAAAATTTATATCAAATTAATCCACTCCGCTAGCATATTTGCTGGATTAAATATGAACTCCTGACGATCATAGATTTAGGAGATACGGGTGGATTTAGCTCCTCACATTTCGCGCCTTTGGAAGCGTCCCTTACAACGTGGTTTTCGTCCAACCAATGATATTCAAGCTGTCTGGTTTCCATGAAATCCAGCCTTCAATTTATTTAATTTGCCAATAATTAGCGATTATTTTTCCATGCGTGACATCTAATAAGTTCATTACATCGATCCGTGTACTCACAATAATTTATTACTGATTACTTTTGAAGTTACGAGAATATCTCATCCATCATTCCTCAAGATGGTATCCCTGAGCCTCCTAATAACTTTTTGCGATTGGCCTATAAGTGGTCACGTGATTTAAGTTTCCACCTGCGATAACCTAGGCTAGCGAATGTCCTCGCAACCACTGTACTTATCCATTCAACCTTTCCTGGAATTCATGACGTCGCGGAAGTTTCCGTCCGCCCAAAATATCCCAGCGCACTACTCATGTTGCAAGCTTCCTTTGTATCAAACTACCCCCTTCTCTTTCTGACCAAGACTTATTTGTGGACTTGTATTTTTCTGGTCGCCTACTAATGAGCTCCCCTGCTGTGAAGCAGCTAAATGTTGTTGTGTCGAGCTAATCCGTCAGGCTCCAGTCTGTCGTGTCTCTTAGCTCATATTTCAACACTACACAGATGAAATATTTTCAACTACACTTCTGTATTTCAATAAATGTACTATTTCCCTTCATAAATCAAATCATGATTAACTTTGGGCCTAAGTCACTCGGGTTCATCATGTTATTTTAATTTTAACTTTTTAAATTTTCCTTACTAATATTTTAAACTATTTTATTTACTAAATAAAACCTATTTATTTCCTTTTCAAAGAAAATGTTGTTCTCCTTTTAAATAGTTGGAAAGTTGATACCAGGTACGTTTATGATTTTCAACGGGATTTGGTGAGACACCTTTCCATTACTTCTAGTTTTATTTTGCTGATGTTGTTTGAGGGTGTCTGTTTACGCTTCCTGTTTTGCCTCTTGATACTAGGTCATTTATGTTCCAGCTAGTTTGTTTCATTAACTGTACTGCCGTTATCGTCGTAGTGGCTGTCTACGTAATGGGACCCACTACACACGGGAGGCTAGATGCATAATAGACCATATATTAACCAACTTGGTGTTCAGGAAGTATGTTAGGTATGTACGAGTTTTCCGGGGATTTTACGATGATACAGACCATTATCTGATCTGTAGTGAACTAAGTATCTCCAGGCCTAGAGTAGAGAAAGTGAAATCTGTCTGCAAACGAATAAGGGTAGAAAATCTCCAGGACGAGTAAATTGCCAGAAGTACATGGATATGATTTGTAAGAAGTTTGGAACAGTAGACAGTAAGCAGGTTCAGGATATAGAAAGAGAATGGGTGGCATACAGGAATGCTGTAGTAGAAATAGTAAAGGAATGCCTGGGAACAGCGGTGTTTAAAGATTTTGATGGAATGATGAAGTGAGAGCAGCTTGTAAACGTAAAAAGAAGGCTTAGCAGAAATGGCTCCAAACAAGGGCCGAGGCAGACAGGGAATTGTACGCAGATGAAAGAAACTATGCGAAACAAATAGTTGTTGAATCCAAAAAGAAGTCGTGGGAAGATTTTGGCAATAACCTAGAAAGGCTAAGTCAAGCAGTAGGAAAAACTTTCAGGGCAATAAAAAATTCTTCGGTAGCCAGGGAAAAGGACATGAAGAGAGATTTGGTTAATTCAGGTGAACCAATAATAGATCCCAGGGAATCACGGGACAGGTGGAGGGAATATTTTGAAAATCTTCTTAACATAAAAGGAAATCTTCCTGGTGGTGTCGCGAACAAGCAAGCTCATGGGGAGGAAGAAAATAATGTTGGTGAAATTACGTTTGAGGAAGTACAAAGGACTGTAAATGAACTCCATTTTCATAAAGCAGCAGGAATACATGAAATTAGACCTGAAATAGTGAAGTAAAGTGGGAAGACAGGGATGAAATAGCTTCATGGAGTAGTAGTATTAGTATGAAGGGTTGGTAAGGTACCGAGCGACTTCCGAATTGTTAGAGCAACGTTATCTCCAAGATACCGAGCCACTTCCGATGTGCTAGACCGACGTTATCTCCTAAATATCGAGCGATTTAGATTTGTTAGAGCGACGTTATATCCGAGATACCGAACAATTTTCGATGTGTTAGAGCAAATTTCGATGTGTTAGAGCTACGTTTTCTCCCAGATACGAAGCCTGTTCCGATGTGTTAGAGCGACGTTACCTCCTAGACACCGATCGACTCTCGATATGTTAGAACGACGTTATCATCTAGACAGCGAGCGACTTCTTATGTGTTAAAACGACGTTATCACCCACCTTCGAGTGACTTCCGGTGTTTTAGATGGACGTTGTTACCTTGACACCGAGTGACTTCCGATATGTCAGAGTGACGTTATCTCATTTACACTGTACCGGTTACGAGCTGTACATGCCGTATTTTTTGACTAATAATTGTACTTCATCATCACGCAAGACGTTCAGAGCTAACTTGGTTTGCTTACGGACGAGTGAGCAGGCGAACCGCCGACTGCTACGTGTGTGACGTAGCTGCAGGAACAAGATATACTACCCGCCTGACACCACGTGTAGCCTGCATGGCCTGGTATGTTTTCGATATGAACATCACGCCATCGCGAACATTCGATAGAATATTTAAAAAATAATCTCTAATAATTATCGGAGCGACGTAGGAAGCCCAAACTGAATATAAGGAGAGCTCACACAGCCTGGATCTCCATGTTGCCGTGTTCGTCAAAATGCTGACAGTTGTGTTTGTGCGCGTGTCAACTCTAATGTATAACAAAGACTTTATAATGGACATTGAGTCTATTGGAACTCTGATTCTGACAACTCGTGACAACAGTCAAGTCAAACTTATATTCTGTGCGCATGTAGAAACTTCTCAATATAACTTACTTTTTTTCTTGTAGAACTGAGTTTAATACCGCGTGCCTGTGTGAAAATTAGCATCTGAACTAACATAATTAATTACAGTGTGACATTACTACGTTATACTGTGACATTTTGTTAAATCTCAGTCAGCATAAATTCATTGGGATTTAGAGTGTTTATGAAAGAGTTCGAACTTTCACAAGAATATTAATGCGAGTGATGACCATAATTGTGTGCTACGACACCGAACTCATACTGTGTTCTTTATCCAATTCAAACAAAATTGAGTCTAATTTCTTCTGAACAGTGTGTAAATTATTTGTGTGTGACTGACAGCAGTGTCTTTGATAAACTCTCGAACAGTCAAGTGCGCCTCATTTCAACTTTATTTCTTCGTCAAAGTGTTGTTTCAAGACTGACGTCAAGTGCTACTTTATTTAGTGCAAAATCACCACGAACTGTGCAAAGTGCGTGAATAATTTTCAGTTTCATTATTTCCACTCATGAACTGTGCTTTATTTTCTTCCAATCACGATGCTATCCGCACCTTCATCTTTCGTGAACTTATAAATTCTATCTACAAGATTAAGAGTGAATTCGACTGCATATCACAACCACATTAAATGAAACAGTGCTGTTAAACCGAAGTGTCGGGAGACTGTGTACATTTGGACACTCGTGTAAGTTATGTGACGAGTGAATGCCCCGCATCATCGTCGGAGACCGTCAGAGAACGTCGGAGATCGTCAGTAGTATAATAGGAGAGTTCGGCGGCCAACGCCACCACAGTGCTCCCAGGGGCCTTCTCCACCACCACCGCACTGGGGGGCCTCCCAGGGGCCTCCTCCACCGCAGCCAGGGGCCTCTTCCAGTGCTGCCAACTTAACCTTACTAGCGCGAAATTTGAATTGGTAAGCAAAGCCACGTGATTTTTCTTTGACAGCCACGTGCTTTTTTGACAGCTATCATCGACAACAACGGTTCGCTAACCTCAGTACTGCCATCTTGATTGGTCTAAACTTAGTGGTACCAACTTAAACCTAACTAGCGCGAGATTTGAATCGGTAAACAAATCCACGTGCTTTTTGACAGCCACGTGCTTTTTGACAGACAATAACGTATCGCAAACCTCAATGCTGCTATCTTGACGGGCCTAAACCTTAGTGCTGACAACTTAACCTTACTAGCGCGATATTTGATTCGGTAAACAAATCCATGTGCTTTTTTGACAGCTGTCATCCACCATCTTTAATCAAGAGAGCACCGTGCTGCCCTCTTGCAGGTAATTTCGTCAGCTGTCATCCGACATCTTTAATCTACAGAGCACCGTGCTGCCCTCTTTATGGCTACTACCTTAAGCACGTCGTAGCGGGCAATTTGAAAAGGTCCGTTAGCTGTCATCAACCATCTTTTATCAAGAGAGCACAGTGCTGTACTCTTTAGCTACTTACCTTTAAAATGTGGTGGAGGCAAGTTCAACGTGCTCTTGTTTGGAAACAAACCCACATGCTTTTGACAGCTGTCATCCGCAATTTTTAATCAAGAGAGTACCGTGCTGCACTCTTCAGCTACTTACCTTTGAAATGTGGTGGCAGCAATTTTAAAAATTCCGCGTGCTCTTCTTTGGAAACAAATCCACGTGATTTTTTGACAGCTGTCATCCGCCACCTTTAATCAAGAGAGCACAGTGCTGCACTCTTTAGTTGAAATGTGGTGGTGGCAAATTCCACATTCTCTTGTTTGGAAACAAACTCACGTGCTTTTTCGACAGCTTTCATCCACCATCTTTATTCAAGAGAGCGCCGTGCTGCAATCTTTAGTTGAAATGTGGTGACGGCAAATTCGAAGTGCTTTACAAACTCACGTGCATTTTGGCAGCTGTCATCCGCCATCTTTCATCAAGAGAGCACAGTGCTGCACTCTTTAGTTGAAATGTGGTGACGGCAAATTCGAAGTGCTTTACAAACTCACGTGCTTTTTCGACAGCTGCCATCCGCCATCTTTAAACAAGAGAGCACCGTGCTGCACTCTTTATCGTAGTAGTGGACAATTTCTACGTCACAGCTGTCATCCGCCATCTTACTTCGCAAACCTTAGTGCTGCCCTCTTTAGCTACTTACCTTTGAGGCGGACTACTTGAAAAATTCTATTTGACAAGCTGTTATCCGCCATCTTGCATCGCAAACCTCAGTGCTGCCCTCTTTAGTTGAAATGTAGTGGCGGATAATTTGAAAAATTCTATTTGACAAGCTGCCATCTTTCATCAACACAGCTACCGCTATCTTACATCGCTTACCTCGGTGCTGCACTCTTTAGTTGAAATGTGGTGGCGGACAATTCTATTCGACAGCAGCCATCTTTATTCAACAGAGTACCGTGCTGCTATCTTTACGGCTACTATATCGCTAATTAGCACTTAGAGCCTACTACACAAGATGACGGTGGCTGTTATAGCCTCTTCCTCTGTTAAGGCATAGCTTTATCGAACAAGTTTAAACATGCATCGGGAAAGCTAGAGTAAGCACGTGCTGAAGTGATGACGTCATTGTGCATGTTTAGACCTGGTCGTTTTCTTAAGAGTAAGTAGGTGTAAGGAATGCAATAAGTACAACATTTTGAATGCGATCAAATATTTATTTACAATGTACTACAACAGTGTTCGTTTTGCTGCTGACAAGGTTGGTATGCTTCTTAACAACGTTTTGCGGTATGCTTCCGAAATGCCGCCTGCAACATTCAAATTAAACAAAACATTTAGAAATATATTATACTAAGTATGTTACGCTTTACAGAGAAGATTATACACTTCTGACCTTGCTGTTATTCCTTTTCTGAATCATCGTTATCATGAGGTACTAGAGAAAGTTCATTCATACACTGTGTACAGTGTTCAATCCTCGGATTTGGTCCATCCCAATCATCATCACCATTTTCTCCTCGATGCTTGTAATGTCGTTGAAAAGTTCTGCATAAAGCTACTTCGATCGACATCTTACTGTGAAGAGGAAGGATGTCCCAAAAATTATGTACGTAAGAGGCAGCGTACGTAGATAAAAATCCTGGTGGTAAGTATTGAATAAGATGTTTCGGCATCGACGATCTATGTTTATAGAACATCTTAATAGCCTCACTTACTCCTGTAAGATAAATAAGATGTTGCGTATGAGCATGCAAACAGCACGCACATTTACAATTTGTTCCATGGCGTACGATGTCGAAGCACACACTAATGAAAATGATAAAGATCTATTCTTATTTATAGTCTCGTAACAATATTCGTTAGCGGATGGTAAGTAACATCACTCATATGAATAATAAGACAATAGGCTGCTGTGTTAGCAGGAATGTTTTCAGATGTTTTAAATTCTAAACGAATATCAACTGGAGATTCTTTTATAGATTCTTCATGATAAGAGCAGTCTATAACTACAATCGGTGCTTTATTTTTAAATTCTTGAGGTGTAAATAGCGGACGATCTTCTTTCTGATAATACGATGATTGAAATTTACAAAACATGTCATAGAGCATCCCAAACTTATTTTTCTCAAAGTTAATGTCTATATTTTCGTAGGGATACGTAATTCCGTTGAGATATAGTCTAACGTGTCTTAATTTACGGTGATCAAAGAGTGAGCTATCTTTTTCGTGACTGAATTTACGATTAGTTTGAAATCCAAAAATAATATACAAAGGCTTCTCAGTAAAAGGTGATGTTTTAACAGCCCAGCTATGCTTGTTTGTAGGTGGTAACACAGGATATTCGTGCAGTTCCCAACTTCGAAAACGTATAGGTAATGGTGTATCATTTTCTAAAATCTTGAGCAATCGAAGTTTTTCACGATCAGATAAGGTTACCGGTACATGTGGAATCCTCCACAGTATACGATAGTGTAACTTTCGATTCTACTGGTGTTTCTACCGCTTTAAGAGATTTGTAATCACTTCGATCACGGATTAGAATAAGCTCTTGTTTTGCGTTGATTATAATACGTGTAAAGTCTTCTGCGAATCCAAAAGTATGTTTCAGTGATAATACACCCGTAAAAGTTCCATCCTCATTAATCATGCAGTTGTTAGTAGCTTTTGCACACCATCCAGCCATCCGCAAAGGATTACTTTCTTTATTACAGAAAGAAGGGTAGTGTTACATCCAGAGACTAAGTGGAATGTACCCACCAGATTTTGTACTCTTTGGTTTTGAGAACAGTTTTGTTTTGTACTAGAAATAACGATGTAAATAAAGTTTTAAGTTTGTAGAAAATAATAAAAGTCATCACCTGTGTGACTATCAGACGAATTCCGTTTATCGGGTAGATTTTCGGGTTCGACGTAACATTAGTGGCGACCGAGTCAGGACGTGAACAAAGCAGTAATTTGAAATGGATAAGTTGACTAAATCGCGAAAACCAATACGTGCGATGTTCACGAAAACATACAATGCGGTGATGGCGGAAACAGACCCCAACAAGGTAAGATTGCATTTTACTAAACTAGAACGACTAGAAAATGAACTGAAGGATGCCGATGAGAAAATATTAGAATTGCTTCTCGACGACAGTGACGAGAACGATACACAAATGAATACGACAAAGTGAATGAATATCGTGATAAAGTAGATGAAGCTCGTCAGAGAATGGAGTGTGTTGTATTAACACAACGTACAAATGAAGGAAATCAAATATCGAGTGATGGTTTCGTAGGTTTCTCACAGAAAAAGCTCAAACTGCCGAAAACCGAACTTCGAAAATTTTTGCGGAGAGGTTAGGGACTGGTTAGGGTTTTGGAGTCAGTTTCGTCGAATTCATGACGACTCAGACATAGAAAAAGAAGATAAATTTCAATATTTGATCCAATGTACTGTTGAAGGAAGTAGAGTTAGGGAGGTGGTAACTAGTTTCCCTCCAACTGCTAAAAATTATGATAGTGCAGTTCAGTCTCTTAAAAGTAGATTTGGAAAAGAAGAATTACTCGTAGAATTTTATGTTCGCGAATTACTTGGATTTGTGATTCAAAATGTTTTTTCAACACAAAGACTAACTCTCCTAAAGCTCTATGATCGCTTAGAATCCCATCTTCGATCCCTTGAAAGTCTGAACTTAAACATCTCCGAGTTTTATTGGACGGACTCTTCAGCGGCATTGTATTGGATCAAGAGAGATGAGTCGTGGGGAGTATTTGTGAACAATCGAGTGAAGGAGATTAGATCTCTGACGAGACAAGAAGACTGGAGGCATGTTCCTGGGGAGCAGAATACAGTTGACCTTCCATCTCGAGGCTGTTCCGTAGAAGTCCTGATAGACTCCAAATGGTGGGAGGGGCCCATCTGGTTGAAGTTGGCGGAAGGGGAATGGCCGACATCAAAGGTCAACGTGGATGATGACATCATCAAACAAGAGAGAAGGAAAATATCTCCATCACTGATCAATTCCACAGCGGGGAATGGAGATGCCTGGTACCTAAGAAGATTTTCCAAGTTTTTCAAATTGTCAGGCTCATAGGATGGATGCTGCGATTTGTTGGAAAATCATTGAAACGTAGCAGTTGTGAAAGTGGGGGTGATCTCTCTGCTTCAGAACTACCACAGGCGAGAGAAGGCTACTGCGTCTTGTCCAGACAGGGGTTCTGGAAGAAACTGAAAGACGGCGACTGAACTCCCTTTGCGCCTTTGTGGACCAAGATGGTCTTCTGAGGCTGAAGACTAAAATTGTTCAAAGAGAGGATGAGGAAAATTTTAGATATCCCATTCTTCTGCCTTCTAGTCACAAACTTGTAGAGATTCTAATCAGTGACTACCACATGCAATATTCTCATGCGGGTGTTGAGGTGTTTCTTAGAATATTAATGGAAGAATACTGGATCTTAAAGGTCGGAAGACAGTACCAAGAGTGATCACAAAATGTGTGAAATGTCGACGATTTGAGTCAAAGAAAATTGATGTAGAACCTGCTCCATTGCCAGATGATAGAGTGAAAGATTCGTCAGTATTCGAGGTCAGTGGCGTTGATCTTGCTGGGCCGCTGATTTTAAGGGGTGGAGAGGAAGCTTGGATTTTGTTGTTTACTTGTGCTGTGTATCGAGCTGTACATATTGATCTGGTGTTAAACCTTTCCACAGAAGCATCTCTTCAAGGACTTAGGCGATTTATTGCAAGGCGGGGACGACCCAGAGTTATATACAGTGACAATGGGACCAACTTCACAGGAGCTGTGAATTCCTTTGACTCTTTGGACTGGCACAAGATAGAAGAGGAAACATCTTCAAGGAGGATCCAGTGGAAATTCATTCCACCCACGGCTGCTTGGTGGGGTGGATGGTGGGAGAGGATCTTTCAAATGGTCAAGAAGTTGTTGAAGAGGACATTCAGAAGAGCCACTCTCACCTACGAAGAGGCTTTGACTGTCCTATGCGATGTGGAGTCTGTGGTAAATTCTAGGCCTTTGACGTACCTGTCTGAGGATCCAAGCGATTATTTGCCACTGACTCCTGCAATGTTCCTGCAGGACAACCGGTCGATTGGAGTCCCTGATCTGGACTGCCTTGACCAGAGTGATCTCAGAAGACGGGCCAAGTACCTGCAGCGTTTACGGGAGGAATTGAGGAAAAGCTTCCGTGATGATTACCTGAGCCTTTTAGTGCAGCCGCAAGTTAAAGGAAAGTGTCGAAGGATGCTAAAGATTGGTGACATTGTGTTAGTAGGCTCTGATCAAAGGAAAAGACTCGATTGGCCTTTGGGTAAAGTGATTGAGATGTTTCCTGGTAAAGTGCAGACTGCTGGACGGGACATGATCAGGCCCATTCAACGTTTGTACCCACTGGAGATTACTTCATCGCACGACACCTTACAAGTGGAAAGTGATGGAGATAATGAGCAAGAAAGTGTTATTTCTGCTGTAAAAGACGAACTGAAAACGAAAAGTGGACGTTTGGTGAAACTCCCTGCACGATATAGGACTTAAGTTTTGTGATAAGTTCTTGTCTTGTTAAACTGTGTAGGCGAAATGATTGTCAGATTATTTTATTGGTTCATTTTGGTTTTCTGTTAACAGGGGAATAAAGAAAACCAAAAGGTGGAAGGTATGTTACATCCAGAGACTAAATGGAATGCACCAACCAGATTTTGTACTCTTTGGTTTTGAGAACAGTTTTGTTTTGTACAAAAAGAACGATGTAAATAAAGTTTTAAGTTTGTGGAAAATAATAAAAGTCATCAACTGTGTGACTATCAGACGAATTCCGTTTATCGGGTAGATTTTCGGGTTCGACGTAACAGGTAGAGTTTCATTGCACTTGTAATACCAAAATTCTTCGTTCGATCTATTTCAACATTGTTTACTTCATATCGCGCTTCAGAAAAGAGAAAGCTAGAGCATTGTTGTTTAGTTGTGAAGTGCTAGGTCCACTTCCATCCGACGTTTCTAGTCGTCCTTCAATATAGAGGTAGCTTTCGTGTGGTAAGGTGTATACATCTTGCTGATGAATAATAAAATGAATTTCATCAGTGTTATTTAATCCAAACGTAAAAGGTTGATAGGAATGAAGCTCACTTCGTACTACACCTTCACGGGTTTCTACTGTATTCGTAATGTCTAGCATTTCTTCCATTCTGTTGTAGTAGTGTATATCCTAAAACTTGGAGTATCTGCTTATGGGTATCTGTTAACTCGACGAGTCTCTGCACACATGTAGTGTCTTCGGAATGTACACCGTGTTTTATCGATGTACTAGCAAATGTACCCGTGCTTCGCTACGGTATTCTATTATGTATACGGATATCGAAGTAAATTGCTGTACATGAAGTGAATAAGATTTTTTAAATTGCATGTCTCTTGGCGTTATCCGAGAAAAAGCATAGGGAGGTCCGCAGACGTTGTTTCCAATGTGAAGTGCGAGTTGCAGAATTGTGATGATAACGACAGGTCCACTTGTCTGCCGCAATTCACTATGCGTAACGCCGGTCACATTTTGATGGGTAAATTTGTTTATAACCGGGGGCACCTATACCTAATGATAAAGAGAATGAGGTAAAATAGTTAAAAAAAGGCACGCTCCCTTGCCTTCTGCTAGTCAAATCAAGAAGGGAATTGTACATTACAATGGTACACAGGCGCTGGAGAAGGACCCCATTCCTATTCCTACATGAAGTCGATGTGGGGAGTACTGATTACAACAGCAGACGCCCTCCTGCTGACAGTCACTATTGATTTGTAAAGTATTAATTACAATGTAAGACACACCCCCTTCTAGATCGCTACAAATCGACTTAAATTAATAAACGTAGGTCGACATACGGAAGTACATGCATGTTCACCTTCATTTACAGAATAACTGCTGCTAAACGGTGCTTTCATATTGTATGAAAAGACGCCTCAGGCCTCAGTTAGCGATCCAAATGGCTGGCCCTATGATATTTCCTCGTATCTCATCTATTTAAAGGTTAGATTATTTTAGAAACGTTGAATAGGGTGAAATTTGTGTAAGGTTTTGACACAGTGAATTACTTTTCAGAGACTTATGCGACAGCTTCAAACATAGAATTTGGCTGGGTGGGCCAATATTCGTGTAGAATCTGATGATTCCATCTTTCCTATAAGTGAAACGTGTACAAAGTGCAAAATTTATGTAAATCCAGAAATAGAGCCAAATTTAACGTAAGGGATACGACAAAAAGTCTTAGGACCAAAAGTTGTAGATCACTCCAAATTGAACAGAGATTGTGCGATCCGTTTTGTGATACGACTTACCGTTTAGCCACCAAATACCGCGAAAAGAAGGTCTGCACCGTCATTAAAATTGCCTCCATATTTCAATATTTTCCGGGAGTAAAATATAAAATGTTTAAACATCTCATAAAATTTCAATCGGTTACATGCAAACAGCTATAATTTTGCCAAATTTCTGTTTTCTAACTCGTCTGGGAGATAGTGCTGCCATCTTGATATGGGGGAGGGGGTTAAAAATTAGGACTTTCAGGAAACTTTTAAGCTCATGAAACCTATAGGTTATCGTTCAGGATAAATATCACCGACTGTGTTCTTTTGCAGATTTGAAACTCCCAACGTGTCCCTCTCAGAGAATTTTGAGAATTTTAGATTGTCTGGTACCAAGTTTTAAGTTTCTAGGATGCCTAAAATGGTCTCATTTATTCACGTCTGTTTTCATTTTTATGCCTTAATTTATATATGTATAGTACAGTATATATAGATCGCGCCAAACTGACTTCTATTTATTAATATGGATTATATATTTCACCCGCTTCCGAAGTGGTTTTAGGGGCGTCTTACTCCCACAGTATGCTTTCCAGGTAGTAAGTCATACTTGAAAGTCATACTGGAACATACACACGTCTATTACCTTGGGCATTCTCGACCATTTATTTTTTCACCCTTTCTCACCCTCTATGCCAAAGGGGGGAATTTTGAAGCTGGACTTTAAAAATCCGGAATGTTACTATTCATCTCAGAGACCCGGAAAACTATGGATAAGGCAGTATATTCGATTATTATTATATCGCACTCTCCCTCCCCCTAAAGGGGGTTAAACTTTGAGTTTTAAAAAATCGGGAGTGTTACTATTCATCTCAGCGACCCCGAAAACTATGGCTTCGACACTATTTTCGATTATTTTTAAATCTGAATCCCCCTCACCCCCACCAGAAAGGGGGATGAACTTGGACTTGTAAAATATCCGGGGTTTCACCATTCATCTCAGCGACCCCGACAACTATGGATTCAACATTATTTTCGTTGATTTTTATATATCACTCTCCAATTGCCACTCACCACGAAGGGGGCTGAACTTTAAAAAATTTCGGAGTGCCATTATTCATCTCACCGACCCCGAAAAGTATGGATTCGACACTACTTTCGATGATTTTTATATCACAGCCCCTTCGCCCCCCCCCCCGACCCAAAGGTTTCCTGGGGTGTCCTACCCCCACGTGGTTTGTCTCCTGTTACCAAAATTTCCAAGTGTACAATTCACCTCGGCGAAATCGAAAAATATGTATTCGACTCTATTTTCGATTATTTTTATATATCATTCTCCTATCTCCCCCACTACGACGGGGGCTAAAATTGGACTTTAAAAAATTCCGGAGTGTTGCTATTCATCTCAGCGACCCCAAAAAATATGTATTTGACACTAAATTCGATGATTTGTGTATCTCAGCACCTCGCCTCCTGCCCCTAATGTTTCCTGGGGTGTATTAACCCCGCGTGGTTTGTCTTCTGATAATAAAATTCCGGAGTGTCACTGTTCATCTCAGCGACACCGAAGACTACGCATTCGACAGTATTTTCTATTATTTCTATATACCACTCCCCCATCACCCCCAACGAAGAGGGCTGAACTTGGACATTAAAAAATTCCGGAGTGTTGCTATTCATTTCAGCGAGCCCGAAAAGTATTGATTCGACACTACTTTCGATGATATATATGTCTCGCCCCCTCGCCCCCTGCCCCTAAGCGTTCCTGGGGTGTCCTACCCCCATGTGGTTTGTCACCTGATACTAAAAATCCGAAGCGTACAATTAACCTCGGCGACCACGAAAACTATATATTCGACACTATTTTCGATTCATTTTATATATCACTCCCCCTCGCCCCGCCAAGGGGGGATGAACTTATAAAATATCCGGAGTCTCACTATTCATCTCAGCGACCCCGACAACTATGGATTCGACACTTTTTCCGATTATTTCCATATATCACACTCCCATCGCCCCCTACTACGAAGGGGGCTGAACTTGGACTTAAAAAAATTCCGGAGTGTGACTATTCATCTCAGCGACCACGAAAAGTACGGATTCAACACTACTTTTGATGATTTTTTGTATCTGAGCCCCCTTGCCCCCTGCCTCTAACTTTTCTTGGGGTGTATTACCTCCACGTGGTTTGTCTCCTGATACTAAAAATCCGGAGTGTCACTATTCATCCCAGCGACCCCGAAGAGTATGGATTCGACACTATTTTCGTTAATTTGTATATCTGACCCCCTCACCCCCCGCCCCTAAAGGTTCCTGTGCCGTCTTACCCCTACGTGGTTTATCTCCTGATACTAAAAATCCGAAGTGTACAATTCACCTCGGCGACCCCGAACACTATGTATTCGACACTAATTTCTTTTATTTTTATATATCAATCCCCCTCACCACCCCCCGAAAGGGAGCTGAAATTGGACTTAAAAAAATCGAAGTGTCACTACTCATCTCAGCGACCCCGAAAACTATGTATTCGACACTGTTTTCAATTTTTTTATCTGACCCCCTAACCCCCCACCCAAACGGCAGCAGAAATTTGACTTATAAAAAATCGGGAGTGCCACTATTCACCTCAACGACCCAAAAAACTACGGATTCGTCACTATTTTGATTATTTTTACCTAACCCCCTAACGCCCCACTCCTAAGGGGGTAGAGGTGGCTTGCCCCCACAGTGCTCGTCTCCAGATAGCAAATAATAGGTGTTCAAATTTTGATTGAAATTGCTGCAGTGGTTTAGAAGGAGATGTGTCGTTTACACACACACATACATCCATTTTATACATATATAGATAGATAGATAGATAGATAGATAGATAGATAGATATGGATATAGATATATAGATGTAGATTTCATACTGGTTTAAGATGTAGTTTGTAAGCTACGTACGCGTACCGATCTAAATGAATAAGCTGATTATGTTTATTTACAAGTCTAAGAGTAATGTTGCTAATGTGTTTTACAGACACAGGATGATAAAGAACTACTGCTGGTTTCTCACAAATAGTACATCCACGTTCCTCTGTAACAATAAAGTCGTGCAGGACGTGCGAAGGTTGTAGATTACTATTCAAGTCTGTAATAATATTACAAGTAATGTTCACATTATAATCATCGAAGAGTGTTATAGGTTGATCAGACCCGTAACGTACGTTCGGTAGGAGCTCTCTCGATGAAAATCCATGCAATGGTCCAGTCGAATCAGGTTGTGATTTAAAGTCAATCTTAAATGATGATTCAATAACACATTTATGTGTAGTGTTGCTAATAGTGATTGAGAACTTGTAATTATGATTACTAAAACTATCTTCTCCTGATCAATTAACGTACTTTCAATATAGTCGTGAATATCGTCTACTGTAAAACTACCTGAGGGTAGTGTTAGCACATACTCATCGTAATAGAACTTGTTTACACCATCACGCACATTATAGATATTATTGTACCTTTCAAACGATACTAGTCCAAGACTATGCGGCTGATAGCCAAGTTCTATCGGCGGATTAAAATAGACGGTTGTTTCAGGTCCTTCTCCACGTACAGCAAACGTTCTTTCACTGTTCGTCATTACGTAGACACTAATGCACTTTCTCTACTGTCTGGGTTTGATATAAGAACATAAGACATAATCGTCCGCACATGCGTGTATTAAAGTTTTGCACACGGTTCTTATTGTAAACAATGTCTGCACTGCTTCCGAAATAACGTATGAGCTCAAAAGGAGGAGGTAAATCTCCATAGCTATCAAAATACCATACTTTAGATTTACGTTTTACATAAGCAACGTAATGAGTTCCAGGTCCACGACTGTCGTCCAAGTTAATTACAGCACTTTCACGTTCACGTGGGCGCGCTGGTAGTTCATAGCGCTTATACACACCTCGAAAATAATTAATTCCTAGTTGTTTAGCAAACGTAAAATCTTCATCATGCGTTAGAGCTAGATGTGGTAGTGCATTCAGTAGACGTTTTTCTGGAGAAATGTAGATACCAAGCCCTTTCTTGTATGGCGCTAGCTTCATGTTCACACCTTTGCCTCGTAACGCAATTGCTTCCATCGTCTTATTATGACGTTCACTCTCTTTCAACTGTTGTTTCGCTTCTTCTACAGCTTTGACAGTTCTCGCTACAGCACTAGCACCACCTAGCAATGACCCTAAAGCTGCTAAGCCAGCAAACAGCGCAGGAAGAAATCCTCCTCGTTTTGGTACAGGAATAATTCGTGCACGTTTACTAAATATTGCTCTGCACTTTGGAGAAATTCTCGCTCTTGCTGCGCGTAATGACTTAGTAATAGCTATACGAGGATTGTATTCCCCTCGAATAGCTTTTTGCGCAGCCTTTATAACATCTTTCCATCCAACAGTTTTTACTTTCTTCTTCTTCATGTCGTTTGGATATCGTTGTTTCACCATGCTGTACACTAGTCAAGAGCAAATCATCAACTAACCGTTACCTCTTGTTTCGCTTAATATATATATTACTATTACGTACTTTATGATTCAGTTATCATGAAGATTATAAAGCAGCAGGACACACTACCTGTTACCGACATTGTACCTCATCTCTTACCTAGTTCTAGTACAACTACAAGAAAACGTCATGGAACGTTGTTTCCTTTTAGTGTTCGATGTATTATATGAGGTCCGTCGGGATGTGGTAAAACAAATCTTTTACTTACACTTATTACTTCTGTAAATGATGTACGCTTCGAGAATATTTACGTTTTTGCAAAGTCACAATATCAAGCGCTATATACTATTCTACAAACTGTAATGCACGATCTAGATAAAGATGGAATAAGATATTTTAAATTTAATTCGCATGAGCAAGTACCATCACCAGACGATGTGCTTCCTAATTCTCTTATGATCTTTGATGATGTCACAACAGAACAGCAAAACGTTATTCGTGCATTCTTTAGTATGCGTCGGCATAAATATGTTGATTGCATCTACTTGTGCCAAACCTATTCTCGTGTGCCTAAGCAGTTGATACGCGACAACGCAAATGTTATTGTGCTTTTTCGGCAAGATGAGCGCAACATGCGACATGTGTATAACGATCATGTTAACACTGATATGACATTCGATGACTTTAAACGTATGTGTGCTAAATGTTGGTCATTACACCGTTACAGCTTTTTAGTTATTGATAAAGAAAGTGATGTTCAGCATGGACGATATCGCATAGGTTTCGATCATTTTATATGCATTAACACAGAATTACAGTAACTACGTGATTAAAAACCGTCATCATGTTAACATCTAGCAAGGAGATCACAAAACATATCATCCAAGCTCGAAACAATATTCGACGGAAATTTAAAGAGCTTAAACGTATTCAAGCAGACACGGATTTATTTTTAAAAACACAACTAAGTACACCACTCAAAGAAATTTTTAATTCTACTTCATTACAGCAGTCTACTTCAAGTTTTGCTTCTATGCAAACATCATGTCATAAAGAGAAGCATGAAGAAGAAGAAAAGCATGAACACGATAAGGAAGAGAAGAAGCAGGATGTAGATCAAGAAGAGAAAGAGGAAGATAAGTAAGAAGAAGAACTGAATGATACATCACCATCTAAGCGTGTTGAGTTTTTAACTACAGATGTTATTGCTGAAACACCTACTAAATCGACCCAAAATCTACCATTTTTGTCTGAGGTTATGATTACACCAGAGTATCGCAATCATTTTAGAACTTTTATTCAAGATACCTGTGGATCTCTCTTTGCACCTTATATAGAAAAACTTTTTACAGACAAACTGACACTACCTGCGGTATTCGCTACGAAGATGACTGTTTCTGGATAGGAAATTCAAATGTTAAGATTAATAACAACAAACTCATTGTAAAAGGTGTTACCCATAAACCTGCGAAAGGACTCTTAGAACTTCTTTTCTCACGAATACCTGACAAGGATATAATTTTACAAGATGATCTTAAAAAATATATAGCAATACTTTTTGCTCCTGACGCAACACGGCGTAATTACAAGAGAACAGAAGCTGTAAATGCGAGTAAGAGTTACAAGTATCGTGAGTTTATTTCTAAGCTGTTTCCGACTGCACGTAGTCTCTTTGTTATCTACAAGCCTTTATTTCCGTATGTGGATGTAAGATACTGGAATGACCCAAACTTACTCGTTGAACGATTACAACTTTTAAGAGCATCGCAAGAGGCTGGTCACACTGGTCACGGATCAGAAATTCTAGAAATAGGAAGAGAACTACGTTATGCCGGTATTATTTTGTAATGGCTCGTCAAGAGAAGATCTCACCTGTAAAGGTAAACATAGCACATGAGTTACATAAACCAGCACGTAGCACCTACTGTCGCAGACGCGTTATTACACGAGGAAAGATGATCTCTGGCAAGCAGACTTAGTAGAAATGATTCCATATGCCTCTAGTAATAAGGGGTATAAGTATCTACTTACTGTTATCGATGTGTACTGGAAGTTTGCTTTTGCACAACCCGTGCGTTCTAAAACAGCAGCTCAAGTTAAAGAAGCATTTAAACATATTGTTGAAGAATCGAAACGCTGCCCAAGGCTTCTTCAAACTGATCAAGGTAAAGAGTTTTACAACAAGGATTTTTCTTCTTACCTCAAGTTACTTGGCATTCAGCACTAATCTACGTTCAGCAACCTCAAGGCAAGTGTTGTAGAACGCTTTAATCGTACACTCAAAACTATGATGTGGCGAGAATTTACAGCACAAGGTGCATATCGTTGGATTGATCTGCTACCTAGACTTTTATCTACCTACAACGATACACCTCATCGCACCATCGGAACAAAGCCACAGCTTATCCACGTCGCTATCGCTTTAAAGAAGGTGATTTTGTTCGCATCAGCAAACACAAGTCTATTTTTGCAAAAGGACACACACCTAACTGGAGCACTGAAATTTTTCAAATCAGAAGTGTTAAGCTTACTAATCCAGTTACGTATTTACTTCGCGATCTCAAAGGACAGCCTATTTAAGGAGGATTCTACATCGGAGAACTGCAGAAAACAAAATATCCTGATCACTACTTAGTTGAACGTGTTATTCGACGTCGTGGCAATAAACTGTATGTTAAATGGCTTGGTTTTAATAACAGCTTCAATTCATGGATTAATAAAGAGGATGTACTTTAAATCTTTTGTGTTTTCTGTTAATCCTCTACGTTTCCTTTCTTCTAAGTCACTAGGACATGCTGTAGGATTAAACAACACCTGTAATATGTTTTGACAATTCATATTTATTTTAGAATATATATACATTTTTATCCTCTGTTTATTTTACGGTCTTTGTCACTCAGTTTTCGTTTCATTACACCAACAACGACAAGTGCTTTCTTCTGAGCAGCTAAAGCACTAGGTAATAACACACACAGCATAACTTTACGAAGCAGATTTTAACAGCTACACGACAAACTCTGTGCAGGCAGCATGTAACTACGTGTCAGGCGAACGTGTTCTAGGGCCGCAGGGGAGAAGAAAAGAAGATCAATCATTTTATTGATGAGTCCAAGCCCAACATGCTTCCTCATCTCTTTTCCAGCACGTTTCTTCACCTTTTCCTTGTTTACTCTCTCCGCAGCCATGATAAGTGTTTATAAGTGAAGACAACTCGTTAGTTTTAGGTCCGTGATACAGTTTAATTAGTTAACATGTACGGCACTGTCTCACAGAAGGTCTTCTACCTGAATTCACGTGTTCATGATGTAAACTACACGTTTGAAGCTCTGACAAAACAGGATCTTGAGTCCACTTACGAGGTACTTTATCCCAAATCTTCTTTACAGCATTCGCAGCTACATTAACCAAAAATGCCTTTGGTAATGCATTTAACTCTTCTTCAGTAAAAGTGTTTAGTTTCCTTTTGCATGCATAAATCTTTACGATCGCCTTTTCAACTGTGTTACACTTAGTATCTGTCAGAAATGACATGATGTCTTTTTTCTACAAATGTTTCTTTTACACTAAGGTTAATTCGACACTGCAGTTTACATATGTTGTTCACTTCCCGGCACGCACTGCAACACAACCAATCAAAGAGCATGCATACATGTTGTAAAGACTGTTTACTTGTTTCTCTACTATGCTCTTTCTGAAGAGTTTTAAATGATAGACACCCCAATTCATGCATGTCGATAATTTCACACGATGATGGTAGATAATCACGCAACCAGTCTTTCTTTTCACAACCCTTTAAAAGAAAAAGATCTGCTCTTGACAAATGTGCATTCGTCATTAAAGGTAGAAAACGATAAGGTATACCTTTTTCTTCCCACTTCAAACCTAAATTGTTTTCAATCCATTGAGTCTGCTTTTTATCTTCATCTGTTTGCAAACAGTAAGGGAAAAGTGGGCTAAATACTAAACTAACAAGTTTTGGTGCCCCTAGCACACTGCAATCTAACACAGCCACCTCTTTAAACACAAATTTGTTGCCGTGTACTTTAAAGCCTTGCACATCAACTATTAATGTTTTCGTCATGTTTGCGCTCCACTCTCTATCACTGTTTCTCGAAGACTAATGGCCAAGTTCACGAACCCCGTTTAGCGTAATCAGCGTTTAAGATTCTTCTTAAACCTTGTTTAAATGAAACTGCAGAGCATCATTCCTGATTAATACTTTAATCCCTGATTATTGTCGGTTAAAGTTAAACATTCAAGTTCGAGCGGTTAGTAAACATAAACAGTGATTAGCAGTGAAGGCAAAATGGCTGCCAGATTTGGAGATGATATTGAAGATGAACTTTTATATTTGGAATATCTGAAGCAGAATGGAAATGAGCGCGAAGGTATAATAGTGGAGAGAGGTGGTCCTTTTGAAGAACGTAGTGATAGGAAATTTTTGGAAAGGTTTCGCTTATCTAAACAAACAGTTTCATTTCTTCTGGAAACAATGCAAAATAACCTACAGTTTCCAACGCAGAGAAATAATCCTGTTTCTGTTATCAACAGACTGCTCACTGCATTGAGGTATTATGCTACTGGTTCCTTTAACATAATTGTAGGTGATACTACTAATATACACAGAACAACAGCAGCTCGGATTATACACGACGTGAGTAATATTATAGCTTCCTTCTGTCAACGCTATATTTATTTCCCAACATCGCAAGCAGAAAAGAGGGAGGTAATGGAAAGGTTTTTTAATATTGCTAGATTCCCTGGTGTAATTGGAACCATCGACTGCACTCACGTTCGCATCAGATCTCCAGGTGGAGAAAATGCGGAGATATTTCGAAATAGAAAAGTTTATTTTTCCATAAACTGTCAGACAATAAGTGACAGTAATTTAGTCATGAGAGATATTGTAGCTAGGTGGCCTGGTTCTGTCCACGACAGTACACTATTTCAGAACTGCATTAAGAGGGCACAATTCGAGAGAGGTGAAATACAACATGGTTATTTATTGGGAGACAGTGGATATCCGTGCAAGCCATTTCTCTTAACACCTCTGCTGAACCCGCAAACCAGAGAAGAGCATATGTACAATAGGGCACATATGAAGACAAGAAATACCGTAGAAAGGCAGTATGGTGTATGGAAGCGGAGGTTTCCTGCTCTTTCTGTTGGTTTGAGGTGTGAAGTCCATAAAGCTCTAAACATAATTGTTGCTACAGCAGTACTGAACAATATTGCAATTTCAACAAGAGAAGAAAACCCTCCGGATGATTTAATGGTTCAGCACATTATCGAAGAGCTGCAGCAAGCTCGAGGTCCTGATATCGAAGATGGCGAACAATTAAATCCAGTACACCAAATGTACAGAAATGATGACAATGCTGGCCAGGCTTTAATAAATGGTCATTTCAGGTGAGTGAAATTTATTAACTTTTAGAACAACCACACACTCTAGCCATACCGGTCACACTCCTCATGAACTTGACTTTTATAGAAAATGAACATAAAAGTATGCTAATCTTAACACTTGCTGCTTTACAAAACCACTTAGTTTGGCCTATCTTCGTTCTTGTTCATATTTTCCCAGTATTTTAGTTTTTCTTTCATAATCTTTAGTTTTAACTCTTTTATTTCCATTTCTTTCTCATGTTCCTTTCTCATTACTTCTAACTGATAATCCAACACTGAAATTCTTCTTTCACAGGCATCTGGGTGTTGACAGTCTACGGCGACGAGATTTAGCTCTATTTGATAATACAGTATCAGCTGATGTTGCTGTATGTGAAGACGGTAGGCTTCCGCTTGACCTTGACTTCGAGTACACGTCAGCAGATGGTGCTACTACAGCTCGAAGTGTTCCTGTTTCGTGTGCTTCAGATTCGGTACATCTTTCTTCCAGTTCCACGTAATCAAACGGAAGGACTAAAACTGAAAAAATGAGAAAACGTGTAATTAATATATTCAGTTGGAGGTTAACTGTTAAATGCCTGATACAAATTGCATTGTGTCCATACACTTACCTTCATTCACATGTCCTTGGTATAAAGCATCTGAATCATGAGCGTTCATAAGTGGTGTGATAGTCGGTTGTATTAGCGCCATAACCTTTTCAGTAGTTTTAGACAATGTGGGCTTAAAGTTACCGCCACCAGTTACGTTCATCATCACTTTATTGTCTGCACATATTTTTCTTGTTTTCCTTTTCAAGTTCTCATAACAGGTCCTCAAATTTCTTGCACTCCTGCAAGTGACACCTGAAAAAAAAAACCAGAACTATAACATGCTGGAGTGATAACACTATTTTGCTTTCACTATTTATGCAATTAAGGAGCATCTACTTTTAATTATAGTTTTGAAGTATTGCTTTTGAAAATAATCTGAATTTAGAAGGCTTTAAATCGCAATAGCACAGATAAATAGAATTATAATATTCGAGTGTATTAATATTGTTTTTTCGTACAATTTTACGGGAATAAATAAACCCAAGTACTTTTAGTTACTCGTATTGTACAGGAAATAATCTGCCATACTATATATTCTGTTGACCGATTTTCATAACCTACCTCGAAATACTGTATTAATTCACAATAGTACAGAGAAATGTAATGCTTACCTGCAATAGAATTGAATCCTTCTGCGATTTTCTCCCATGTTTCATGTTTCTGCTTTACTGTAACTCCATCTGTCTCTTTATTTTCTATGACATCTCTATGTCTGATCACTAATTCAGCCACAATATCGGTTTCAAAATCCCAAAAATTGGTCGAACTTTTCCTCTTTTGTTCATCCATGTTTCTAATAAGTACTTCCAGCTTCCAGCAAAGAATAAATTAATGTTCCTCCTTCTTCTTCTCCTTCCTGAGAGGTGTGGTTCTAACAAAAGATCATCGAAGCGCGTTCACTATTCTTCGCTACCAAGTTAAACATCAGGGTAGTGCCAGCTAAACATTGATTAAGAATGGTGCTCCACACTTCCTATAACCAATCCTTAAATTTAAACCATGTTTGCGTATACACTGGTTAGCTGAATCGTAAACGAGGTTGGTGCACTTGCCCATAAAGCTTTCAGTCAACGAACAGGTTTAAACATGCACACCTTGCTTTTATGATGCATACTTATTGCATTCCTTACACCTACTTACTCTTAAGAAAACGATCAGGTCTAAACATGCACAATAACGTCATCACTTCAGCACGTGCTTACTCTAGCTTTCCCGATTTATGTTTAAACTTTGTTCGATAAAGCTATGCCTTAACAGAGGAAGAGGCTATAACAGCCACCGTCATCTTGTGCAGTAGGCTCTAAGTGCTAATTAGCGATATAGTAGCCGTAAAGATAGCAGCACGGTACTCTGTTGAATAAAGATGGCTGCTGTCGAATAGAATTGTCCGCCACCACATTTCAACTAAAGAGTGCAGCACCGAGGTAAGCGATGTAAGATAGCGGTAGCTGTGTTGATTAAAGATGGCACCTTGTCAAATAGAATTTTTCAAATTATCCGCCACTACATTTCAACTAAAGAGGGCAGCACTGCGGTTTGCGATGCAAGAAGGAGGATGACAGCTGTTAAAAAGTCATGTGGATTTTAAATTACCAGCAGTGTCGTAAAGCGGGCAGCACTAAGGTTAGCAATGCAAGATGGCGGATGACAGCTGTGACGTAGAAATTGTCCACTACTACGATAAAGAGTGCAGCACGGTGCTCTGTTGATTAAAAATGGCTGCTTTTCAAATTGTCCGCCACCACATTTCAAAGGTATCTAGCTAAAGAGTGCAGCACGGTGCTCTCTTGATTAAAGATGGCTGCTGTGGAATTTTTCAAATTGTGCGCCTCAAAGGTAAGTAGCTAAAGAGTGCAGCACTGTGCTCTCTTGTTTAAAGATGGCGGATGGCAGCTGTCGAAAAAGCACGTGAGTTTGTAAAGCACTTCGAATTTGCCGTCACCACATTTCAACTAAAGAGTGCAGCACTGTGCTCTCTTGATTAAAGATGGCGGATGGCAGCTGTCAAAAAGCACGTAAGTTTGTAAAACACTTCGAATTTGCCGTCACCACATTTCAACTAAAGAGTGCAGCACTGTCCTCTCTTGATTAAACATGGCGGATGGTAGCTGTCAAAAAAGCACGTGAGTTTGTAAAGCACTTCGAATTTGTCGCCACCACATCTCAACTAAAGAGTGCAGCACGGCGCTCTCTTGAATAAAGATGGTGGATGAAAGCTGTCAAAAAAGCACGTGAGTTTGGTTCCAAACAAGAGAGTGTGGAATTTGCCACCACCACATTTCAACTTAAGAGTGCAGCACGGTGCTCTCTTGATAAAAGATGGCGGATGACAGCTGTCAAAAAAGCACGTGGATTTGTTTACCGATTCAAATCTCGCGCTAGTAAGGTTAAGTTGTTAGCACTAAGGTTTAGGCCCGTCAAGATAGCAGCACTGAGGTTTGCGATACGTTATTGTCTGTCAAAAAGCACGTGGCTGTCAAAAAGAACGTGGATTTGTTCACCGATTCAAATCTCGCGCTAGTTAGGTTAAGTTGGTACCACTAAGGTTTAGGCCCGTCAATATGGCAGTACTGCGGTTAGCGATGCGTTGTTGTCGATGATAGCTGACAAAAAAGCACGTGGCTGTCAAAGAAAAATCACGTGGCTTTGCTTACCAATTGAAATTTCGCGCTAGTAAGGTTAAGTTGGCAGCACTGGAAGAGGCCCCTGGCTGCGGTGGAGGAGGCCCCTGGGAGGCCGCCCGAGTGCGGTGGCGGTGGAGGAGGCCCCTGGGAGCACTGCGGTGGCGGTGGAGGAGGCCCCTGGCTGCGGTGGAGGAGGCCCCTGGGAGCACTGCGGTGGCGGTGGCCGCCGAACTCTCCCATTAAACTACTATCGTCCAGAACGTCGAAAGTTCGAGACTCAAACCCACATCCAACCGACCTTATCTCAACGTAATATTGGCAACTTCCAGAACGTGTTCCAGCCCCGTTCAGCCTCGTGAACTGCGAGCACGGCGACTATCAACAGTCAGGTGATGTGCACTTTGAAATGTATTTTCCCAATATATACCCTTATTCAAACTATTTAAAATTTTCCTTGTAGTTAGGACCCCGCCTCCTGTAGCAAGCCCTAGCTGGAAACCACCTAGAATTGCCCTGAGACCTTCTTCCTGCTAACATTAAAATAAATCCATAAAGTCGGGATATTTTGCTGGTACAATACTGAGCGACTTTGGATGTGTTAGAGCGACGTTATCTCATACATATCGAGTGAATTTCGATGTCTTAGAGCGGGGTTATCACCCAGACGTCGAGCGACTTCCGATGTGTTAGAGCGACGTCATCACCTAGACACCGAGTGGCTTCCGATGTGTTAGAGCGACGTCATCACCTAGACACCGAGTGGCTTCCGATGTGTTAGAGCGACGTCATCACCTAGACACCGAGTGGCTTCCGATGTGTTAGAGCGACGTCATCACCCAGACGTCGAGCGACTTCCGATGTGTTAGAGCGGCGTCATCACCCAGACACCGAGTGGCTTCCGATGTGTTAGAGCGGGTTAGCACCCAGACACCGAGTGGCTTCCGATGTGTTAGAGCGGCGTCATCACCCAGACGTCGAGCGACTTCCGATGTGTTAGAGCGGCGTCATCACCCAGACACCGAGTGGCTTCCGATGTGTTAGAGCGGGTTAGCACCTAGACACCGAGTGGCTTCCGATGTGTTAGAGCGACGTCATCACCTAGACACCGAGCGACTTCCGATGTTTTAATGCGACGTCATCACCTAGACACCGAGCGACTTCCGATGTGTTAGAGCGGCGTCATCACCCAGACACCGAGTGGCTTCCGATGTGTTAGAGCGGCGTCATCACCCAGACACCGAGTGGCTTCCGATGTGTTAGAGCGGCGTCATCACCCAGACACCGAGTGGCTTCCGATGTGTTAGAGCGGCGTTATCAGCCAGACGTCGAGCGACTTCCGATGTGTTAGAGCGGGTTAGCACCTAGACACCGAGTGGCTTCCGATGTGTTAGAGCGGCGTCATCACCCAGACGTCGAGCGACTTCCGATGTGTTAGAGCGGCGTCATCACCCAGACACCGAGTGGCTTCCGATGTGTTAGAGCGGCGTCATCACCCAGACGTCGAGCGACTTCCGATGTGTTAGAGCGGGTTAGCACCTAGACACCGAGTGGCTTCCGATGTGTTAGAGCGGCGTCATCACCCAGACACCGAGTGGCTTCCGATGTGTTAGAGCGGCGTCATCTCCTAGACACCGAGTGGCTTCCGATGTGTTAGAGCGGCGTCATCACCCAGACACCGAGTGGCTTCCGATGTGTTAGAGCGGCGTCATCACCCAGACACCGAGTGGCTTCCGATGTGTTAGAGCGGGTTAGCACCCAGACACCGAGTGGCTTCCGATGTGTTAGAGCGGCGTCATCACCCAGACACCGAGCAACTTCCGTTGTGTTAGAGCGGCGTTATCACCCAGACGTCGAGCGACTTCCGATGTGTTAGAGCGGGTTAGCACCTAGACACCGAGCGACTTCCGATGTGTTAGTGCGACGTTATCTCCCAGATCCCGAGCCACTTTCTACGTGTAAGGGCGACGTCATCTCCTAGACACCGAGCAATTTGCGAAGTGTGAGTGCGACGTTACCACATACATACCGAGCTATTTCCGGTGTGTTACAGTGACGTTATTTCCTACATACCGACCCATTTCCGATGTGTTAGAGCGACGTTATCTCCTAAATATCGAGCGACTTTAGATGTGTCAGATCGGCGTTTTCTTAGACACCAAGCGACTTTAGATGTGTCAGATCGGCGTTTTCTTATACACCGAGCGACATTCTGTGTGTTAGAGTGACGTTATCACCGAGCGTTGAGCGACTTTCGATGTTTTAGATCGACGTTGTCACCTAGACACCGAGTGACTTCCGATGTGTCAGAGTGACGTTATCTCATTTATACTGTACCGGTTACGACCTGTACATGCCGTATTTTTTGACTATTAATTGTACTTCATCATCACGCAAGACGTTCAGAGCTAAGTTGGTTTGTTCACGTTCGGAAGAGCGAGCAGGCGGACCGCCGACAGCTGTATGTGTTACGTAGCTGCAGACTACCCGCTTGACACCACGTGTAGCCTGCATGGCCTGGTATTTTCTGGATATGAACGTCACGCCTTCGCGTACATTCGATTGAAAAAAGTTTAAAACTTCTCTAATAATTATCGCAGCAACTTGAGCGATACGTCATTGTGAAGAGGATAATATAAACGTCGCAAATTGTGAATCTCAAGTAAATCCGTCGAGAGATTCACGTGATAATCCGCCTCGAAGAGATCTTGTTATATGATGACGTAGGAGCCCCAAACTGACAGCAGTGTCTTTGATAAACTCTAGAGCAGTCATACATTTCTTTCAATGTCAAGTGCTACTTTATATAGTTGAAAATCACCACGAACTGTGCCAAGTACGGGAATAATTTTCAGTTTCATTATTTCCATTCATGAACTGTGCTTTATTTTCTTCCAATCACGATGCTACCCGCATTTTCATCTTTCGTGAACTTATAAATTCTATCTACAAGATTAAGAGTGAATTCGACTGCATATCACAACCACATTAAATGAAACAGTGCTGTTAAACCGAAGTGTCGGAGGACTGTGTAAATTTGGACACTCGTGTAAGTTACCCCGCAACATCGTCGGAGATCGTCCAGAACGTCGGAATTCGAGACTCAAACCCACATCCAACCGACCTTATCTTAACGTAATATTGGCAACTTCCAGAACGTGTTCCAGCCCCGTTCAGCCTCGTGAACTGCGAGCACGGCGACTATCAACAGTCAGGTGATGTGCAATTTGAAATGCATCTGAAAAAAATTATTATTCAAACTATTTAAAATTGTTCTTGTAGATAGGACCCTGCCTCGTGTACCAAGCCCTAGCTAGAAACCATCCAGAATTGCCCTGAGACCTACTTTCTGCTAACTTTGAAATTAATCCATAAAGTCGGGCTATTTTACTGGTACGGAGAGGAGGGTAATATACGTGGCACCCTACACGTTGGGGCTCGATAGCTAGGTTAACAGTGCTATCAAATTAATAGACAATCACAACACCCTGGACGTGGTGTTTCTTTTTGCAAAGTGAAACTTATGACCTGGACGTGGCAAATAATGCATGTGTTTTTTGTGTTCTTGTTATATGGTTGATTTTCTATGCTGAACTGAGTGCTTTTGAACTTTTAAAGCCACTGATATTTCAATTTATGATTGAAAATTTCTAAGTGTCACATTTTAGAGTATTAAATTTGCCATATATATGGAAAATATACTAGCAGCAATTGAAGCCCTTAGGCTTAGTATGAGTGAACCGAATGCCAATTTAGAGACTAGGCTTACAGCAACATTTTCTAACTTAGAGCGAAGTATTTCAAAGACTAATAATAATTTCTCTAGCATAGCTGAGGCTAATGTTCAAACTAACGCTAGTCTTACTAATTTAGACCAACGTTTAAATAACTTAGATAAGCGTTTCGAAGATGCTGATGCCAGGTTAGATAAGCGCTTTCATGACGTAGATCAATCCCAATTTACCGAAATGAATGCGAACTTAGAATCGCGTTTCAATCAGCAAGTGTTACGATAGAAGAAAGATTCACAGAGTCCAATAAGAAAATTGATGACCGATTCACTGAAATCCATTCTCGACTAACTCGTAATGTAGAAGAATTGAAAAACACTATTAAAGATCAGGTTATAGAAGTTGTTAGGTTAGACGTGAAGAAGGTTCTTCCTTCATTTCAACAGCCTTCGCAGGACATTGATGATTTCAAGACAGAATTTCAGGAATCGCATGGTCAGGTTTCACAAATGCAGGCTAAAATTGTTTCTGTCCAAGATACTCTTAGGGACACGGTTAAGAATGATATTTTCAGAGTTGGAAACGAGGTTGCTTTATTAAAAGCTAAACAGGGCGAGTTTGACAAACGGTTCACTCAACAAGCCGATAATACGACCACACAAATTAGTCGTATTTGCAAAGATGTTGGTGAACTTATAACTGAATTAAGGAATGATATCAAACAAGTCGAAGGAATAGTCCAACCCCAGTCGGGGATGTCAACAATAATCTCGATCAACTAGCCACTAAAGTTGTTAATCTTGAATCTCGAGATACGCCCAGGCCTATTCATAGTTCGATAGAGGGAGTCGGAGAAAGTCATACCAGACGACTATTGTTAAATTCCAAGAGGAAAAACCTCTATCTAAATATAAGGCTACCATTTACTACTCTGCCAACACTATTCATCTATGTAGGATTGGATCTGTAGAGTTACAGCTGGTAGACGGTGAAGATTTTAGACTTCAAGGGATTGATTTACCCCGTACACAAGTCGATGGTGTGATTGGCGATGCCGCCCCAGTCGACCAGGTACAGAACAAAGAGGGTGATCCCGAAGAAGAAGGACCCATCGAAAGTTCGAATTTTGAATGACAAAGGGCCTGATTTCCTCACTTACATCTCCAGTGTAACTGAAGCCAAAGATTGCCACTCTAACATAGCAGCGGCAGAAGAAGAGATTTATCAGACATATCCGGACGTCTTCCATGAGGATCTTGGAGAGATTAAGAATTTTAGACCACTTCAACGTCAAGGATACTTTGCCCTATAAACGCAAGCCATACCCGATGCCTGAGAAATATAAGGAGGAAACCAGGACACTTATTCGTCAGATGGTGGCTGACGGAAATATCTCCAAGTGCGTTACGCCCTATATTAATCCGCTCACCATAGTAAGGAAACCCAATGGTCATCTGCGATTATGCTTGGACGCTCGTGCCTTAAATGATCAACTTTTACGTGCGTACGACCACCCTCCTTCGCTTAAAGATGTCATTCAGCGATTTTATGGAAAGAATTATTTTTCAGGCATGGAAATGACATCACCTTACTTCCATATTGTATTGGACGAGCACAGCAGGCTCTTTACTGGGTTTATCTTCGATAATATTAAATATGTCTTCAACCGTTTACCCTTTGGCGTCAAGAACTCGGGAGCCATCTTGATAAGAGTGATGGAAAGCCAATTATCTGAAGAAGTAAAGGCTATCGCCACTATTTGTGTAGACGATATATTGGTAGCATCCGATACCTGGCAGCAACACTTAGAAGATGTACATACAGTGCTCAAAGAATTGAGAGAAAAGAACTTCAAATTTAATTTGAAGAAAAGCCAATTTTTCCAGACGGAAATTATTTTCCTTGGTCAGGTCATCAGCGGTGAGGGCATTCGCCCAAATCCTGCTAAAATTCAATGCATTGTGGATTATCCTAGGCCTTTTAGGATCAAGCAAGTTCGGCAATTCCTTGGACTTTGCCAATTCTTTTCGCAACATTGACCTCAGTACACAGAGACTCTAGCGTCTCTCCAGGAATTACTGAAGAAAATTAATTGATGGACATGGACTACTGAATATGAGCAATCCTTGATTGCCACTAAAAGGATGCTCAGAAATAATATGCAGCTCTGCTATCCTAATTATGAATGCCCTTTCTTCTTCTTCTTCTTCTTCTTGCGTTCCGGCCTTCTAAGGACCACGTTACAATTTCAATTGTTCCTCCTTAGTTGTTCTTTTCTTTTCTTCCAGTATTCTTTCATTGTTTCACTATGTTTCTTTTTCCTGTCTTCAGTCCACTTTGTGCCTGTTTTCTTTTCCTTCCTCCATTGGAATCCTTCCATTTGTAAGACTTTCTTCCTAAAAATCTTTCTTTTCAATAATTCTTCTTCTCGTATGTTGGAATGCCCTTTCCATATATAATGTGATGCCAGTAGGATAGGTTTCGGAGTAGTTCTCTACCAGGTCGATCCTAGTGAGCTCGATGTCAAGCTGTTCATTTCGTTCGTAAGTCGGAAGCTAAGGGCGCATGAAAAAGTGTACACCGTCACAGAGCTAGAAGCCCTAGCTATTGTATATTCGCTCCTATATTGGAAGAAAGTTGTCTTTGGGTTTCCGATCACTATCTATACGGACCACAAGGCACTAACTTTCATTCTATCTTCCGACCTCACATATGAACGGGTCACTAGGTGGGCGCTATTCATACAGCAATTAAATGTCTCCATTGTGCATTGGCCTGGAAAGAAAAACGCACTAGCCGACGCCCTCAGTCGGAATCCCGCAGATGCAGCCATAGCCTGTTCGATTTCAGTCACTGATAGAGATGAGGATTTTTTGAGAACACTTCGTTATTTATCCCAAGCCCAGCGGAGAGTCCACAGGCTGAGAGAAATTATTCGTTTCTGTGAAGGATCGATCCCACAACAAGATCCATACTACGCCCGGATTAGCCAGGCAGCCAAATCTTTCTCATGGGACAACAACCTACTCTACAAGTATGTTGACGCAACCAGGACCACTAAACGGATTTATGCCGCGGCTAAATTTCGAAAAGCCATCACCTGGCATTGCCACTTCATCACAGGACATGCTGGAGTGGATAAAGTAGCCAGTGTAATAAAGGAAAAGTTCATCTGGGAGTACCTCCGGAGTGATATTAGAAGGTCTATAAGGACTTGCGACCTGTGCCAACGGGTTAAACCGAATAGTTATCTTATGAGGGAATATCCAAGGCCTCCTCTCAGGATTTTCAACATCTTGCTGAAATCGTACGGCCCCTATGGCGATACCAGATGCGTCCGTCTGCAGAATGAACGGCTTCTCAAAATCGGAATATCCTAATTTGATGTTAATTAGAAGCATTTGCTTAGTCTTTACAAATGCCTGGTCACACTCATAATTCCATTGCCAACGATTTCCCTGTTTCAACATCTCTTGAAATGGTGCGACGGTCTGCGTGTACCGTGGACAATGGTTTGAAAAGAATTGGCCATACACAGAAATTGCCGTACTTGTTTGACTCGAATGGGCTTTGGGAATTTACTAATAGCTTCAATTTTGACTGGGTTAGGCCTTATTCCAGTACCATCAATGACATGTCCCAGGAATAAAATTTCGGGTTGGCAGAAGTGCAATTTCGCTAGGTTGACGTGAAATCCAGCTCGTGAGAGATTATCGAGCAGACTCTTCAGCTTGACCATATGTTCTTCCAGGGTTTCGGTTGCAAGGAGCAGATCGTCGATATACTTGGTAGTGAAGCTCTTTACTTCTTCTGTCAGGCATCTCGCAAGTTAACCGATAAGCGCTGCACCGGCATTGCGCAAACCAAATGGTAGCTGGAAAATATATGTTTGCTGGTCGTACATAAATCCTGTAAGCAGTCTGAATTTTTCCTCAAGGTGGATGTGGTAATAAGATGAAGTAAAATCAACTGAAGAAAAGAATTTTCATTCCTCTGAATTTCCGCAGAATATATTTTATAGCGGGCGCCTTATCTCTTTTTGTATTAGTTCTTGGTTGATAGCATGTGTATTTAAGCAAACCCTCAAGGAACCATCTGGTTTATTTATCAGCACCAATGAACTAATAAAAGGTGTACTGGCCTTCATAATGCTACCATCTCGTTCCATTTCCTCAATTATCTTCCCAACTGGAGAATGAAACTTTTCTGGAATAGGGTATGGTTTCCTTTTAAAAGGTGTCCAGTCCGTTGCTACATGTGAATACTTGAAGTTAAAAATCCGGCCTGGTTGATCATCAAAGAAGGTTTTATATTTTAATAACAAATTCCGGAGTTGATTCCTTTCCTGATCTGATCCTAGAGCTTGTTTAACCTTTAAATTAATAAGATCAAATGGATGCGCAGATGTTTAGACTTTTTCTAAAATGTCGTCCTTGGCATTCTGGATTTCTTCTATGGCCTCCTGGTCTTCGGATTTCCACGATGTTGACCCGTTATGAATATGGAAAGAGCATGGGTCACTTGCATCGGATAGGTTAAATACGGCTATCTCAGATGAGTCATTCATTCTGAACAGGATTTCAGCGATAACTCTCTTTTCTACCTGTTTCACTGGTCTCGTAAATTCCGTTGAATTTCTTCACCCATGCGGATTTAGTTGCCGCGAGGTCTGCAATATTGTCATCTACTTTCTCTTCAATGTTTTGGAAGTTCTTGTCGACTTCGTCCGTGTACTTGTCAAGGGCGTGCATAATGTCTTGCTGTACATGTGAAAACCTCTCACTAAATTCGTTCGACATGTTCGACATCGATTTAGTGATGCTTCCTGTATTTCGCCCTTCAGATCGGTAAACGTTTGTTTAATTACCACTAGTTTACTCCGAACGGAAGCCAATTTCCCATTAAACAGTTTAACGTCAGCATGGAGTTTCCGATGCTTTCGTCAGTTCGTTTTTGCACTTCTTCTAAGGTACTAGCGAGTTTATCTTCCAATCTACTCTGTACATCATTAAATTTTTGTTCAAAACTAGCTTGGTTCTCACTAACATTTTGCTCTAAACTAGTCTGATTTGCCCTCAGTTCTCGTTTCAAACTAGTCTGTAGGCTCGCAATAGCCTCCTGCTTTCTGCGGTCCATATCCGCTAAAAAGCGCTGAAGTTTTCCATTTTCAAACGATTATCTCGCAAGCAGCGGTTCTAACAATAAGGGATGTAACGAGTGGAATGCAGATTTTCGGAGATCGAGTTCATCAGAAAAGTATGAGCGAAGTTTTCAATCTTAGGAAATGATGAAATTTAATGCAATTACACAAGTCTATCTAAATTAAATTAAGCGTAATATATAGCCTATAAATGTAAATTTCCTACTTATCATCAGGATTTTATTTTTAATCAACAAAAACACAATCCTACTCTAACCTTAACACATGTGCTATGTTAGCCACAACAATTTGGACAAATAAATGTCATGAAATCAACCTTTAAAAATAATATGTCGCCGCAACTTGTTCATGTCAAAAAACACCGGACACTACAAGATGGGGTGGTTGTTTAACAGCTAGCAAGTAGCTGTCGAGCCCCACGTACTGGCCCCTTTATTCCCGGTCGGCTCAGACGGAGAGCGAAAGTCCCAGACGTGGACCATTCGATGTCGGGCTTTGCTTATTTTAAAAGGGCAGGTAAGACTCAAGGATTGACGACAATTGAAAAAAATTAAAACGGTAGGTTTGACATTTATTACAACTAGCACTTCATATAACACAAAATAACAAATTTTAACAAAATTAATCTTGATGGTTTTAGTTCGGATTCTTCTCCACAAATTCTCTGATGCACTACACCTTCATTCTCCAACCATACCGAAGCCTGTATTTTACTGTCAGATAAAATAAATATATATTAGCCCACAACTGGCTTAAGAAAAAAATATTGTGGGAGAACTCCTCCTAACAATGGTTGGATTATTAGCAAATCTGAAAACTAAACAGCCATAAGTTTTTCCATGGTTTATAAACTATCCTAGGGTATCGCAATAGTGTCTACCTTTACACAAAACAAATTTATAAAATTTAATTTAATGGGGAAATTAATTAATAATGACGTCATTTGAAGTTCGCAAATAATACATCATTACCTTTCTTCTTCGTGGAGAAGTTCCATTAACATTATTTCATCTTTATGGTGTTGGATCGGCTTGGAAAGAATACCGAAGTCATGTTGGAATACTTGGGCCATATAATGCGGAATGATAAGTACAGAATCCTGCAGCTTGTTATACAAGGAAGAATAGAAGGACGTAGGAGTCCTGGTAGACGACGAACTCTATGGATGAAGAACCTCGTAGACTGGTATGGGTTGAACGCGATGACTCAGTTCCGTATCGCTGCATCCAAATTCAAGATCGCCATGTTGACCGCCAACCTTCGCTAGAAGATGGCACATTAAGAAGAAGAAGAATAAGGTTTAAATTTCACTGAACTATACTCTTGAAATATTTTCATTACATAATTTTACTGAATCATGTCTATTCAAGACCTTACCAAAATTTAATTACATCCACAAGAATTATTATTTCCACGAAAATCCCTCTAAACTGCTTTGAATAATATATGACATTAATTAATTCATGTTACTCGACGCCTTGAAAATGAACTTTACAATATTTACAGTTTTGGTACTTTGCCCATACTATTTGAAATACTACGCATTTATTCATTTTTGGCTGGTACTTTAACGTCAACGTTACGTAAAATTCAAATAAAATTTACTGAAGGTGTTAATAATCTCAAAATAAGTCATCACAAACAACGCTGGAATAACCTGGGCCCAACATGATGAACACGTGGCCAGGTCAGAACCACATTTCATTAATCACAGAAAAAATTACTAACTACTGCACCCATTCCACAATCACACAAGTGATACACGATTATTGTTTACATATATTAAAATCGGATACAGGATTTTGAATATTATGTTTTGATTTTTAATCCCCTATCCATGGAATATTAAGATGACGGTATCGGATAAATAGTAGCATACGACACACATAGAAACGTGATTAAATCTGGGAAATCACTTGTAAAGAAATAACAGAGTTATCACAACGTTGATCATCGAGAAAATCAGAGATTCAATATTCAGAAGAATTGGTCGACCAATAATACTGATTAAACGTTAACATCATCGGACATGTGGTTCATGAGACGCGATAAATTATTATTACTTCTAAGTCTCATCCTCATTATTTAACACGTGCTCCAAATTCGCAGAAGGCATGCTTCTCTGGACGCATACTTCCCAAATAAAATTATTCAATTAATCCCTCAGAATCCGCCGTTTTCGAGGCTCATACTCCACTAATAGAACACACATCAAACATAACACAATAATAGCAAGTAACATTTACCACTCATGACAATTAAATTTCAGTTTAACCCGATCTACAACTTTATTATTATTATTATTATTATTATTATTATTATTATTATTATTATTAGTGCTGACTATCAATTTCACCACCGTCTGAAATCGACTCTAAATCTGATGACATTAAATTGCATAAAATCCAATGAAATGCGTAAGGTGAAATACACTCTGAAATTCAACATGTCAAATGGTACGTATTTTTATCCCACACGAGTTCACACACTTGAAATTAATCTCACATAAAATGATCTTTATCGGAGAGGTCTGTGATTTTTAAACAGCATTCTAAGCATTCGGTGGGACATTTAGAACAATATCAAAAGACACTCACTGTCTAACTACACTAATATAGTCCAACAAATCATTCACTCACAACGTAACAACACTACCATTACCCATAGAAAAGAAGAATGGAAATATTGTCAAAACTCTAATCTAATAGAAATACTACCATCAATAAATAAGCTAGTACTATTTCTACAAAGATGAACAGAAAAATTAGTGTAAAAAGGTACTTAAATTTCTGATGAAATTGGATTTCTCCGTCGATGAGTGAACCTGCTCACGTGGTGATCTGCTTCCAGTCGCTATCTCCCACATGTCAGATAGTGCCTACATCTTAACACCTCATGCTGAGAGCAAAGTCCACTTCCAGATTCTCGTAGATCGCTCTTTCAGAAGATGGGTGAGACATCCTGAGTATGTAAAGGTCCTCTTCTTTAATGCCTGGATGAGAGCTGAAACTGACACAAAAGTCTTGGAATGTGACCACACACTCGGAGAATAAGATAGGAGAGCGTTTATTCCACACCGGCAGGTTACTTTCATTGATAGGTTCTCATAATTCGAGAGTACTGCGCTATGACTTGCAGCGGCCTTGAAAAATTCGAAGTAGGTCACATGACTCACATGACAATAGTCTGTCCTCCCTGCCTGTTCAAACCGGTCCTCTGCGTGAAGACACGACTGAGTTGGAATAAACTTGTAACATATCTTTCTTAATGAAAGAATGATAACATCCCTTTGCCACATAATATTAAATATTCATTACAGGCCAAATTTGAAGGGGACAGTACGTAATGGATTAAAAAATTGAATGTTACACCAATATTGTGATATAACATACATTTCAATTTTATTACTCCTGATCGTTCTACGCTATGTGGTTGAGAAATGTAATAATTCATCTGTATGTTGTACAATTTCTTCAACATGCATATTTTTTTTGCTAGGGGCTTTACGTCGCACCGACACAGATAGGTCTTATGGCGACGATGGGATAGGAAAGGCCTAGGAGTTGGAAGGAAGCGTCCGTGGCCTTAGTTAAGGTACAGCCCCAGCATTTGCCTGGTGTGAAAATGGGAAACCACGGAAAACCATTTTCAGGACTGCCGATAGTGGGATTCGAACCTACTATCTCCCGGATGCAAGTTCACAGCCGCGCGCCTCTACGCGCACGGCCAACTCGCCCGGTAACATGCATATTAATTAAGCAAGAACACAGTAATGTGCTAGAAAACATGAACCATGGAGTGAGCAGCGTTGAAGACCATATCACCTGCCAGACAACTTCTCTTTATTGAAAGTAAAGTTCCGTATTTCGAAAACGGACGTTCACAGGACACCGATGTTGCTAGTGTACATGGGTACTTTTATAGACAGTAATTACGCCTCCAATAATGCATCCTGTGAACGACTGTACCTCTACCATGTAGTGCCGACTTTCGTCCCTGACCTCTGAATCAAACGATTCCCAAAAACGAATTTCCAGAGCTATTTATATTCAGTCTCAGGGTCTAATGGATTTTCGGGCCACATTTTGCAAGATTGGTTCATTAAACATTTCACTGCTTCATGGCGTTTCCCACTTTGGACAAACGTGGATCAAGGATAGTGGCAAAGGCGAGTGGCAGAACACTTGTCGTCAGCTCTAGAGTGGCAGAACACAAGTTTCTCTTTTGCAGCCTTGAAATAACCTATAATGTTCCTGCATTCTCCAGGCTTTTCTAGATAATGAGATCAATTGCGTGTATGTTGTCAACTGCGAATTCCACATTGTAAGCATTATCTGCTACAATGCACAGAACCCTAGCCCTATCAGAGGTAACTCTTCTACTGTTATGCTGGCCGCCGTATGTGACTCACGGAATCTGGCCGTTTGTAAAACTAAATTCTCTAATTTCAAATCGTTGGTGATGAAATGTGACGTAACTGCCAAGTAACAATCTGTCGACCACATATCTGTGCTCAAAGTAATGTGTTCAGCCTGCGATCATTTGTATTCAACCATCTGTCACGGTATCGTGGGTTTCCCTCACAATTGAAAGAGGTCGGAAATCTGTGGTGTTCAGTTTTCTGTCCTGCAGTACCCTATCAAACATGATCTGCATTAGTACATAACAGTAGATTTGTGTATGTGTGTGAGTACGAGCCGATTTCACTTTCAGTACTGCCTTCTGTACTCTACTCTCTACTTGTGCCGGCTCCCTCGTCACCGTGGCCTTTGGAAGTGTCCGACTCGTTCAACAGGACGACTGCCTACTTGTTAAAATAATAAACACCACCAACATGTGTATCAACTTCAAGCAGAATGTTATTGTCACGACCGTAAACTGCACCACGGCTATTCATACTGCATATTTCCTGTTCGGAATTCTACCTTGATTAAATTTACTATGTGAACTTTTATTAGAAAATATTGCTTTTCATAAAGTTCGCTCGACGCACGCGCCATATCATCGGCCATGAGGCATCTGGGTGTGAATTTCCTTTACTGGGGTGGATTTTTTTCCGGTTTGATTTGATGAGAATTTAAGATTGGGTCGAGGCTGGGAACCTGTTCTGGGATTGCGGATGCTTGATAAGAGAAGGGTCTCTGCCAGTCCACGAACTCTTCCACTTCTAGAAATTTACATGAAATACTATTTGGGCTTATGGCTCAACGTTACAGAGGCTAGGCCTATACTACGGAGGTGACTAGATGGAGAAAGTTACAGAAATTACAAGGTAGGTTTTAAAGGCTGATTTATTCAAGTAAACAAGGAAAAATCATAGTCACCTCAATACCAAGTTGAGAGGGAATACAAGAGAGTTCTACTCCCTAATTTCGGTTAATTTCTTTCGACTAGTTTGAAATTTATATTTAAAGCTTCAATTTACATTTGAGAAAATAAAAGTTACATTACTGAACCTTCCCCTTGAGCTAGCTTTCATAGTTAAGCTGAAACTGCCATTACCTTGAGCTGGGGGATCTCCGTTACGAACACGCTCCAGACTGGAGCGATCACTAGCCTCGACTTTTATAGCGGAGAGGCAAGTTCCAGAAAACACACCCCCAATTTTTATTGGTAAATTTAATAAATATCAGAAAATTTTGATTGCTAGATAAATAAATTTATATAATTTTTCATTGTCCAACGCCTTAAGTTGGCGGGAAGAGATAGAAGTGTTAATAACTTTTGAACATTAAAAACAAACACTAAACATTCCAGTTTGGCAAACCTTAACACACAAAACATATCTTGAATTTTGATAGTTCATCATAACCACAGAGGTTGATAGTAGAGCCATCTCTCGAAAAAATGTCCTAACTTCTTGCACTAGTAGTTTCAAAGTTTATGTTGCAGATGGCCTTATCCAAGGCGCGGGGCTGGTATATCTCCGGTACAGACCTCCAACCCTTAAAGTGTGACGCAGGTTTGAAATCTTACTTTCTTGGAAAATATGAAGTTGAAGTTTGTAATCAGAAAATTTCTTGATGGAGAGTTCATTTGTAAGCTATTATGCCGTAAATAAGTCTGTAAGTCTTCCTGAAGCCGTAGAAGTCAGGGATATACGGTCCAGGTTTGACGGCAAGAGCGGCCGCTACTGCCTATACCAGGATGGGGTCTCCCTGATCCCCCAAGTACATCTCTCCCGCTATCTTGAGAGTGGTAGCCATTGAAGCACTACCCGATGATCAAGTATGCGGTGGTGGAACTGCACCTCAGCCCTTGCCTGTAAAGATGGTGTTCAATTTCGCCGTCATGGAGGAGACTGGGCCAGAGCGGGGTGGGCCCTTACCCCGCGCTAGTATCACTCGCCAGTTGTTGTAACTCGGCCGAAGATGACAATTGGGGCACTGGAACAATAATTTACTGGGCGACAGAGGCTGTTTTTATGTGAAGAGAGTTTATTTATATTTGAGTTGGTGGTGCAGATAAGGCGAGGATAAGTAACGAAATAAAGGCTCGGTTTAGGAGGCACATACTGCCACAAACAAGAAACTTAAACAAATATCAACTAAGAAAGCTACTTACTCTGTGTCAATGTCCATCATTTCCACATCAAAGTTTAAACTACCAACTCAGAAGCTCATAACTGCCACTCAACAAGGAATCAGCAACAGAAAATGAAACATTAGATAGATTAAACTTTCCCCTTCCAGTTTGAATTGTTACCAACCCAAATTGTTAAAGACAAAAATTACCAATGAAAAATTATGATGATATTACATACGTGTCCATATGGACACGCAGGGAATTTGTGGGTTTGGTGGGCGTCCGTCCACGATCATATCTCTCCTTAACCTTCTCACGAGAAGCCTTAAGGTTCTTCTAGCCTTCTTCCACAGGTCCCTGACATTATCGAGATCTAATGTCTCATTCATGGACCATAGGTTAGACAACGGCGTGTTGGGAACAAACATATATGAGAGAGCCCGGAGTGAATTTGTGGGACTGATGAACAGTAAAGCAAAAGCTAACCGAGTGTCCCACCTGGAATGATTAACGCGCTCAGCCAGAGATGGTGAGTAGTGACATGTGATACACAATGTTCGTAATAAATTAGTTGTGAATGCCTTTGCATTATCGGAAACTACATACTGACAAGGACCGAAAGAAGCATAAATAGTACTAAGGCAAGAAATGGTAGACTGAGTGTTAGCCGGCTTAGTCGGATTCTGCAGAAGCCATCTGCACATACAAGGATGAATTTATTCCCGTTCCCCTTAAATTTAGGGAAGAGTCCGATGTAGACAAAAGTCTCAGTTGTTGTGAGGAACTGTTGTAGAGGGTGTAGACACAAGTCTCAGTTGTTGTGAGGAACTGTTGTAGAGGATGTAGACACAAGTCTCAGTTGTTGTAGGTGATGTAGACACAAGTCTCAGTTGTTGTGAGGAACTGTTGTAGAGGATGTAGACACAAGTCTCAGTTGTTGTGAGGAACTGTTGTAGAGGATGTAGACACAAGTCTCAGTTGTTGTGTGGAACTGTTGTAGGTGATGTAGACACAAGTCTCAGTTGTTGTGAGGAACTGTTGTAGAGGATGTAGACACAAGTCTCAGTTGTTGTGTGGAACTGTTGTAGGTGATGTAGACACAAGTCTCAGTTGTTGTGAGGAACTGTTGTAGAGGATGTAGACACAAGTGTCAGTTGTTGTGTGGAACTGTTGTAGGTGATGTAGACACAAGTCTCAGTTGTTGTGAGGAACTGTTGTAGAGGATGTAGACACAAGTCTCAGTTGTGAGGAACTGTTGTAGAGGATGTAGACACAAGTCTCAGTTGTTGTGAGGAACTGTTGTAGAGGATGTAGACACAAGTCTCAGTTGTGAGGAACTGTTGTAGAGGATGTAGACACAAGTCTCAGTTGTTGTGAGGAACTGTTGTAGGTGATGTAGACACAAGTCTCAGTTGTTGTGAGGAACTGTTGTAGGTGATGTAGACACAAGTCTCACCTGTTGTGAGGAACTGTTGTAGAGGGTGTAGACACAAGTCTCAGTTGTTGTGAGGAACTGTTGTAGAGGATGTAGGCACAAGTCTCAGTTGTTGTGAGGAACTGTTGTAGGTGATGTAGACACAAGTCTCAGTTGTTGTGAGGAACTGTTGTAGAGGATGTAGACACAAGTCTCAGTTGTGAGGAACTGTTGTAGAGGATGTAGACACAAGTCTCAGTTGTTGTGTGGAACTGTTGTAGAGGATGTAGACACAAGTCTCAGTTGTTGTGAGGAACTGTTGTAGGTGATGTAGACACAAGTCTCAGTTGTGAGGAACTGTTGTAGGTGATGTAGACACAAGTCTCAGTTGTTGTGAGGAACTGTTGTAGGTGATGTAGACACAAGTCTCAGTTGTTGTGAGGAACTGTTGTAGAGGATGTAGACACAAGTCTCAGTTGTTGTGAGGAACTGTTGTAGAGGATGTAGACACAAGTCTCAGTTGTTGTAGGTGATGTAGACACAAGTCTCAGTTGTTGTGTGGAACTGTTGTAGAGGATGTAGACACAAGTCTCAGTTGTTGTGTGGAACTGTTGCAGGTGATGTAGACACAAGTCTCAGTTGTTGTGAGGAACTGTTGTAGAGGATGTAGACACAAGTCTCAGTTGTTGTAGGTGATGTAGACACAAGTCTCAGTTGTTGTGTGGAACTGTTGTAGAGGATGTAGACACAAGTCTCAGTTGTTGTGAGGAACTGTTGTAGAGGATGTAGATACAAGTCTCAGTTGTTGTGTTGAACTGTTGTAGGTGATGTAGACACAAGTCTCAGTTGTTGTGAGGAACTGTTGTAGAGGATGTAGATACAAGTCTCAGTTGTTGTGTTGAACTGTTGTAGGTGATGTAGACACAAGTCTCAGTTGTGAGGAACTGTTGTAGGTGATGTAGACACAAGTCTCAGTTGTTGTGAGGAACTGTTGTAGGTGATGTACACACAAGTCTCAGTTGTTGTGTGGAACTGTTGTAGGTGATGTAGACACAAGTCTCAGTTGTTGTGTGGAACTGTTGTAGAGGATGTAGACACAAGTGTCAGTTGTTGTGAGGAACTGTTGTAGAGGATGTAGACACAAGTCTCAGTTGTTGTGTGGAACTGTTGTAGGTGATGTAGACACAAGTCTCAGTTGTTGTGAGGAACTGTTGTAGGTGATGTAGACACAAGTCTCAGTTGTTGTGAGGAACTGTTGTAGAGGATGTAGACACAAGTCTCAGTTGTTGTGAGGAACTGTTGTAGAGGATGTAGACACAAGTGTCAGTTGTTGTGTGGAACTGTTGCAGGTGATGTAGACACAAGTCTCAGTTGTTGTGAGGAACTGTTGTAGAGGATGTAGACACAAGTCTCAGTTGTTGTGAGGAACTGTTGTAGAGGATGTAGACACAAGTCTCAGTTCTAGTGAGGAACTGTTGTAGAGGATGTAGACACAAGTCTCAGTTGTTGTGAGGAACTGTTGTAGAGGATGTAGACACAAGTGTCAGTTGTTGTGAGGAACTGTTGTAGAGGATGTAGACACAAGTCTCAGTTCTAGTGAGGAACTGTTGTAGGTGATGTAGACACAAGTCTCAGTTCTAGTGAGGAACTGTTGCAGGTGATGTAGACACAAGTCTCAGTTGTTGTGAGGAACTGTTGTAGGTGATGTAGACACAAGTCTCAGTTGTTTTGAGGAACTGTTGTAGAGGATGTAGACACAAGTCTCAGTTGTTGTGAGGAACTGTTGTAGGTGATGTAGACACAAGTCTCAGTTCTAGTGAGGAACTGTTGTAGGTGATGTAGACACAAGTCTCAGTTGTTGTGAGGAACTGTTGTAGAGGATGTAGACACAAGTCTCAGTTGTTGTGAGGAACTGTTGTAGGTGATGTAGACACAAGTCTCAGTTCTAGTGAGGAACTGTTGTAGGTGATGTAGACACAAGTCTCAGTTGTTGTGAGGAACTGTTGTAGGTGATGTAGACACAAGTCTCAGTTCTAGTGAGGAACTGTTGTAGGTGATGTAGACACAAGTCTCAGTTGTTGTGAGAAACGTTTGTCGAGGATGGAGATAGAAGCCACAGGTTTTGTAAAGCACTTTGTGGAGAATGGTTGATATATCTGTAGTTAAACGAGAAGGGGTTTGTAATGTAGGAAATTCCTGTCAATAACCCTGCTTTCGGGTTAATGACGATCCATGTAAATGTGCAGTGTGGAGTCTTATTGGACCGTATTTGTGGCATTACCTTCTTCCTGTATGAAACATGGGTTGTCGTTGACACTAATTGGAAGAGACATTCGAAGACAGCGACTGTACACAAGATGCAGCGACTGTACCTCTCAATTAGGTCCAGTGCTGGGCGTGCGGCGAGGACATCAGTGAGTGGCAGAGCCTGCTGATGGTAAGTAGCACTTCCTCAATGCATGCTCAATACTTGTCACTTCCTGCATTCTTTTGCATTCGTTCATCAATCACAAAACTTGACGTTGTAATCTTTTAAAAATAAAGTGGGTCTATTTTGCAGGAATTCGCAGTTACCTCATCTCTAGAACGGTTTTCGTGGAATTTAATCGCAATCAATCAGGTCGCCGAGTTGGCAGATTCCCTAGCAGTTCCCTTTGTTTTATTCCTCGTCCTATAAATGAATAATATTTTTCAGAATGTGACCTCTTGAATTCACTCTTTAACTTCATATTTTGATCTTTCCTACTTTTAAGAGCGACACTCTTGTCTGAGGTCTGCTGTCCTTCTCCCTCCCCAGGCAGTCGCATCATCTTCACTCTCCCTACTCTAATTATTTGAGTTACATTTGGTAGAAATGTAGCCACCCTTTGTCTTGTCCATTTTCGTTAGCAATTTATTATTTAAGAAAAAGATAATTATATTTTCAAGGTGCATTATTACTTGCGAAGTTCGAACAAACTGTTCGACACTTGCCAGCTTGGCGACGCATGTTCTATCGCTGACCGCAACATTTATATTCAAAATATTTTATTCGAAAGACTTTCTGTTGGATCTTCCATTTCAACAAACTCAATAAACGATTCATGAATAGTTATTGATCTGTACGTCGCTAAACACCATCATTCTTATGTCCAAGGTCGCATCCAAAAATAGAAAAAACGTAGCATTTTTAATTTTATGAACAATTGACCTCAAAAAAGCAATTGACTCAAATAAGACTCCGCTTTTTCATCATAACCCTGCTCTCAATATCTGTGCTCCTTTGTCCGGCTCAGACGGTGCCGGGTTCAATTCCTGGCCGAGTGTCATTAATGATTCTGGACTGGGTCCTTGTGTTCGTCCCTCCACACAGCTTGACGTCAGCAAGAGCACGCGGCCGTAAAACAGGGGTCTTCAGGATGTCGGTTCGCGAGGACCTCCTTTTTAACCACATTCTTCCTTTTCTCTTGCATTGCTTACAGGTTCTTGAACTGCACAACACCAGGCTAGAGCGGGGATTGACCACAGGGCCCCTCAAATAAAATGTAAAACCTACGAATAATTTGATTACGGCAGAAGTAAGATGAGCCAAGGGCTTATTCGTTACCGTAAATAGCGATATAGTAGTATTATTTCGATTACAAATCAGAACGATATACGATCAAAAACTGTTCAAATAAAGTTTGAAAAATATCAAAACGAACGCAAGCTCACTGTCATTTGGTGTAGACGAGAATGTCATCTCTTGAGTTCTTGCTGACCGAGCAGCTGCGGGAGGCAGCCCCTTCGTTCCCATCGTGCGAGTGTCAAGTGCAGGAGGTGGTGGTGGTGATTATTGTTTCAAGTAGGCAACCATCCTCTATATAACACTAATCAGAGGGAAAATATGGAAGGGGTCCTACACTTCGAAAAATGAAGGTATCGGCTAAAGAAAGACAAGGGTCACGAAGGGCGTGACAATGAAAGACTCCCTAGACCTGCATACGTAATACCGTTGGTGCCGGAAAAGAACAAGAGTTGACCAAGGGAGGTGGAAGCAACAGCCGCCTCTCTACTGCGATGTGATTGGTTCATGTTCTTGACGTCAGAGAAGGGAGGGAGTTCCTGCGTCATAATAGCCTATTCGCGAAAAGTAACTGGTGCTGATGACGCTGCGCAGGAAGCAAAGTGATACTGTAATCTTTGCGAGGATTGTGCACATTTCATGTTCTTTATATGCACTGTACTTAGTGTCTACTCTCAAGTCGAAAAACAATGTCTATTTTTAAAGGATGTTCCAAATACCAATTTTCAGGTTTATAACATATTCAGTTTTTGAGATACAAGTATCCTCGTAAAAAATAATTCGACTAATGTCTCAGTTATTCCCCCCTATGTGGATTTTCCGAAAACAAAAGAATGCTGTTCCTTTATTTCTAAACGAGATTCCAAGTATCAATTTTCACGCATGCAACACCTTCTATTTTGGAAATATAAGTGTCCTCATATAAAGAATTCATCTAATTATTCAATTCTTTCATCCCCTTATGTGGATTTTCCGAAAAAATCGTATTTCTTTAGTTTTAAAGGAGATTCCAAATACCGATTTTCACGTCTGTAAAATAAGCAATTTTTGAGAGAATTCCACTCCCTTTTCAATTCTTTTTACCCTCTCTCTTAATTGTTTCTTTCCGGAAAAAATGTGTGGTTATATATTTTTAAAAGAGATAAAAAAATACCAATTTTAACGTCTGTAACATCTTCAGTTGTACAATTCCGCCCGTATGTGTGTCTTACCGCACAGTTTTCTTTCCCAAACAGTAAATCATAATACCGATTGGGAACGAACTTCAGAGTGTCACAGTTCATCTCAGCTACCCCAAAGACCATGAATTCATCACTAATATCGTCATTTTCGGATTTTTATGTTTCACCCCCTTCGTTTAGGGGTGCAAGGGGTTTCTTGCCCCTACAGTAATTTATCCAGATAGTATGTTACATAAGTATCAAATTTAGTTGAGAGTTATGCTGGAACATAGACACATTCACCCGCAATTTCTGTAATTTGCGACATTTTCTCACCCCCTAACGCCCTGTGCCATGGGGACAGAAATTGGACTTTTCATGTTTATATAATTATCTAGAAGATAAAAGCAGAAATAAGTTTTAAGAAACACATCATAATCTTCACATACTGTTGCGTAGGCAACGCCCTGATCGGACTTGTCTTGCGGTTTGCTTATCTTCCCCTATTTTATTTTTCACCCCTTACTGCCGAACCACCAATCAGATTTCGTCGAAACTACTTCATAATCCCTCTGAGATGTAATAAGAACAAACTGTGAAAATTTCAGCGAAATCGGATCAGTAGTTTTTGAGTCCATTAACTTCAAACGTACCAACATGCAATTTTATATATATATATATATATATATATATATATATATATATATATATATATATATATATATAGATTATTTTT